>NC_070602.1:39206519-39551519 GCF_027172205.1 Podarcis raffonei | reverse complement strand
CAATATTGTTTGCATGCACTGAAGTTAGTATAACCACACTTTAGAAAGCTGCAAAGTACTGCAGAAGTTCACATACGTGCAGAGAAGGGTTCAGTTACAAACAAAAAGAAGTTTCTAGTTCATAAGCTGTAAATTAGCCTTTAAGCTGCATTGCAAAAGTTTACTTGAATCTTTTAAACCAGAAGATTTCTAGTAGTCAGTGAGACAATACTTCAGAACCCTGCATAGCTCATTCTGTAACTACTAAAATCAGAATAGATTATATAAATTTAGGAAAACCATGCAAAACGTATACTAGTTTCAGAATTCAGTTTTTGCTGCAGTATTAGACAGGCGAACCTGGACAATTTAATAGGCTACCTGAATGCTCAAATTCCAAATCATTCAGAAACAACTTAAATAGCACTGGTCCTAATAGGTATCATTAGGGGAGTCACTGCTGACTTCCCTCCAATATGAAAAGTGGTTGACTCATATCCATGTATACTACTCTGAGCTAAGTGGAGAAAGGGTAGGGCACAAATGTTTAAAAATATCAGTGTATGAACATAAAACCTTCCTTGAGAGCCTTCTGTGCTCTGATGGGTATGTGATTGCTTCTTACTGAAGCTACAAAGCATGTGATTGCTCCTTACTGAAAACATGCATGTTTCAAATGTGAGCACAAACTCTCAGATTAATGTGGCTTCCAACAAACAGAAAAGCGTAATAAAACTTTAAAAACTTCCCTATACAGGGCTGCCTTCAGATGTCTTCTAAAAGTTGTAGAGTTATTTATCTCCTTAACATCTGATGGGAGGGCATTCAACTGGGTGGGCACCACAACTGAGAAGGCCCTCTGTCTGTTTCCCTGTAACTTCACTTTTCGCAGTGAGGGAACCGCTAGAGCTCAATAGTGGGAAAGGTGTATGCCCTGCGAGTGGGCTTCCCAGAAACATTTGATTTCCCACTTTGGGAAACAGGATGATGGATGAAATAGGTTTTTGGTGGTACAATTTTTAAAAATAAAATACACAAGGCTCTAAGCAATGCTATTTTTCTGGAAAAAGAGGTTCCAGAACGTGCCACGAGCACCTCCCTTGTTCACTTAGAACAGCAATGGTGACCATCTGAGAGGTGCTGGAACTGAGTTCTGGTGCATTCCAGCTGAAAATAGCCCTGACTCTAAGCACTTCACAAGTAGCACATTCTTACAAAAGTCCTGTAAAGTAGGACAATATCTTTATTTTCATAGAACATATTGAGTGTGAGGGAGGGCCTAAAGCATGGGTAGGTCAACTAAGGCCCGGGCCCCCGATCCGGCGCAATCGCCTTCTAAATCCAGCCCATGGATGGTCTGAGAATCAGCATGTTTTCACATGAGTAGAATGTGTCTTTTTATTTAAAATGTATCTCTGGGTTATTTGTGCGGCATAGGAATTCGTTCTTTTTTCTTTCTTTCAAAATATAGTCCGGCCTCCCACAAGGTCTGCGGGATAGTGGACCGGCTCCCTGCTGAAAAAGTTTGCTGACCCCTTGCCTAAAGGATGGCTTTAGGATGGCTGCCTAAAGCCTTCAAGTAAATTTGTGTCTGAAGTGAGACTGGAACTGGGGATTTCACAATTTACACACAGGTGCTAATTTATGCCTAAAGTTGCTTTGCCAGTTGTGACCTACAACTGTGGGATAGCAGAGGGATAATCTGGTCATTGCCCCCAGTCTGGTAACTAATCTGATCTAATGCTAATCTAATACAAGTGTTCCCTGTCATCAGCAAACTAAATTCAAAAATCTGACAAAAAAGAAATTTTTCCCCTGGTGCTTAAATTCCTCCAATGTTGGTGTCAGCCTAATTTCTGGTGTTTTATGTCCTATATTCCAAACACACTCCATATTTCATGCATTAAGCTAACTTCAGTAGCATTGGTCACTAAATAGAAGTGATATTTAAATTCATAGACCAGAAAAAAACTTGCTCTGCTGGGTTTACACCAAGCTCAGCACACAACAACTGCCAGGGTTGTAGACCTCTGAGGAGAATTCATCCAATTTACTAGAACAGCTAAGATCATCATCTGCTGGTTTGATATAGATTTTGAGTGAGGATTCTAACTGACATCTCCCAAGTTCTCTAGCCTACACAAGCAAAGCACACTGATTTTGCAATGCTAATTACTTCACTTGCAACTTCAGTTCCTGCCATGTGCACCAACCATTGTTCATATTTTCCATAGTTTATTTATTTATTACACCTTTTAAGTCATAAATAAAATTCCCCTAGCAGCACAACAGTAGGAACATGAGAAAATCACGTTTCTTTGATCTTCGTTTCTGCGGTAAAGTTTTGTTTATTAGGAATGTGCAAGAGATTCACCATGTGTAATGTAAAGGATTAACTGCATATAAACTGCTTTGACTGTATATACAAAGTATTAGCAGGACATGAGGGAGTTGGCTGTCAGCTACACTGTAAACAAAAACAACGAACTTTTCAAAGCGGGGTCCTGGTTATTTATACATACACAGAAAATTGAAATATTTTTTTTTGGTTAAGTGGACATTTTGCCCCAACCCACTGGACCAGAGGGCAAGGGAGATGAGAGGGGAGAATTCAACTCAGAAACCCGTTTGGCTGGGTTTCACCAGCCACTCTGAACGGGAAGAGAATTCCCAGCTGACAGTCTTTGAGGGAGCTCGGAAGCCGAAAGTCAGCAGGGAGAGTTGAGTTCCTGAGACAGCAGGATTGCTGGACCAGAGTGAGAACTTTTGCAGGAGCTCTGAAGAAAAACAGAGCATCTCCAAAGGCAACTGAACAACTAGAGGACTTCAATATAGTCCCTCAGTGCTTGGAGTGGTGAGAGTTAATCAAGCTGGAATGACATAAGAGAACTGGCTATTGCTTTTGAATAGGGCGAGGAACTAAATCACTCAGAGCTGCTTTTAAAGCCATAATAGTAAATGTCCTGATTTAAAGTTAACAGTGACCTGATAAGAGGATTTAAAGCAACAGGAGCAAAACTAAGTTTGACATAAAGTAACTTTTCAAGTTAGCATAACCATTTGATTTGTTTTTTATTTAAAAATAAAACAAGTTTTTAACCAGAGGTACCAGTGTATGTTCCTAAATTTAGGGTTTTGGGTGTGTTTTTTCAAAAGAAGAGAGGTAAGATATGCCTGGGAAAGGACAAGCTGGGGAGAACAGGGGTGATCCCAATCATAGTGGTTCTTGGCAAGGGGAGGTATGGTGTGTCAGGGAGGGGCAGGCTGGGTAAGGGGCACGTGGTACAGGCAATTGGTGACTGCGCCATGTGTCAGCCACTACTCCAACAAGGGGAATTGCATTTGTGCTATCAGCCAGCCCTTGGGCCTGTGGCTACTGTTGCTGAATGCCAGATTGGCTCTGAGTAAGACCTCCTCATCCATGATCTGATTATGGATGAGAAGGCTGGTCTTTATCACTGAGACCTCGGTGGGTGAGCAGGGTAGAGTTGGTCTGACCCAGTTGTGCTCACCTAGGTACTCTGTGGGGCAGACGTGGGGGTCAGGGAGCAGGAGTTGCTGTGTTCTATAGAAATTCTCTGTCTTTGCAGGCTCGCTGACTAGTTTCGAGGGTGGAGAGCATCTAGAGCATGTATTCCTGGGATTAGGCAATTGGGACAGATTAGGTATTCTGCTGGTTTACCACCGGTTTTGCTGCTGATGGATCCAATGCGTTTCCAGATGGCTCTGGAGGATTTTTTGACTGATATGCCAGGTGCTTTTGCCGAAGCCCTTGCCAACATCTGGAACATCCTAATCGCTCAGGCTGTTGACACGATGGTACCTGAGTGCCCTTTCCTGCTTGGCTTCCTGGTAGGCTCCAGAGCTTAGGGTGAGAAAACAAGCTGGGAGGCGGCATGAACGCGAGTTTGCCTGCTCTTGATGGGCTTGCACTCCCTCTGAAGGAGCAGGTACATAGTTTGGAGGTACTCCAGGATCTTTTGCTGTTGCTTGAAGCTCAGGTGGTGGCATAGCTGTGTCCCAATCTGGACAAGAGTAGCGTAACTCGGGTAAACTCTAGGTTAGATTATAGCAGGCATGGCCAAACTTAGCCCTCCAGCTGTTTTGGGACTACAACTCCCATCATCCCTACCTAACAGGACCATTGGTCAGGGATGATGGGAACTGTAGTCCCAAAACAGCTGGAGGGCCAAGTTTGGCCATGCTTGGATTACAGCAATGCATTATATGTAGGGCTGCCTCAGAAGACGGTTTGGAAACTTCAGCTGGTACAGAATTTGGCAGCCAAGTTATTCAGTGAGTCAAGACAGCTTGAGGATATTACACCGATCCTGGCCTGACTGCACGACCTGCCAATTAATTTCTGGACCCAATTCAAGGTGCTGGTGTTGGCACTGGAACACAGTACCTCAAGGACCGCATCTCCCGATATGAAACTGACCCTGATCCTGGGAACATCATCTGAGGCTCTTCTTCATGTGCCTCCTCCATGAGGTGACAACATAAGAATGGGCCTTTTCTGCAGTGGCTCTCCATCTGCAGAATGCTCTCCACAGGGAGGTTTGGCTGGTGCCTTCATTATACACCTTTAGGCACCAGGTGAAAACATTCTTCTTCAACCAGGCCTTTGGCAGATTAAAATTCTATGGCCATTTAAATGTGTTTTTATGTGTGGAGGGGCACTGGCTTGTGTTTCTGTTTGTTTGATTATTTATTTTGTGTTCTCATTACGTATTTTTATGTTGTGAACTGAACTGCAGTCTTCGGATAAAGGACAGTATACAAAGTTAATAAACAAATAAATAACAATAACCAACTTTCAATGCAGCAAAAGTATTTGGAGTAATTTGTTACTGGTTTCAATACAACAATACTAAACAATTTACATTTGGTGTTGTAGGGCAAAATGGGATCGTTTGTTATACAAATAGAAATCGACTCTCCTAAGATCCTGATAACTTGTTGCTTTAGCAGCATGATTCTTAACATGCTTACTCAGAAGTAAATCCCATTGAACTTAATATCTAGTAAATGTGTTTAGGATTGCAACTGAAATTGCTTTTACTACTAATTACAATTGTTTAAGCTGCTTTTATTGAAAATTACATTTGTGTTGACTTGAATTATAATAGATCTCTTTTGTGCGTACACACTGCTGAGGAAGGATATCTATTATTCTACTAAATTTCACAGCAGCAAAGTTTCTCTCCTTTTATTCTTAAACCTTACTGAATTTGCAAGAAAATTACACTGTTTGTCAAGCAATTAAGCCAATGTGCAAATTTGAGGGCGACAATTTGGTGAACTTCTACAAGACTGAATAGAACAGGTATATGCACAAACTAAATTAATAGAAGACAAGGGTATCAAATAATTCCTATTAAATAATTGTGCTTGTTTAGTTATTTAATATTTGACAATTATGATCAATAATCAACAAAACTTTGTTCCAAAAATATTATTTTGTATCATACTATTACACAAGTAAATAAAATTAGAGTATTTCTTTTTTAAAAAATCCAAATTCTACTTGCATTTGCTTTAGTGGAAGTTAATTATTTTCTTGACAGTTTTCCCAGAATTTATTTCTATATTCAACTGCAATTTTTGCTCTTTGATAAGATGATATCATTGCCATTATCAACAAATCCTATTTCTTTCTGAAGCCATTATTTCCAGGGAGGGTGTACTGTAACTTTTCAGTTTTGAGCCAATAACATCCTTGTAACTGTTAACAAATAGAATGTAAGTTCTTCATGCTATTTGTTTGAGATGTATTGTTCAGCAAGATCAATACTGGATCTAAGGGAACTTCATATTACAATATTTGTTGTTATTCCAATAACCTCCCAGTAGTTTTGTACAAAACTACATATCTACCACATACGGTCATGAGTTCCATTTTTCTTTTTACATTTCCAACATATTTTCAAGTATGATTTATTTATTGCTCCAATAATTATAGGAGTCAGATGCCTTTGTGCCATAACTTTAAAACAATTTTCTCTTACATTTGTATTCAGAAAAAAATGATTCCCCACCCCAAAATTTCATATGTCCTTAGCATACCTGATCACATTGTCTTTTACAGTGGTACCTCGGGTTACAGACACCGCTAACCCAGAAATAGTACCTCGCGTTAAGAACTTTGCTTCAGGATGAGAACAGAAATTGTGCTCTGGCAGCGCAGCGGCAGCAGGAGGCCCCAATAGCTAAAGTGGTGCTTCAGGCTAAGAACAGTTTCAGGTTAAGAACGGACCTCCAGAACGAATTAAGTTCCTAACTCGAGGTACCACTGTAGATTTATTTCTCTTATATGGCAGTTCTATATGGCACAGCACCCACTGTTCAGCACAGCCTACCCCTGGAAAGGACTTTCAGAGTACCAGGAGTTTTAGGAGGAATAGAAAGTTTAGTTCCATTTACACAGCCACAGGATATGAACCATCTCTTTCACACATACACATGACTTCTTCAATAGTCCTTTCAAAGGGAGCAGAAGAATGGAAGAACAAAAGATCCCAAGATTTTAGTTTCACTCAACTTAGCAAACTTAAACAAAACAGGGAAAAAACCAACCACTTTAAAATCTGTACATAAGATCAATCACATCTCTTAATACAAAAAGAAATAGAAACTGCCACAGTCCACCAGCACCTGTATAACACAGTAAATTTCTGGCGTTTATGCTTCCTTCTAGACAAAAGTCTCATAGGCTCAAGACAGAGAAGTCCCTACAGGAAGCCCTCAAGCTGCAGTCCCAAAGTATTTGTCAGGCAATCAACCAGACTACTCTTTGGATTTCTGAGGAGTCATCATTCTGTTTCAGATGATGAAATAACAAACCTAGGCCCTGTTGCATGACATTCATCTGGAGCATCTTTGCCTCTCAGGCAAGGTAATATGTCAATCTTTCAGCCACTACTATAACCTATATATTGCAGTACAGGTCCAAATCTAATCAAGCATCTTCCATTTGCAATGGAAAGATGTGCTGCTGTTATCAGAAGCATTAAAAATCCTTGAATTTCATGTCTAAATAACTATCTTCAAACGTATTTAAAAGAAACAACTAAGGGGTGAAGTCAACCCATTCATTCAAAATTGTTGGCATTTTGAGCGACTACTAACCAAAACTGACTTACTCTGGAGCAGTCCCACTAGAGATGCATGCAAGTTCCTTTATTCTCACCTCCTTCCCAAAGCTGGGAAAGAGCTAACTAGGGTTTGGAAAGGAGGTGGGAGGATTCTAGGACCTTGTCAGAGCCCTCAGGCCTCCTTTCCAAAGCCCAGCCCGTTGTTTATCCAGCTTTAGCGTGGTAGCATGAGGGCGGGCGGCGGCGGGGGGCATCAACTGTGGCCAAGGACCCCCCACAAGGCTTTCTGGGCTGCATGTTTGCGGGGGGGGGGATTCAATTACATATTCAGGTTGCACAATTGCAGCTGATTTGGAAGTCTCAAACAAGAAGTCTGCTTCCTCAAAAGACTGCAATAAGAAAAGTGAGGGAAAATGCACTTGAAACTGTGGAATAACACTTGCTTTTATGCCACTGAACATCCCTGCAAACGAATAATAATGAATGTTCATTAAGAGCCAATGTCGTCTAATTTGCCTGTAAACAAAGCAGTATGACTGCTCAACAAGCAGGTTGTCTGGAAGTGCTCACCATATCACAAACTGCTGTTTCAAGGTGTTTAACATAATACTAATGTGCTCTGGGCAGAGACGGGACAAGTCTAAAGCCCCATGGTACTTTGGAACCTGGTCTAGATTAATTGCACTTATAATTTCTGACCCTAAAAGACTCCTCCTAATCATCTTGTCCATAGAACAAAATATGAATGTACCCCATGGTCCATTTTCCGTAACACATCTATTAGACATTACTACTGTATTTTTCGCTCTATAAGACACACCAGACCACAAGACGCACCTAGTTTTTGGAGGAGGAAAACAAGAAAAAAAATATTCTGAATCTCAGAAGCCAGAACAGCAAGAGGGATCGCTGCGCAGTGAAAGCAGCAGTTCCTCTTACTGTTCTGGCTTCTGGGATAGCTGCGCAGCCTGCATTCACTCCATAAGACGCACACACATTTCCCCTTACTTTTTAGGAGGGAAAAAGTGAGTCTTATAGAGCAAAAAATACGGTAATTTTAAAGTTTAAAGTACTATGCAATGTTGTTGGCACAATGAATTCCTCTACAAATCCCCCTCCTGCCTGCTCTTCCCAGTTATGTAACTGAAGAAAAGTTAATCTACACACACACACACACACACACACACACGATCAGTCACCTTAACAATGAAATTAAAGTTCTATAGTCACTTTCAAAACTGCATCTTATTATGCTGCGTTTCTGGAGCAATAAACTGTTTCTATGAGTCCCTCAGTGCCAATACCCATACCTTTTTATAGAACAATTTAAAACCATACATTGATCTAGTGAAGGTAATAGTACATATACAATACTCACCTGTCCCCATGGGAAGGTTTCCCCCCCCGCCCCCACCTAGTTTTAAAGGTAAAAATACAAACCAAGACTGACTAAGGCTTGCAGCTCATTAAAGCTGGGGTGATTTCCCCTATATAGAATTCTATTGATCTCCATAGTCCACACTAGACAAAAAGTGTGGTCAGGGAGGGAATGATGGATGCCTCTGCCAATAGTACTGAACAAACCTGTTAGCTAATTGCTACCAAAGACAATTATCCCCGCATTGTTTCATAATGGAAACACATTACAAAACTCTAATATACACACAGGGAAATTTGATGATTTGACTGCGGAGCCATGTGCATTGAATTTCATTGTCAAAGGCCAGCCAGGTCGCTGCTGTGTAGTAGGAGAGAAT
The DNA here is from genome assembly GCF_027172205.1 of Podarcis raffonei. Lineage (NCBI taxonomy): Eukaryota > Metazoa > Chordata > Lepidosauria > Squamata > Lacertidae > Podarcis > Podarcis raffonei. The sequence continues at coordinate 39,542,686 of NC_070602.1, read as the reverse complement.
GTCAGAATAGAAGCCACACTGTCTGTTTACTACAATCAGTTTAGCAACTCCACGCAACCCTCTGATCTGGTGATTCCCTGCTCTTCTCCCAGACTACTGCAAATGCATACAATTTTCAAAGGAAGCGTGTGTTTTTTTGTTTTGTTTCGTCATTTCAACCAATAGATTTTAAAACTCACATTCAGACTGCCAAATAGCCTGCTGACAACTGTTAGTTTAAATTGTAGTCGTACATTCCTGTATACGACAAACACGTAAGCAAGTGCATGACATGCGTCTGCTATTAAAAATCCAAAACGAAGTAATGAGACTACCACGAATTCAAACAGCAGAGAAATATAAGAAGCCTTCAGGATAATAATATGTTTGAATATACACAATTACAGTGCAAGTCAAGGCTACAGTATTTCATATACATTTGTCTCTTCCCCCAGAAAGCACATTCCTGGAATATCTCCTTCTAAACATGCTTCTAAATATGGTTATGTTCCTTAGTATGGAATGTGAGGACTGTAACATAAAATTCTGAGCTGCAATTCATTTCTAACTTCTATTTAGTTCTGTTTGACTAGATGATAATACAGAATGATGAAAAATTAAAAGAAAATGTGCTGAAGGTGTGCTAGCATTATAAAAATAAATTAAATAGCTGCAGAATTTATGATCAATCTATGAACTTTATAATTCACAAGCCAATGAATTCTGCTTTACTGTGTCTGATACTGTTCTGCAGAGGCTAGTATACCTGCTTCAGATTGTGCTGACTACTATTTTGACAAGACCTGGATAGCAGTAGGTCCAAAGCAATCAGAAGGTTGACTTTGACAAATGGCGGTGCTGCGGCGAAGTTGAAAATAACACACATCCACTTTAATCTCTTTCTTGATTAAATCGAAACCATACCATTCTGACATCATGTGATTTGCTCATGAAGCATCACTGCAGGTTACTTTAGAGGCTACATCTATTGAAATGATATTGAATTTTTAGAGGAAGTACTTAATTCATTCAAATGAAACCTTCACGAGGTGACTGGGCCACCAGTCACGGATTTCTGTGCGGCTTAAAAAGAAAACCTATGGGAAAATCCCAGCAAAAAAGGAAAAAGAAAATAAAAAAACCCTCTGCAATCTGCTATTGGGTGATATTTTTAGTAGGCATTATCTTTTACCTTCAGAAAGAGAAAAATATATGTATAAAGTATATTCTAAAGCCTTTTATCTATCCCCCATAGTCAAGCTCCAAAGGTAAACATTACAGTAGGTAATAAAAATGCAGAAGATGAAATTGTCTTTTTTACATGAGACTAGGCAAATATTTATGGGGCAGTTGACAAACTCCTGCCTGGTAAAGGAGCCAACACTGAGAGCAATTACCCTGATATTCATGACTCACTTTGAATATCACATTGAATATTACTCATAAATCTTTTACGAGCACATCCCCAGAGCTCACTTAACAGCCGGTTTTAATCATGCAGTTGACACAGAGAAAATAACAAAATGTATTTTTTCAGTGGCAAATTAATTTAGGCTTGAACCTCCTCCTGAAGCTTTATTCATTCTTTCATTCTCTCCCCCCCCCCCCCCGTAGCACTGAGCTTGGTTACATTCACTTTTGCATTTACCAGCTGCATTACTTGAAGCCTGCAGAATTTTAACATAGCATAGGCTTCTTTTCAAAAATTGTTTTTCCTATAATTATTTATGGCTTGATCCTGCCACAGTTAAACATGCTGGTCTCTTTCACTTAAACAGAAGGAAGTTAAGCACGTGCTTACTTTCCCCAATGACATGGATAGGGCTTAACAATCGTTAATATTGGTTGTATTCTGCCCATAATATTTTACCTTAAGACTAAGAGACAGAATAGTTTGAAAGCTCCTTCTAAAATGGGAACAGAAACACCTTTGTGCTACGTATTCAAAATTGCCTTAACTAGGGTCATTTTAATGTGTGACAGCAAGAAATGCAACTGAAATGCTATCACGTTATGGATGTAAGAGAAAACTTATTGAAATTAGTGAATATGACTAGGCTGGCTATTGCCCTTTCAACTTTATATGAATGTTCTTAGTGAAAAAATACTTTGGAAGAAAAGAATATATGCACATCCTGGATAACATTCCTCTGTACAGGGAAGTTTTTAATGTTTGATGTTTTATTATGTTTCTGTATATACTGGAAGCCACCCAGAGTGGCTGGGGCAGCCCTGCCGGATGGGCGGGGTACAAATAATAAAATTATTATTACTAAATTATTATTACATGTTCAGTCAGAGCAGATCTAACCATCATGCATGAAAATAATGAGCTATCCAAGGTTCAGGACTAAAATAATTCTCTCTTTAGCTTAATTATAATTCTATCTTGTTATTTGTAGCTAATTGTAGCTATTTGTAATTATATGAAGCTAAATATTTATAAAAAAAATACTTACGGATTGATCCTTCTTGTTCTTGTAGAAATTTTTCCAACACTATTCGAGCCATCAGTGATGGGGCAAAATCCACCTCAGGGGAAAGATGAAGAACAACTTCAGCTGTCTTTGAAATGTGGTTCCATGTTATCACTCATATCAACAAAGGGGTGTTAGGGATTTGTTCTCTATCACTTCATTTATCCTTTTGGAAAGATACACTTACCTGACCTAGGATATAAATCAGGTTACATCACAATTACCAAGACTTTTTAAAGTTATGATCTCATTCATATTTGTTACATGCTTTCTTAGCCACATTTGTTTTGGTTATTTGTGGTGTTGCAGGATATTTACTTGTGCAAGAAACTTAAACTACAGTACTCTGTTCTGTGACTACCATCATGCTTGAAGAACACTACAAGTGGGACCTATACTCAAGTGTCGCAGTGTGGTGTGCTCTTGTTCACTGTTATAGCCAGTCATACCTTCTTTCTGGATTCTCCATTCCATTGCTCCTCCGTCGTTTCCTGCTCACCACCACAACAGACACTGTTTGTGGCTACTGAGCATGCTCAGCCCTTACTGGGCTGTTTTATGGTGGCCTGCTTGAGTCCCCCCTCTCAATATTTTTTTTCTACTGCAGCAAATCTTGGGGTTCATCCAAGCATTTTGATACCTTCCTCTTGTTGTTCAGGAGCAGTGTCATATCTGTCATAACTTAGGACCAGTTTTAGTATATATGACTTACCGGGAACCTGAATGGCATTGTGGCAAGGAATATGAATGAAGCTCTAAAGTGGCCTTTTCTCTCAACTATCTTCAACCTAAAGCACACAGTTTAATGTACACTGCATGAAGCAAAAACCAACTAACATGCAACAATAGCTTCCACTTATCAACAAAATGTGCACATGGAATGCAAAATACACATACGCAAAAATGCACATACATTTTACCTAAACAGACCATTTCCACATTATTTTTAACAACAATGTAGATTAAAGGATGGATTTTTAAAAATCTTAAATAAAAACAGATATACTGCATATATACTGCATTTTCATTTAGATGATACAAACCTATAGGTTCTGATTCTTCAGGCAGGCAATTAACAGCATTGTAACACATTTTTTAAAGGTTAATAACAAATACCCAAATCTAAATTACTTCCCTCCAAACCCAAATCTAGTATATTTCGGACAATTTGTTTAAAAGAAACAGATAGGCTGTTGTTTAACAATCTCTTATTGATAATCACCAAATGTAATAAATCATTAACGCTAATTCAAGATCAACCAGTTTGTTTTCTAGAAGAATATTAAGGTTATGAGAAAAAATGAATCTTATGTACCTCAGAAAGGAGGTTTTCTAAAATATATTTAAGATATAGGGATATTTTCTGATATAGATCCTGTTCCATTTAAAGACATGTATTTATTTAAAAAATGAGCTGCAGTATCCTCTGAATACCAGCATTTTTTTTAAAAAAATGCAAATTACAATACCCTAGTGAATAAAGCACTTTTTACTTCACAATAGATGACTAAACCTCACTCGCATTATGACAATCATTATTTTCTTAATGTTTTCATGTGTATTAATATACATTTTCATTTCATACAAAATTAGAAACCAGAAAACCCTAAAAGCTGCCCTTATTTGTACATATTTTTTCCAAATAAATATATGTACTTGGATGCCCTTAAATTCCCCAAGTAGAAAGGAATGCTTTCTACAGAACTGCTTATTTCCAGTAACCCACATCAGAGCTGACATATGAAAAATGGTGAAATTACTGAAGGTAGTCCAGCCTGAATAAGGACTACCTTATTAGTTCAGGTACTTGCATCTGCCTAATTTTCATATTAATCATGCACCCATCTTTCTCTGAAATAGGGCCATCATGCTTCATGTCAGAATTTAGCATGTAAGTAAAATTCATAGTGCTTCAAATCCCACTAGAAAATATTTGCCTGGTGTGAACTAATTTTATTATTCTTAACACACATCAGAGTTTTGAGGGTTGTTGTTTTTTAAATTAACCTTCTGGATGCAGAAAATTAACATATCTAATACCTGAAATTTTACAATAACTTGGACACAAAAAAACCAACAACAACAGAGGCCTATTCTTATTTAAGAGGGATGCTACGCATTGTAATGCATCTATGTTATATATTTCTCATCAATTTTTACAGTTTCTACTGATTAAATATATATTGACTCATAAAGTATTACCATTATACCAATTGTCAGCAGATGCAGGAGTATGCCGTTTAAATATTAACTATCATATAAAAATGGCAGCTTGATTGTGTAGAAGCAGTGATCTCGTGCTTGTTACTGCCACATTTCCCTAATGCACCAGAAGCAGTCACAAAAAAACATTACCTTTCAAATATACCTGCTACTTTGCTAGCAATAAATTAAGTTACTGAAAATAACTTTTTCTTTAACCACAATTTTATTTATCTCCAAGTTTCTTTTTAAACCAAACGAAACCTAACAATATGAATTGTTAGGTTGCACATATATAGTATATGGTTAAACAAGTGCTTCAGGTATTAGAAATTAAGTGTATTATCTGCATGTGAATAGAAACTGCATGTACAAAGGGAAAATGCAACGGAAAATATATGCAAACAAGACTACTAACATTATATTTATTTGCACCCACGAGGTACTCTGCTATGACAATCTCCATGCAATGTATGTTATTTACTAAGGATGTGTTCCATTACAGTATTTCTTTGTTTAAAAGGAAAAAAGAGAACGGTGTAAACTTGAAACATTATGTCAGAAACCTCAAGAAGCATCCTTTGGCACTAATACAAAGCAATCCCTTTCGTATGTTCACTCTATTATTACAATGTATAGACACTTCATAGACCATTAGAAACATCTAGTAACTGATAGGTAATTGCTCATTTGCAGACTACAGTAATGTAAATCAGACGGAAGCTTATGGAAAAGACATACTTCCTTCCTAATGTAACATGTAGGACTAGCTGCTACTGTTCCGCTTATATTCCAAGTACATAATTTTTAATGTAATTTCCCACCTATTACTATTTAAAAAGCAACACAACATTGTGCATTTCAGGATATTCTTCTAAGGCTTGTATAAGATTTTCAAAGCATATCAATTAAGATAGTTATTGCTGCAAATCAATATATTAAGAGATTAAAGTTACATCTCTCCCTAGACAGACATCTGTCATAATTATAAACATTTTGTGCTGTAGCAGAAAAGCTGCTTCTGGAAATCTTCGCCATAAATAAACTAGGGGTAGATGGAGCTGTCTTCACTCTGGTCCACCCCTAAAAGCACTGATCATGGTCCAATCTTCCTCAAGCTCATTGGATGGGTGATGTAGCCAGTGTTTAAGCAAGCCCATCAGGGACCTCAGTGCCTACAATCTAAGCTCCTGTCCATCACTGTCCACCTACACTGGACATAAATCTGTCACCACCAAACTGCAAAAACTTATTGCACCTCTAAATTTGGGTAACTATAACACAAATGTCAGATTATCAGTTCTTTGAACTACGGTGTACATGAAGAACAGAAATTAATATTAAACTGTTTCCTTTTGCTATAATTTACATGCTAAAAGGAAGATTTAAAAAATGTAATTGTTTTGACACTTATTGTAAAATCTTACATTTTGTTTATCTTTATGAAAAGAAAACTTAACACGAAATTAAATTCATTAATTATTAAAATGCTGAAGTACATGAAAGTAAATCAGCATTTTAAAATCAGCATTTTTCTTCTCTTTCTAGATTTATTTTAAAAAGGGAAGAGGAAGGAACCTTCCAATAAAAGAATAAATGTGCTATTTGCACATTCACCTTGTAGGTAAAATATTAATTACATTAACTCATTAACTAATAAATGTATAAAAGTCACTAAAGATAAGTCTCTTATTTTTACCAGAGAAAGATGATTTTTAAAAATGTTTTACCTCATTGGCCAGGTCCAATAATACAGGAGAAGTTGCATTTTTTATCACTCCATTAAGGTACCTAGACAATACAAAAATAAAAATAATATTGCAGATTTAAAGAAAAGGTCATCACTGAAGTCTTAAGTCTCTCTTTCTCTTTCCCCCTCTCTGGAAAATTCCAGGAAGAAACTGATTGAAGAAAGTAAAGTTAGCTTAAAATATATTTTTTTGCAAAACAGTTCCTGGTGACCAAACTCTACTATTGCTTCTCCTTCATGAGCAAATCAGAAATATCTATGCCACTTCATTATTAAAGTCCTACATTTGAGGTGCTGATTGTGGCTTGTGAATGGAGTAGTCTGAAAGCTGGTCTCAGTGGGCAAAGTCAGGCATGAACCTATAATATGAGCTCACTTGAACTGCTCCTCAGGCTGGCTTTCAGTCTTCAAACTCTCTGAATTTCTACTCAGAGATGAGTTCCATTGAGTTCAATGGTGTTTTCCTGGTTAAGTGTGTACAGGAAAATCCTGATTGTTATTATTTACCTCCTCCCGTGAGCTACACCAGGCAGTATGACTTTTACAGGCAGTGACTATTTTACGTGTGTCCAACTGACACGCGATCACACATACGCCCATTGCTGCTGACCCAGAAGTGGCCCTAAAATGGGACGGTATTGGGCAGGAGCGGAACAGGGTGGCCTTATGCACGCTCCAGTGATGTGCGGGGGTGTATGTGTGCTGAAATGGAACCCCTGTGCAAAATGTTTGCCACAAATATTGCCACAGGAGGGACAACATTAAAGAAGGCAGTTGTGATGTCCAATGAAAAAGAGCAGTGTATTTTGATATTCTGCAAGTCAGTAAAAGCCATTAACTTGCAGTGTGGGTGTACAGGCAACTCCCTGTTTGCACGAGGGTTGCATTCCGGGTCATCACGTGCATCAGTGGAGTGCATGTTAAGCCCATCCTGCCCCCACAAGGGCCAAAAACGGCTCGCACGGTCGTGTGCCAATCAAATGTGTACAAAATGGTCGCCACCTTTAGTTCATAAGCATGTTCTTGCAGGTTTGTCTTCTCAGATGGGACCCCATGACCCTACTTCACAAATATTTGAAAGCAATCTTTTGCTTTCTATAAAATAGGTATCTGTACCCAAGTATGTTTTTTTTAAATAGCTAGGTCAAAGTTCATAATTATAGTTTAAGATATATTGGCTTTGGTTCATGACATGATAGGCCAAACTATGGTCTGTTCTTGACTACAGTTCATGGTTAGTGAGGAAAGCACTTAACCATGAGTCCCAGTTCAGACAACACGTCAAGCCAGATTTAGCTCAGGGAAGTGCAGAAGCTAAAAGGACAGGGAAGAGTGAAACAGCTGTGAGCTCCTTTCCAAGAGCCCACATGTTCATGTGATCCTGGTAAGCAATAGTTTGGCTTACCATGTCAGGTGAACCAGGACATGTGAATGGTAAATGTCCAAATTTTGGTGAATGCCAACCATCTCAGGTCAATTCTGTGAATGGTTCCAAGTGTATATATATATATTTCCCCACATTTCAGGCATGAAGAAGTAAATGCTGACAGTCACAATGAGGGGGACTCACAACATTCACTGGGATATGAATTTCCATACATTTATAAAATTAGTCAGAATTGCCAATATTCATTTTGCAAATGACACACCTAGAGAACTGTACTTTAATGGCTAAGATGATGATTAGCCCTTGGATAGTTGATGCAATGGAACCAGAGGTTGCACTTGTTGGTGGAAGACTCCCTTGAATGCAGTTCTACTCAGGATGCTCCCACTGGCAGAAAGGAGAAGATGTTTAAGCTTCCCCTTGTTTCCTCAGAGCCATCTCCCATGCTGTTCCAGAGGATCTCCACAACCTTCCAGAGAAAGGTTTCTGGATACATAAGTACCTTCAAGGGGAGGGAAGAGTCAACAAATATTGCCTCTTTCCTCTCGTTCAATCAGGGGGATTTATCCATTGGAAAGGAGTCCCTCTGTTTGCAGGAGGCAAATTCTGACAAGAGCTTTCTTTTCCATTCAGGTAGTAGGTGCATTGGTGTTTAGGTCTGCAGTATCACCATTTCACCACCAAGAAGAGCATTCACAGTTTGTATGGACTTTTTTTTTTAAAAAAGCGCTGTCACATCACTGGTAGCTGCCATGGAAGCCGGCATGTGGGTGCAATGGAACATAGAAATGAAAGGTCAACCTCCAACAGAACCCAGGAAAATGGTGAATGAAGTTGACTGCACTCACACAGGTGATACCCATCCTCTGCTTTCTTGAGAATCACAGGTAGGAAGAGTGCCGTTGTGTTCAGGTTCTGTTTGCAAGCTTGCCAGGGGCACCTGTTTGGGCACTGTGAGAACAGAGTGCTGGATTAGATGGGCCTTTGGCTGATCCAGCAGGGCTCTTTTAGCAAGTAGTATGTGGACTAAGCTGCAGAACGCTGTACCATGCTAGTCATACATTCTCTGGGATGCGGGTGGCTCTGTGGTCTAAACCACCAAGCCTCTTGTGCTCGCCGATTGTAAAGTTGGCAGTTTGACAGCATACCATCACGAGTAGATCAATAGGTACCGCTGCAGCAGGAAGGTAAATGGTGTTTCTGTGTGTTCTGGCTTCCATCACAGTGTTCCGTTGAGCCAGAAGGGATTTAGTAATGCTGGCTACATGACCCGGAAAAGCTTTCTGTGGACAAACGCTGGCTTCCTTGGCCTGAAAGTGGAGATGAGCGCCGCACCCCATAGTCGAATTTGACTGGACTTAAATGTTCAGGGGTCCTTTACCATACATTCTCTCATGCAGTATTTTGCAACATCAGTTTCAAGTAGCTAAACAAGCAAGGCTATTGTCATTATTATCAGAATGAAAAAGTGGTATATTTATTGGATTATTATTATTATTATTAGTTGTTGTTAACATACCACCCTTTGGCCAAATATCACAATGTGGTTTACAGTATAATAATAAATACACAATTAAGTTGTCAAGCTACCCTAGAGGCTCTTTATCAACTGAAATGTAGGGGAGAAATTGAAAACAAAATAAGAACTACAGGAAGAAGGATGCATATGCTGCAACATTAAGAGAAATTGGCACATATCCCCTTACTGTGAAATCTCTCTCTCTCTCTCTCTCTCTCTCTCTCTCTCTCTCTGTCTGTCTCTCTCTCTCTTTCATATGAAATATAAACCACAGCACTTAAGGGTATGCTCGGATGAGAATATTCAGAATCCGCATGTAGTCAAATGGGTGGCTAGCGAGTTAATTATTCCATTGTTGGAAATAGTTACCATTAAACTCACTAGGGACCAAACATATCTCCACCATGTTATGCATTTTACCCTGAACCTACTGACCTGTTATTCTCAGTCCATGCTCCACATTCATGCTGACCCTGATATTTGCAGCACAGGTCAGAAAATGACCTAAGCAGCTTGCTTTTGGAATTTACATAATGAATGAAAAGAGAAAAGACAACTTAGATTTTTTCTCTCCTAGAGCTCTAAAATTACAGTTGGTCTTGGGGGACAAAGAGACAGAGTATTTTAATGATAAATAAAGAAGACAGACTCCCAAATTAATATTTTATTGAATGAGAATTCTGCTTATTTTTATTTATCACTTACACAGCCACCTAAATAAATGAATTGAAGGATCATTGTTTATTAGCATAGTGCAAACATTAACATATTTTACCTAATAAGTAGCTTGCACCTTCCTTATTTAAAACTTTATTTAAATGAACATTAACAGTGCAATATATATTTACTCAGAAGTAAATTCAGCTATGTCCAGTGAAGCTTACTCTCAGGTAAGAGTACACAGGATTGCAGCCTAAATATAATAAGGTTTCTTGGTGAAGTGATGCTTTGTAATGACCCCTGAGATACAAATTATCGTGTTAAGGAAACAGTCAACAGACCATTGGATAATCTAGACAGAGGTCATTAAACAATGATGTAGCCAGCGTAATAATCCTCAGCTATGGTTTGTTTTCTGTAACCATGTTTTAATGTTAAGGACAAAGACTAGCCAGAAACCAGGATGCAAAACCGTGATTTGAAATAGGTTTCCTTAAACCATTCTTAAAACACTGTGGATTCACTTAATAAGCGCCATCAGTGGAAGCCCTGGGTAAGCAACAAGATCCCTACCACCACCACATTGCATGTGTGGGAATTGGCTCTGGGGGTCAGAACAGCATGTGTGGAAAGATTAGGGGGATCATTCCACAATGCTTGCACAGACAGAATGATTGGCAAAGTGCAGTGTTGAACTCCACTGTATACTGTATATGAACTGAACAAACACCCGCCCTTAAATTTCTCTGCTTCCAAGATGGCGAGCAAGTCTTGGCGGTGTCCCCCTACCCACCCACCCACAAAGTTCAGTAATTAACCCATTATTCAATGTACATTCAGAAACTTATCCAGGGAACCCCAACAGATCTATGGAAGTAATCACTGTATTTAATGTGAACAAAGAACATGCAAACTTCAATACTCAAAACTGTAGTATGGAAGCTGGTTTGTCAGTGGATTGGCATAAGCTAATTTTTCACATGTGGCTCAGAGGTCAACAATAGAAGAACAACTATTAAGGTTGCAACCCACAAGTAAGAAATGAGGCTCTCAAATGACCTAGGGGGCTGGGAGTGACTTTTACCAGCTCCAGATGGTTCACAGACTATGGACCCTTTGGGACAACAATTACTTGGCCATTGTACTCCATGTTCTGATAACTTCCAGACTGGATTATTGCAGTGTGTGGTACATGAGCCTGCGCTTGACGTATTCAGGAACTCCAACTGGTTTAAAATACAGTGCTAGATTACTGGCAGGGGTTCCATTTAGATATCAGTTAACCTCTATTTTAAAGCAGCTACACTGGTTGCCACTTCATTTCCAGAGCCAATTCTAGGTGCTCACATTGGTGTGTAAAGTCCTAAATGGTGGCAAATACCTAACAAACCACCACCTTCCCTACAGACTTCTGTGTGTGTTAAGATTGACAGAGGGGGCCCTACTTGTTGTTCCATCTCCCTGAGAAGTGGTTCCCAGGGTGGTTTAACAATCAATCCTCCTCCACAGAGAATTCCAGGAATTTAAATTTTGTGAGAATAGGGGTCTCCTAACAACTCTCAGCACCCTTAATGAACTACAGGTTATTAAAACTAACAGTAAGAGATTAAAACACATGTTGTCAGCATTCTTACAACAGCTTATGTTAGAGGACTGTTTTAATATTTTAATATTTAATAATTGTGTTTTTAATATTCTATTGGGAGCCACCCAGAGTGGCTGGGGAAACCCAGCCAGATGGGAAGGGTATTAATAATAATAATAATAATAAAATAATAATAATAATATATTTGTAATAATATAGGTTACTTTTTATTTCCACAATATTTATACACACTGCTTCATTGTGATAGAGTCCAGAAGTTGGTCACAAAAAACAACACATTATCAATAAAAACAATTAAAAACAGGTATGTTTCTGTGGGATGAGGGTTCTTAGTTTGCTTTGTTTCTGTTTTTATTGTATATTTTGTGTTTTCACTTTGTAAATTTATCCCCTGTGATCTCTGGATGAAGGGCGGTATCTAAATATAATAAATAAATACAGCACCCAGAATTCTTTGGGAGCAGCCATTACTGTTTAAAGTGGTATCATCATGCTTTAAATGTATGGTGTGGACGTCGTCAGAATAGCTGTTTTATCCCATACTCATTATGGCTCTGTTGGGGGGAACAGCAGAAGTTAGCCCTAGCACATCACTCCTCACCTCAGCTGCACTGCCAGTGCAAGCTGAACTGACAATATTTGCTGCAAGAGATTTGTAGGTTGATATGAGTCACAGGTCTAATGGGGGTGAGGGGATGGGTGGCTGTAATTATGCCTGCTATTAAAACAAACATAAAAATATAACTGCTAGCTTAAGTTAATGGATTTCATGATGTTAGGCTGGCAGTACCAATTTTTATGTTTGTTTCAAGGATGCTCTGTTAGTTTTAGAGTGGCTTTCCCCCCAATTTGTTTGTGATGCTTAGTGACAGGATTTTGATAAAATTTAGAAGAGTTTTGGATTTGATATCCCGCTTTATCACTACCCTAAGGAGTCTCAAAGCGGCTAACATTCTCCTTTCCCTTCCTCCCCCACAACAAACACTCTGTGAGGTGAGTGAGGCTGAGAGACTTCAAAGAAGTGTGACTGGCCCAAGGTCACCCAGTAGCTGCATGTGGAGGAGCGGAGACGCAAACCCGGTTCCCCAGATTACGTGACTACCGCTCTTAACCACTACACCACACTGGCTCTCACCACAAAGAATTTACTGCATTCTTTGTGCATAACTTTCCAATTATGATTGGGAGGACATTTGGTTTTGAAAAACGAGTATACAAAATAATAATAACAAAGAAAAACTGAGAATTTGGATAATAAGGAGTATTAAATTCACAGATCTCGGTGAGAATTATCCCTGCGATTTATACACAAGATGAGATTGGCTACAACAGTTAACAGAGTGACTTGGGTGTTTTTAATAACATCTCTCGTGACATGTTTAAAAACAAACATTCTCACAGTTCTGGGATCAAGTAAAATCAACATTACAAACCACGTTTTATGCGTAACATTTTAAAAACAAAAAAGTTACACTACATGATATTGTTCCCATTTGATTCATACATTATACATCATTTTACACAGTTTATGTAACAAGGACATCATAACACACAAGTCTATATAGTAACAAGACCCAGCTAATTTACTCTGGCTGATCTACTCACTATGTAATTTTTTTTCCTAATCTGGGAGCAACGAAATATAGCAGCTATAAGTAAGACATTAGAACCACTGTAGCTACTTTAATATGAGGCAACAGATTGTAAATGGAAGAGAGTATAGTACACTTTTGCTGGTTTTTGCATTGGTGAATATCTATTACATAATAGATTCATACGTGTACTATGTAGTCAGCTTGGGCCAAGTTCTAAAATGCTTTTGTTTATTAGGATACTGTTAAATCATAAATATCAGACATCTATAATTAATAGGTACAATCTCACTGTGCAGACTTTACACATGTCGGTCTATATAGTAAAATTTTAATTGCACATCTCTACGAGATATCAATACGCCCCAATTATGTGGCTGAGAGGTCTATGTCAATAGAGCTACAGATAACATATAACAAGTGTCAATTACAATTTATTAACTCCAGGTGCACATAATCACGTAACAGTTTTATGAAATGACATATTAAAGGTTTATGCCTCCTTTAAAAGTAGTATTTGACATCATTGTTTCTAAAACAGGCACAGTCCCAAGTTGTAAATCCTTTATATCTGGATGCCATTTTTATTTAATAACAGAATAGCTAAAATTATAAATGTTTCTTATAATGTAGGCACACTTAACGCGGTAAATATATGTGTCACCAGTACTATTCATTAGACTAAGGAAAGCATGGAACTCTGGGTGGAATTCAGATAAGTGGTAAGGAGATCGTTGCATCAACACAAGCATTTCTGTTTACTCAAAGCAACAACCTTCCCTTTCCTCCTCCACCCACAGTTTTGGGGGTTCTTAACAGCAGATCTGGGAAAGGCATGGGGGGCACACAGGAGGAGGGAAGCCTCATTGTGGTGGTAGGGGTCTTTGTGCTAGCTTTCACTAACAGAACCTGATAGTTAAATCTGCCCCTTAGCATGTAAAATGAAGAATACTGCCACAGATCAAGGTTAAAATCCAGCAGCAAATTATATGCACTTAAGCCTCATGGAAGTCAGTGGGACTTCCATATGCGTAGCAATGCACTGAATTGTGGTCTAGAGGTATTCTCATGAAGTTGGCTAAGTGCCACTTATCCTGGAAAGCTTACTGGTAGACCTAAAACGGTAAGTCTTCTAACACAAGGATGCATGTTCTTTAAGAAATCACAGACAATGAAATTATGATCTGTAACATATTTTGGATCACAAATTAGCAAGTACTCCTGTTAATGGTCTTAATTCATACCTTTGATAGTAAGCCTCGGTTGCCTCCGGAGTGTGATGTTTGGCATGTGTTCTTTTGATTAATTTCTTTAAAAGAAAAACAACAGAGCTTTATGATATGTCAAAAAGAAAGCCAGCACCAAACATGAATACCCAAGAAAGCCCTGAAATCCTAGATTAATGCCTGGAAATTATTTTTCATTTATTCATTGAATGAAACATCTTTTGACTGTACTGCAATACAGCATATATGTAAAAGGCAGTAAGGTCACAGTAATTGAATCTAAATAAGTTTGCTGAGGGTTGCAGAGGGCAGAGAAAAACTTGTTCTCTCTTTCAACCTTTATATTAATTTCCCTTCAAATCAATTCCACCCAAGTCCTCTGCACTCTGGTTTTACAATTCAATTGGCATTTTTAACCAGGAAGAACATTGCTTAAAAACAACTTATTTGAAAACTACAAAAAGTAATTCCATTGAGACTTGCCACTTGACTGACACCTGTCATCTCATGATAAATGACTCCATTTTCTGCCTCTCTTGCCTTCTGCCACTCCGGCAATGGTCATTTATCATCATCTCTGTCAGCCATGGAAAGCGGCACTGACAGTGCAAGTCAGCAAACATTTAGCACATGGAACCACGCAACACAGGGAAATTATTATTGTCAGAATAATAATGGTTTAGCATAATTTATTACAGGTCCACCAAATAAGCAAAGGCTAGATGTTATTAGACAGATGGATGGGTAGGCTTGGCAGCCATCCACTGAGACTCAGGCGGTGCTTGAAGTGGAAAGGGGAACATCCTCCAAACCAATCAGAAAGCTGGCAGTTCAATTACAAAGAAATAAAGGGACATTCATCATTCAATTAGGCACCTGTCAACCCTCACAAAGGAGAAAACTTCTAACCTGGTACTCCTGGGAGAAGATGCTCAGCAGAGTGGACTGCGATTGACTGGAACAAATAAAAGAAGGACAAAGTTAATTACTGGAGTGCACTGCAAAGAAACAAAAGAGAAAGGAGCTTCAAAGGTAGGCCTGCTGCCCTGTAATCTAACAGAACATGAAAACAAGTGTGGAAAAGTTGTTCCAGATGAACACCTCAGACAAAGGCTTCCTACTGCTAGGTCAAGGAGAGAGTGAGAAAAAGAGTTTATGAGGAAGGGGCAAGGGGGGCAAAATGTAGCATGAGTTTCAAAGCAAATGGGCATCTTGCTTTGGTGATTCCTATCCACCTTTAGAACCCACAAAGTGGGGTATCCGTAGCATGTACTGAAGACAGGAAGGAAAACAAAGCAAATTCCCATTAGCAAGAGAGGGAGCTAAAATTCCATTAACGGTTGGAAACGTACTGATTGTTCATTGGCAACATATTGAAATTCATTTTGTTAGCAGAAAGGAAACCTCTTCAGTAGCTGTCTCATATTCAGGGAAGAAACTTAGCTCTCTGTCAGAAGAAGCATATGGGACCACTGTAACATTCCTACTAAAACTGATGTGCTTTGAAAATAGAAACTTTCACAGCAGGAAGCTGAGATTCCCTGGAGTCGGTCATTTCCAAAGGCTGCCATAAGCTTCATTCATTTAAAGCTCCACTCAATGTCAAACACCTGGCAATGAAGCAACCTGGAAAACATTCTCCCCAAGAGAGAATTTTTCTCTCTGAATAGCTAACATTTAAAAACGGGACAAGATTTTCCCCCTTCTCTCAAAAAAGGCAATCAATACCACACGGCTACTGTTTTCAATTGTCCTTTATGGATATATCTACCTCATCACATCTTGAACACAATTAATTACTTCTGATATATTTTACATCCAGATGCAACTTAAACAAATTACAGTTTCAATAAATTGAACCTGTAGTACAGAATGCACAATGAATAATTAACATTTTTTTCCTTTTACAAATGCGGTTTCTGAGTCTTATTACAATCAGCTCTAATATTCAGAAACTGCACACAGACGGCAGTCTTACATTATAGTACAAAAAATGTTGAATTTAATTTGGCTTTCATGTTCCAATGTGCTGAATGGAGAGATAATATTATCCCAAATGCATTTTGAACAGTAATATAACATTCTTGAATATTATCCTTATTCTATTAGTAATTAAAAACAGAACGTATTTGGAGATTTTAACAAAAGTCGAGCTGGAAATAAACCTAGATACACAAATGGATTTAGCCCTGCTCAACCTGTCCATTTAGAGTAGCAGGTGGATTCACTCTGTAGCAAATGGGAGAATCTTTCCTTCTCTGCCAGGTGGTTCCATTCTGCAACACCAGATTGCTCTACTGAATTTGTAGCATCAAAACCATGCCACACAGCCCTAAACAAGCTCTTTGGTGACTCCTCGGCAATCGCCCATCATACTGCTCTTCGTAAGGCCTCAACTCACAGTTCTATTCCTGCTTTTCTTTGGAGTAGATTGTACATGGTTTTGCATCTCAAATTTGTAGACTGCATCTTTATTCAGTCCAACAAAGACTCCATTTTCTCAGAGCCTTGCGAAAGAACAATGTTAAACAACAAGTGATGACCTCCTTCTACTGGTACACAATAGAAAGTGTCCTCTCATATTGTATCACAGTGTGGTATGTTGGCTTGACAGCCATGGACAGAAAGTCTTTACAGAGGGTGGTGAACACAGCACATGATATCATGGGCTGTCCCCTGAACCCGCTAGATGACATCGCAAGGGATCGTTGCCTTAGGAGAGCGAGAAAAATTCTCAGGGATGATTCACACCCCGGCCAGCACCTCTTTAATCTTCTACCCTGGGGCAGGAGATATAGAAGTATAATCAGTTGTACCAACAGGCTAAAAAACAGTTTCTATCAATGGGCTGTTAGGCTGCTGAACAGAAAATAATATAGTGCAATTGACTTTCGGGGTTGGTGTATTGTGCGACAAGCACACAGAGTGCAATGAGATTGAGTGTTTGGGGCGGGAGGGAAGGCTCAGTTAATTTCATTGTAAACAGGTTGTACATTGACAATAAAGGTATTATTATTATAATTACTAACTGTGTTCAAGTATTATTGCTCAAAGGAACAAAAACAATTCCCCTTTCTTCTTATGGAATAAGAGAAATATTCCATATTTTAAGTATTTCTGTAAATGTACAGGATAGCATTCACTGATTGATTTGGCTGCCTTTCAATACTGTGTACAGTTCTGGTTGCCCCACCTCAAAAAGGATATTGTGGAGTTGGAGAAGATTCAGAAAATTGTAACCAACATCACCAAGGGGTTGGAGAAACTACCATATGAGGAAAAGGTTACAGCACCTAGGGCTTTTCAGTTTAGAGAAAAGGTAAAGAGGTGGCATGATAAAAGTGTCTAAATTATGTATGGTGTGGGGACAGCGGGCTGTGGTCCTTCCCAATAGGGTCCATTCCATCATCAAGAAAACCTGCAACTGACCAGCTATGCTCCATAGGCTGCGAAGTCTGTCTGTGAGTTCCTCAGCACTCCAGTTACTTTTAACCTGCTGTGTCCATTCTTATAATTTGTTCACTGGGGTTTGGCATGTGTGTTTGCCAAACTCAAGGATTATTGTAATCTACGCCATTCCTAAGCCTCTTGGGTTCATGTTATCGGAGATTCGGGGTAATAAAGAACTGCAAGGGCTCTGATCTCTGGAGAGGCAGGGAGATGTGGGCTGGTCTACCCTTCGTTAATCTTAGAGGGATCTGGCAGGAAACACTGGGAGTGTTGTCTCAGAAAACCCCCTTTTTAGTATTTCCTTGAGCTGAGTGGGGAAGTGGTAGCAGCAGTTATCAGGTAGTTAAAACACAACTGGCCTATGCTACAATGCAGTTGTGCAATGTAGGGTGTACACAGACTCTCTTAGCCTCCCCCTTCCATCAAAGTTTTGATGTTTGGTCATGATTTTTCACATCTTTCTGCCATTAAATCATTTAATAAAAATAGTTAACAGTGTTAACATTTTAAACATCAATAACTAATTATGATGTATACAGGAAAATAGAAAATTCTTTCTTTGGGCATAAGCATAAATATATTTACAGTTATTCACAGAGTCTGCTTAATTCTTTAACTGTCATTTAGGTTGCAATCGCATGCCCACTGAAGTACTGGCTTCTGAGTAGACCTGTATAGGATTGCTCTGTTAACTAGCTTGTCAGCCAGACTGAACTAATGCTAGCTGGCGACATTTGTTTCTTCCTTTGCAGGAAGAAAAGAATTGGTAAAAAAAAAAAATGCAGCACAGAATTAAGAGAAGCATTTATTCATATAAACATTATGAAACCATTACATTTTTTCAAAATTGCTCAATGATATGAAAAAACCCATAAAATGCCTGCTAGTAGTTTGCTCTGGCTTCACCCTGAATGAGCTTGTCCCTTTAAAGAAACTGTTAGCAGATTTTTCCAGAGGTTCCGGCAGAGTGAAACCTTCAGAGCCTTTGTACAGCCCAAGTGAAGCAACTGCAAACTGGTTCCTTCTAGAGGCTGGGGGGAAACAGCTGGTGCAGGCAAGCTGTATAAACTCATAGGCAATTTAGTCAGCAGCGGTAGTGAAATAAGAATCCTCCACAGAAGGAAAGAACTTGACGGCCCTACCAAAAGAAAAGCATGCAGTAACAAACTGTAAAGTGTTTGGTGCTAATTATAGAGTAGAATCAATTAGATACGTTGAAGCTGATTTTATAGTGCTGTTTCAGCTCATGAAAGCAGACCCAAACTGCTCTCCCTGCATTTACTATTTAAACTTCTATAATCTCTATGCACCTCTTTATTAGAAGATATGTTTGTTCAGCCTAGTACTAGACTAACAGGGCTTCTCTGGCAGCCCTTTAGATGCTGTGCTGACACTCTTTGCCCCTTGCAATTTCCTTTTCACCCTACTCCATCGTGCAAGAGGCCCTAACCCAATCCTGTTGAGCTCTGCATGGGTTCAGAAAGAGAATTTATATAGTAACACCACTGGCTAATGATGAACCCAAACTGAAAGAAAGGCTTAATGCCCAACACCGTCTTATGATCAGCTGTTTTAGAAGAGAAGAACACAGCATTAGTTGGACAGTGTAGGTTTAAGAAAGTTTAGCTTTAAAGGCCCTAAGTTGTCGTTTAGAAAGAAAGTTACATGAGGATGGGGGAAAATAAGCATATTTATTTAGAAGCATTCAGTAGGTTTAAGATCACAACAGACCAGAGCAGATACAGGGGTACCTCGGGTTACAGTCGCTTCAGGTTATGGACTCTGCTAACCCAGAAATAGTACCTCGGGTTAAGAACTTTGCTTCAGGATGAGAACAGAAATCGCGGGGCGGCGATGCACTGGCAGCGGGAGGCCCCATTAGCTAAAGTGGTGCTTCAGGTTAAGAACAGTTTCAGGTTAAGAACGGACCTCCAGAACGAATTAAGTTCTTAACTCAAGGTACCACTGTAAATATAAAATTAAAATATTTCAATATTTATCTGCCCTGGTCTTTTGTGATCTTAAACCTTCTGAATAAATATGCTTATTTTTTCCATTGTGTGTGTGTACATATATATGTATGTATGTATGTATGTATGTATGTATATGTATATATGTGTTAAATAATCTGGATGTAAGTGTGGGAGAACTAGTCTCATGAGCCAACATGCTTAGGTCTAATTAATGCATAAAGGGGTTAACACCACAGATTAAGGTGTCCTGCCAGGCTTAGTGAGGTCACTTTCCCCTCATCTTTGGAGGAAATAGGTAATAAGGCCAATTGTCCAGTCTACCTTAGAAGCTGAGTGTGTGAAGAGGCTAAATTGGATGCTCCAGCTTAGACATATGGCTTTCACAAGCCACTTCTGAGTTGCTATACCAAATGTTAAGAACTTCCACTTCTGTGAGCTAAATTTTACTGCCTGTGCAACTTTTTCTGAAGCACGAGAATCTGACAATTGTAAAGTTTGTAAGTAAAGCATTTTAAATTTTCCAAATGTGTGGGGTTTTTTCTATGTAAGAGAGAAACTTCGAAAGGAGCTAGGAAGGGCTTATTTTAAAGGTTCCTACCTAGAAGGCCTTTTCCATCTGGCCTGGGAGAGCAGGCCTTGGACTCATTCCAGCTACAAAAAGCTGGAAGAAACTCTTGGGTTGGGGCACTATCTAGGGGCTCCTGTTGAAGGTTCTTTTATTGGTTTTATTGCCCCAACTGTTTAACATGTCTTACATTTGTTTTTAAAATGGCTCTTAATCTGTGGGTTTTTAAATTTTGGTTTTCTTTTCTTTTTGTTTAAAGTAAAAGGGCATAGGATGTGCCTGGGGAGGAGTGGGGGAAAGCATGGGGGGTGGGAATCACAGTGGCTCAGGGTAGGAGAAGGTAAGGTGTGGGAGGTGGGGCAGGCCGGGTAAGGGGTAAATGACACAGGCAGTTGGTTATTTTGCTACATGCCAGACCCTCTTCTAACATGGGGAATTGGGTTTGTGCCAGCCCTTGATCTGCAGCTGCTGGTGCTGAATGCCAGGTTGGCATGGAATAAGACCTCGCTCATCTACGATTTGATTATGGATGTGGAGGCCGATCTGGTCTGTATCACGGAGACATGGCCATTGGCATAATCGCCACTGAGTGCCCTCTCCTGCTTCATGAAAGTGAAAGTCCTTATGCAGGGCTTCTCATGATTGGGCACATTAGGCAAATCCTGCCCAATTACCTATTTGGGAAATGGTAATTCCGTATTACAGCAACCCCAAAGCCCAAGTCCTGCAAACAGTCCAAATCAAAGGGATCTCATAACATCAAAACTACTGAGAGATTGTGAGCAACTATCAGGGCCACACTCCCTCTGTAGAAGATAATCTATTATGACAATTAAAGAATGACCAACTATACTATGAATGAAGGTTGAGATACTTCTAAAAAACCCTCAAGGAGTGCCTGGATATAAATAGTCAGGATATTTTCCTTTGCATAGTCAACATGGAAGCCAAGCTGTATATGAAGTTTCTTGATTGTACAATACTACTACAAACACTGTAAGATAAAATACCTGTAATGATGTATTTAGAATACTTTCTTGTGTAAGTTAAAAGAATGAAATCCAAGGCAAGAAAACAAAAGTTGTAATGCATCCTCACTCTCTAGTTGGTGTTCAATAAAAACTAGAAAAATGTATGTGACAACCTGATGCTTATCTCTTGTAGTACAAGGACAGCTTTATGATGAAACTCAGGCGGGGGGACTACTTGAGAAGAGTCATCATTCCTATGACCTTGACACTCAAGTTGGTCTAACAACTTATATACAATTTAGTGACGTGTGAGAACAGATGATGGTGCAATGCATAGAAATGGCAACATTTAAAATTCATAGTAGCACAAGGCCATTACTTTTCCCACTGGGCCACTTGAACTTTAATACTGTCTGACCTTGTTGGCCAATACTTTCTAACAGTAGACAGAGGGAAATTGCCAGCAGAAGATAAGGCTCAAATGATTTTTCATTTAAAAACATTAACAAGATACTGTAAAATTGAGGGATCTGTTCTTCCTGAAGAAACTTCATTCTCCCATTGCCCATGTCTTTTCTTATGATTGAGTGCATTTTAAATCTGAAGCTTTTAAAAATTACATTTAAATATGAAGAATAAATACAATGCTATGGATCCACAAGGCTGTGCTAATGACTTGAGGCAGTTATTTGTCTGAAAATATATGAAAGCATTTGCACTTCTTTTTTTTTTAATGTTCTCAACCACTTTGGAAGATTTAATGGCATTCCGAATGAGAATTATATTCATTCATGTGATAGTGAATATCTGGACACTATACTAAATATGTAGTTTTTAGAGAAAAGAAAGAACTAGACTTATTTGTCCCTTCATTACACACTTCCTAGGAAGGTCTTTAGAGGGGTGTATGGCATTTCTGCTCATGGATACGTAACCCTGTAAAACTGAATCAGGTGCAAAGTTTGTATTCCAAGCTATAAAGATTCATAAGCAACTTTCACTCATTTTGTTTTAATTTTGGCATAGTCTTGTGTAAATTTGTCACAATGGTGAATGTATCATTATTGGGCTCTCTTGTTTGTTTAGATTCTTTCCTCCTCATCATATGGAATCAAATATTTGTTTGGGGGATTTGAAAGTCTGTGTACTATTAATATATGTGAGCTTGAGAATAAAAACAATGTTGACTTCACAAAGCTTTAAGTAGGAGCGAACATGTAAGAAAGGTGTTTTCATGTGCAATTAATATGCAACAACTGAAACCTGAACCAAACATCCAGCCACTATAGCAGTGTAACTGTTAACTAAAATATAAGGGTTCTACCTGCAGTGATTAAAAAAAAAAGTCCCCTCGTTCTGCTGAGAGGCATGAACTTTGAGTTAAGGGGGGGGGTTGCTTAGAAACAGGAAGAGTAATTTGGCACATCAACATTATTAAGCATTATTTGATTTCTTACCTGCCCTTTACCAATGTGGCTGTTCCAGATACAACTTTACTCATACTGCATCACTGGGAGGAGAGTGCTTCTAAAAATGGGCAGGGCTTATTCAATAGTTGGAGGTTTATCTGCTTCTCAGTGGATGATACATGGCACCACTACATAATGTAACCAGTAAATAACATCTGCCACGCGTAGCCATATCAACAATACATTCAGTCATATCATAATTTCAAACAGCTAGTCAACTAAATCATGCGATAAAAAGCTGCTCTTAGCTATCAATAATAATAGGATTGGCATCATTGTTACAAAAGGCTTCAGAGGCTGTTTGTTGTGTATCAGTTATGGCAGTGGTTTTCAACCAGTGTGCCATGGCACCCTAGGGTGCCTTGAATGATGGTCAGGGGTGCCGTGGGCAACACTGGCCTCTGTCCTTTTCCTTCTCTTCCACCTCTGATGCCCTCTTGCGTCTCTGCCTCCCAAAGCCTTGCATGACTTGTTTCTTGCAGCAGCCCTGTCTACAAGCTCCCCAGGCGAATGGTGGCTCTGGGGCTGGCTGGGGGGTGCTGGTTGCCAGAAGTTGAGGCAGCCTCTGAATAAGCAATCAAGAATGTGAAGGAGCCCAGCCTGCCAGCCCTTGCTGTTGGGAATGAACAGACAAGTCCATTGAAGACCGGGCAAGCAGGCACTACGCTGGTCTTTCTTGTGCTTGCTGTGTGCAAGGCCTGCCTGGGAGCTGAGCACCCAGTACTGAAGGAGAGCCTTTCCATCATGCAGGCCTTGCAGCACCCACTGATTCCTCCCAAAGTAAAGTGCTGGCCAGTCTGTTTGGCCACTAAGGCTGGGAGCATCCTTTTCTCCCAGGCCCCTGTGGGCAGTGTGAGGAGGTACCTCTCTTTGGGGCAGGGAGGGTGTTTGAAAAAGGTTGAAAGGCTGCCAGATCTGAAAGCAAGGGGTGACATAACTGGGATCCTGAGCCCCACAGGGGTGCCGCAAAAAGAATGTAGTTGGTCAAGGGACCTGTGGACTCAAAAAGGTTGAAAACCACTGAGTTATGGCATTTCTCTGGCTCTCTGCTTTCCTAAATGTAACAAGGCCATGTGGTATTTCCCCCCATATATATTTGTTTAACATAATAGGAAAGTACACCCTTGTAAAAGTATATGTGAAATTCTTACACCAGTATCAGGTGCTTTAATTTGATTCATTTTCCTGTAACACCCCAACTTTTTAAAAAGCTGGGGGGAGGGAATCTCCCACACATGGTGATACCACTTGGTTATAGGTAATATAATCAAATTTAGAAAGTGGTAAATTAAGTGTGTTATTTACAAGCAATTAATTACAAAAAAACAGGCAGGTAGCTTTCATTATGTTGATTACTGTTAATGACATTGGCCTCATGCAGCTACTGTCTTTAGCATTTACATAAACCACGTGTTAAGTGCATGTGGTACTTGACAGCTGTATTCAGGTCATAAATCACACAAAGACCCAAAGTTTTTAATGGTATAATTATACACAGTTTATTCTATAACACTTAGCAGTTTACTAGTTACCTGTGGAAAATGACAGGTTTTGCTGCACAGCCTCAACAAAACTCAAAACAAGTATTTCATTTGCTGTACACAGTCTGGTATTTAACAACTTGCCTGGCAGTCATACATAAATGGCCCGGAATTACATGCAGGTGAGTGAGTGAACTGGTGACTAAGGAGTAGACTGCCTCATGTCCCTTCTGCCAGCCTACTTGGTTTCCATACTAGCAGCACAGGAAGGAAAGACTCTTATTTCACAGTCAGTATGGAAATATATGGGAGCACAGATCACCCTCTCTTTCTTATTCCAGACTATTGGGTAGAATTGATTAAGGTATTTCTAGCCCACCCTTCACCAAAAATCATCACAGGCTTGTTTACAACAAAATAAGACACACAATACACAAGAACAATAACTGCAGCTTAACTTAGAAATGGCTTCACCTACCAGTTTCTAAAAACTTGACAAAAAACTGAATTCTTGCCTGGTGTGTAAGTGAATATAAAGTGGTGCCAAAACACACTTTGGTGAGGTCACAATTTACTAGCCTTGTGTCATTACCCCTGCATTCAGCAGTGATCTGGATAAAGTCAGAGATAGGTCTGGGTCATGGCACAGACCCATAGCTGTCAACGTTTCCCCTTTTTAAGGGAAATTTCCTTATTCCGAATAGGATTCCTTGCAAGAAAAGGGAAAAGTTGACAGCTAAGCACAGAGCTGATTGTGGAAGGCAGGGAGACCACTGCACCTGAGGCAGTTGGAGAAGAACTCACAGAGGAACCTCCCAGACCACCAGGGCCTACAGGGCCAGAGACTGGATCGTCACACACACCCTCCCCTGACCAGATGCCTTCCACCACATATTACCAGTCCAGCAGCACTAGGAGTGCAACAGCAGGGAGCCTATGGCCTGCATTCAGGTTGGAGAGAGGCATAAAAGGCCTTGGGTCTGTTCCCAACATTTGTTGGAGCAAGTTGCTCACTTGGAGCTGTCCGTGGTCTAGCAACCTTCGACCAGCCCTGCCACCATCCTTGCTGCTTTCTCCAGGAGTTTCTTATTAACAGTAGTAGCTCTTGCCAGCCAATTTAGAAAGCTTTGCGAGCCTGTCAGGTGATAATCCAGCAGGAATGGGAAAAACTAGCTTTGCAAAAATTGCCTAGCCTAGACAAATGTTAAAGGTATAAAAGCCATACCCGCTCTAAAAATTCAGGAAGCCTTGTATTTCTTGTACAGCACACCCAGTCCTTGGTATAACTATAGTTGGGGAAAAACTTTTGCTCAAGTTTAATTGGATATGAGATGTTGACAGAATGCAGGGAACTAGTCTGACATATCTATGATCAATAAATGAATGGACATGAGCCTAAATCTTTTCAACATAGCAGTTTTTGTTGAGACGTGGCTATCTATGAAAATCCCAGTATGACTGGATATCATGGCTAAGATCACCACGGATAAGATCACTGCTACAGTACATAGTCGAGCTGGGAATGCACATGCTATTGATTATTTTATTAAATTTATTCCTTATTAAAATAATGAATTCAAACAGGGGAAAAAGATAGAGCACCAACGTTAAAATGTAATTTGAAATGGACCCATTGGCAGTTTTAATTTTATTTTTAAGTTTCCCCCATCTCACATTTATATGAATATACCTCTTGGTTTTCTCTTCCATAAGTTGATTTAAATTTGTAATTTCTTAATGTGCGTCACTTGTAGGTTGGTCTATGCATGAAAATTGTAACTTCAGAAAAAGAATTTATGTTTTAAATGAAACTGATGGCTATGTCATGTTAATGTTAGATCATAACTAGCTAAAGAAAGTGGGAGTAGGGACAACAATAAACCATCAATGGAAAATAAAGATAGTACTGTCCACGAACTTCTTTTTTTTAATTTAAAGCCATGGTCTGCAAGATTTTTCTCAGACTTTTAAAATGAGCAGTCAAACATTTTGCACAAGCAGAACATCCTAGTAGAGGAACAGGGGCAACATATACTTCGTTGATAATAAATTTATCACCAAGAAACACTCCATTTCTCTCACTCTCAAGTTGAGAGTTTGTCAACATTGTGACATGGTGACTTTTTATTAGGAGTAAATGCCACTGTTGGGTATGTGAGTCTGCATAACTATCAACATTTTGGGGTGCAATAAGGCATTTTAAATTTTGTTAACACACCTTATTCCACTAAATAACTATGAATAAATGTATAATCTGTTACCTGGAGAGAGGGAGGAAAAAAAGCAGGAGGTCTCTCTAGCCACCTAATCACCATATCAATGACACATGCCACAACAGAGAGGCACTAGTTTATTTGATTGATCATGGTAGATAAACTCCAAATAACAGAGAAATTAACAAATGCTTGACATTTGCTCAACATCCATTATTCTGACACTGCTTTCAGAATTTCAAAGCCTGGGAGTATGCTTAATCAACATTCATATTCCCAAGTGAGCTACAGGCACCATATTGCGCCCCGCCTTAGTACTGATGAAAACTGCATATTGGCCATTTCCAAAGTGTTCTGGGACTCCACACGGGGCCCCTTCTCTCTTGTTCCTGTTCTGCAGTTTTTCTTTTAAACACTTCCAAGACAAAAGCATCTGCCAGTTTTTCTCTCTGGGGATGTATGCAAAATGAATTTAACAGTTTTAAGGCCAGAGAAACCCTCACATCTAAATTCATTCATAGGACAGAAAAGGGCCTAAGAGGCCTCTCCAGGGACAAAACCCTGCTGAAATTTTCCCCGACAACAGTGGGAGCTTTATAAAATCTAAGTCCAGACAATTTCCAATTCAAATGCCCAGCATAGCATGACCTTTGTCAGATCTAAGAGCCCTGGATGCACCCACTTTTTCTTCTTCTAACTAGCACAGACATTAGACAGGGCACTACAGCTAAGCAAGAGGCTCAATATTTGCATGCTCTTCCATTGTGAAAATTTAACAGTGACAGCACTGTGTCGAATTCTTTTCCCTTTAGAACTTTAACTCCATAGGAGGGGCATAGCTGACAGATGACTCTCCAACATATGTGTTATGTACACTGCACAGCTGAGGA
Organism: Podarcis raffonei; assembly: GCF_027172205.1. Taxonomy (NCBI): domain Eukaryota; kingdom Metazoa; phylum Chordata; class Lepidosauria; order Squamata; family Lacertidae; genus Podarcis; species Podarcis raffonei. The sequence goes on along the minus strand of NC_070602.1, from coordinate 39,515,276 downwards.
ACCTTGAATCAATGTCATAGCATCTCAGAGATGACCTACACCTTTCTGCCCATTGTGTGTGTGTGTGTTTGGGGGGGCACAATAGAAATCACCCTACCTAAAAAAAAGACAACAAAGTATTAACAATTTATAGTCATTAGCCTGCATACACAGCAGTTCCATATAAATTGTATAAATGTTCTACACAAAGTAATTTATCAGATATGACACATTGCACATCATATTGTATTATTTAATATGCTTACTAAAATTTCATGGATCAAACGCTACTCTTGAAAGAACACAAAAGGCACTGAAAAATATTTCTTCATCATCCATGATTTATTTTGATTACCTTTTACAGCTACATGATAAAGTGGAACTTGAAAAATTACAAGGTTACGGTTTACACAGCTTTGCTTCATATACTAAACATAACAAACGACTCCATGTCTGGTAGTATTTTACCTGCACTTAGTATTCAGAAATACACAGGAAAACCTCTTAGTTTGGCACTAAATATTTAAATAGTGTGTAACAACAAATATCCTGACTCTTTAAAGACGAGTGAGAGTTTCAGTCTGATTCTATGCATTTATAAACAAGTCCCAGTCAATTCAATAGGATTTACTTCCTAATAAATTGCATATCATAGAATTGTATGGTTGGAAGGGACCTCAAGAGTCATCTAGTCCATGCTATGATGGCTACAGATTAAAGCTACAGACAAGATCTCTAGTTCACCAATTTTCTTGCAATGTTACATCCAATTAGGCTTAAAAGATTACTTAATAGTCTTTCTATCTAGCTTAAAAATGGTGTAGACAATGTACAAACAGCATATCACTTCAGTACTTGCCTGCTCCCTGCTGTTGTTTCTCATTTACCCATTATTAAACAAAATGGCTTAGGTCCAGAGAAGTGCCAGTGGAAGGAGGCTGCCAAAAGTTAAACTGCCTGTCCTCTCCTCTCTCCACCACCCCCTGCCCCCTGCAAAGTCTCCTGAGGGTTGAGGACCACTTTTGAATGGTGTGGATTGGACTGTGGAGCCTGGCACTGAGGGGGAAAATGTATGGTCCTCATTCAGTAATGTTATATGCTACTGTGCAGTACATCTTTTATGTTCCAGGAAAGGTCCTAGAACAGATAATTAAACTTGATTTCAGTAAGGTTCTTGACAAAGTCCTCCATAATATTATTTCAGAGAAGCTGGGAAAATGTGAACTGGATGAGATTTGTAGCTTGGTTTACTGACCAAACCCAAAAAGTGCTCGCTTGTGGTTCCTCATCATCCTGGAAAAAAAGTGGCAAGTAGGATGCCACAGGATCCTGTCCAGTGTACTGTGCTGTCTGGATGTCCTTCCTCTGTCTAGGTGCACAAAGTTGAGCACTCCAGCCACAGTTCACCACTGAGAAAGCTGAAAGGCGGTATGTACTATACAGAGACCCTATCTTTTTCAACAGCTCCTTTGTATTAGGACTGTTCTCACGCACTGGACATACTGAAACACCATACAGGTGTAGCACCACAAAAAATTGCCCATGTGACCAATGAAAGAACACCTTTTGATAATGCTATTCAAGTTTTTGAAATTAAGAGCACCAAGGAAGTTTTGTATAGTGGTGTTTTTTAAAAAAATATTAAATTTATATACTGTTTTTCATTCGAAGATCTCAGGGTGGTCTGCATAGGAAGAGTTAACAGCTTAACTGTAAAGTACCATTTAGTCCAGATATATATTGAATCTCAATACTGCATTAAGACAGCTAATGAGCCAAATATCCTCTAGATATCTAGCTCATATAGCGCCCTCTAGATGCTGTTGGTTTCCAACTACCATCAGCTCCAAGCCAGCAAGGCAAATGGTCAGGGATAATGGGAATTGAGATTTTTAATATATTAAGCTGCACAGAAATGAAATTATTATTTATTAACAACAACAATGAAGTCCAACAACATCTGAAGGGCCCCACATTGGTTACCCCTGCTATAGAGAAATAAGATGAACCATGGCTCAGTTGTGGAGCATCTGCTCTGCATGCAGAATATTCAAAGTACAGTCTCTAGGTGGGGGTAGGAGAGAGCACTGTCTGAAACCCTGGAGAATCACTGTCAGCAAGTGTAGACAAGTGTTTAGCCAGATGGACCAGTTGTCTGACTCTGTATAAGGCAGCTTCCCATGTTCCTAAGAAGAGCCTTGTTAGATCACACCAAAAAGCTTGTGTTCTCTAGGACTACTATTTTATATTTTATTATTCATGTTGATCATGGCATTCTCACAGGTGACATATAATAGTGGTGGTCTCCCTTATTATTTGTTTTCTAGAGGTAAACTGCTACTGAATACAGATATTTCATTTTAAGCTATTATAATAGATATGATAGATGTAGAAAAGGGATGAGAAACATGTGGCCCTCCAGATACTGATGGGCTAGAACACCTATTATCCCTGACCGCTGCCCATGCTGGCTGGGGCTATTTCCACTGTTCCCGAGCCCTGGAAGCAGGAAGCTCCCAGCAAATGGGTAGGTAAACTAAGGTCCAGGGGCCAGATCCAGCCCAATCGCCTTCTAAATCTGGCCCACGGACAGTCCGGGAATCAGCATGTTTTTACATGAGTCCTTTTAATTAAAATGCATTTCTGGGTTATTTGTTATTTATAGGAATTCGTTCATTTTTTCTCTCCAAAATATAGTCCGGCCTCCCACAAGGTCTGAGGGACAGTAGACTGGCCCCCTGCTGTTAAAGTTTAATGACCCCTTGTGGCGATCCCACACAGGGCCCCCGGACGTTTGACGGTCTATTGACCCTGTGCCGCCACTGCGATTGCTTTTTCCGCTGCCACCACCCCGTATCTCACGGGGACACACGGAGTCCAGTCAGTTGTTAACATAAACAAATAATCAAGTTTATTTTTAAATGCAGGAACAAGCTTATGGTTTCAGTTAATTTTTCTCTTGTCAGTTTCTTATTCTTAGTTCCTAACAACTCCAAACTGATTATTCCCAACTATCTATCTGACTCCACCTAACAATTCCTCTCACTCTATCACAACTCTACCAACCCACACCTAAACCTCCCTTTTCCTTTTTCAACTCCCAAACCTCAACTCAACTCAACTCCCAAACCTCAACTCAACTCAACTCTCAACTGACTTTCAAAACCTCCCACTCTAACTTTTATTCCCCCTTGCATTCTCACTGGCCAATCACCTCACACCCATTTTAACCCTTTCCTTATGACCCATCCTAAAAGGCAAACGCCACACCCCTGTCCCAGCCTGTCCCTTTTAGAACTCCATCGAGCCCAGCTGAAGCCACATCACAGTAGGGGTCCTGATCCCCCGCTCCATAGCAATGATGAAGCAACACATTTGGCTCTTTTACTCTCCTTCCTAAAGTGAAAGAGCTACTGACTCTTTAAAGCTAGAAAGCTTTCAGAGAGAGCAAAATGCTAAATTTCAATTGTTTTCCACCTAGTTTTATTGTACATCACCTCGAGACGATTATGTAGAAGGCAATCAATAATAATGATGGTGATGATGATGATTATAATTACGAATTAATTCATTTAAACCAGCTTAGCTGTTTCCAAAATATAATAAGCAATGAAACAGACATATTTATTTGGTAGACATATTTATATGGCAGATAGATACAAACTTAAAAATTATATTATCATTTCAAATAAAAGGTCATAATAAGAACAGGTTTTCCATAAAAAGGTAGTTTTGTGTCTAGACAATAACGAAGTTCCTGGGCTATGCAAGCCCCCATTAAAGATTCAGCTTCAGTTTATTGGGCCACATACAGCATATCACTGCCTTTAAACACTAATCTACTAACTCATCCACCTCTCCTGATTTAGATGGAACAGAGAGATTGAAATGGGTGTCACCCACATATTGGTGGAACATCACTCAAACTATCCATATGGCTCCCGAAGCTCACAGTGGCTTCAGATAGATGTTACATAGAATGGGGGATAAGATGGAAACTTGTGAGACACCACAGGATAGCTCCTGTAGCACCAGACAGTGGTCCCCATAACTACTTTATGGAAACAGTCCTGCAAATAGGAGCAGAATCCCAACCTCACTAACCTGAGCCACTCCAGAAAGATACCATGGTCAATGGTATCAAACACCAAACGGTCAAGAAGAGTGAGTAGGGTTGCATTCCCCTCATCTTTCTCCCGGCAAATGTCACGAACCAGGGCAATTAAGCATGCTTGAGATTGGACACTTCTGGGTCCAGGAAGGTTCTCCACCTGCTCTGCTCAAATGAAGCATTAAACACTCCCCAGTCCCACCCAGGTAATCCCCTACAGCTAGCTTTAAGAAGGCCAAGGTAGGTAGGTGGTTTAACTTAAGTATGTTAATTTCAGTAATTATAAAACTCAGAATAAAACTTAGGTGACCCTAATCCTTACATTCCTGGAAGCCTGTGCAAGTTAAACAGATAGACAAGGTCAGATACAATCTAATCTTTTTACTGGTTGAGAGGGGAAAATAATAATACAGTGGTACCTCGGGTTATGAACTTAATTCGTTCCGGATGTCCGTTCTTAACCCAAAACTGTTCTTAACCTGAGGCGCGCTTTCGCTAATGGGGCCTCCCGCTGCCACCAGCGTGAGATTTCTGTTCTCATCCTGGGGCAAAGTTTGTAACCTGAGGTATTACTTCTGGGTTAGCGAAGTTTGTAACCCAAAGCGATTGTAACATGAGGTACCATTGTAGATCAATGGTAACCACCACCCATAGTCAAAAGCCATCTAGGAGATGAGTACACTATTCCTAGTTAACATTTGTTGACCATGACATCTGAATAAAATTGCCATTAACTATGGTTCACCCCTAGTTAGCAGGAACCATAGAATCAAAGATTCATACATCAATGTAAAGAATAGATAGTTGTAAGCAGGGGGGAATGCAAAAGAAAATGTAAATCTAGGAAAGGAGGATAGAAGAAGCAGGTGAGTCCATGGGATGCTCCCAGCTACCAAACTATAGTCACAGTAGTAAGTAGGCAAATATTTGTTTCTCTTGTATCTGCAGAAACTATTGCCCAGTGCAGAGACAATATTTTAACATATATTTATAATGGCTTTTCCATTCCGTAAATTTTAAATAAAGATTATCAATTAACAATAAACATAGAGCTTCAAGTCTCAATATGGCTACAAGGAAAAAATAACAGATTGAACCCAGATTAGACATGATTAGACCATCTGAAATTTAACGAGACTTTAGTAATGACAAACCAAAGCCCCACCAATTTCAATATTTCTACTCCAAGTACATTATATTTTCTCTGAATCTAGTCTAACCATGATAACATCTGGATTCAACCCATTGAATTTCCGAGTTTTGATTCAGATACAGGCATCTAGTGGAATGCCATTCAAGTGGTTACAAGAAAAATAAACTTAAAACCAAACTTCTAATGGTTTTCTAATTTAACATTGCTATTGTTTTCTTGCTTTAAAAGTAGCCACTTCATTCACTAAATAAATCCTTAAAAAACAAACAATTACAAAAAAGAAAATCAATGCCAAAATAGAAGAGCATATATAACTTTCATTTTATTTAGTGATGTAATAAGCTTGGGGACGTATATCAGGACCAAGAGAGTCATGGTCATTAATTTAGGCAATAAATCATAGGCCTTGCCAACAATGACAGCAAACAGATGCTAACAAGGAAATGTATTATTTAATATTGCCATGTATTATAAAAATGTAAGCATGTTTAAGACATGTCTTAATTTTTTATAATAATATGCATTTAATACATTACTGTTTTGACACGTGCAAGAATCAAATTTATAAGGTTCATTCTGCAAATGCATCCTGTTTTATAAGTATGGAGGGTATTCCAAGTTTCTTTTTTAAAAAAGAAGCAAGAGGAAAAGCCTTTAAAATTATAACTTGTAATGTCTGATTTATCGCTTGCATTTTGTAATAAATATTGTTAGGGGCAACATAAACTTTGAAAAGCAATGCTTTCCGAGAACAAGGAGAACTCAATATTCTCAATATCCAATTCAGGTTGCAATATTTAAACAGTCCAAATATCAATGTTCCTGCCAGACTAAGAATCTTCCTACATTGAAAAAGGTTATTACAGAGAAGGTTTGTAGCTGATTAACTTGCTTCTATTTAATTGAAGCAACCAGTTTGTTTCCATATTTATTTTTGCTTTTCCGTGCATGCAATGGTAATCTCATTGATTTCAACAAAACTTACTTACGCATATAAGTTAATATGCTTAAGCTTACCACCTAAATTCTCTTGCTGATATTCTTTGGGGGGAAATGGATAAATATAAAACCTGTCCAAACTTACTCACCTTCCCAAATATGAAAACAGGCAAGATTGGGTTTCTTAGTTTGACAAACTGTACTAGTTTTGTACATGAAATGACTAACTGCAGAATGGCATCAAGATTTGCCTTTTCTGTATTCATCTTTGAAATCTCCTTGCAGGTTATCTCTATACAAAATGATCTAGCAGGCAGAGCATATTGTATTATGGAGCACACATTATTATTTTTAGTTACTGCTGTTTAACAAGGTAACACGCTAATCCAATGAACAGTGTTTTTGTTTATACAGGGTTTTATTTAACTTTACCTTTCAATCAACTCTTGTATGTCCCAGCTGTCTTTCTTGGAAGTGCTACAGTCAACGCTTTAGAACACTTGAGGAAGCACTGATCAGAGTATGGAAACGAAATTTTCTTCATTAAATCTACTGAAGCAGATATTAAAAATGCATTTAATATACTGGGGATGGTTGGTGGGCATCAGAGAGTGTGACAGGCCAGTTACTGATGAGCTGCCGTCAGACGGCCTTCTCAGCAGGAATCTGTGTCTAAGGCTGCTGAAGGACAGCAATATCTTCCCTTGTGTGTAAGCTCTATTCATCTCCCAAGTATTTACTAAATCACAGGCCTCTGCACACAAACCCAGCGTTTCAGCGCATGCTAACAAATGATGGATGGTCCAGTCAATTCGTTATGTCCTGAAAGCGTGATTTCCTGCCATTCCAAATCATCAAACCTCTAGAGCTTTCAGAGCTGATCAGTCCTAGAGAATATATTTTGCAGGCTCTATTAAAGGAGTAGAGGTTGTTACCATTAAAGTCTCTAACTTTTTCCTGCTGGCTGGAAAGAATGAATGAAAGAAAAAAAATAGCCTTGGCATTCTAGGTAAAGAAGCCAGTGTTCCGTTTAACACCAACAGTTGTTAAAATAGGAATGCGGGAGAACTATATACATTAAAAGTAGATCCAGTTATGAAGAAATTGTATATATTCTTTTGTTATGCTAAACATTTAGATAATATTTGATCAACAAAACATGAAATCCTTACTGTGAAACCAAGGAGTCACCTACAAGCTTAATTTTTTTTTAATGATATAATGAGTATTGCTTTCTTAACAAATACTTATGAAGACATCCATTTTGTAATTATAAATATGAGCAAAATAGATGTCTTAAACTATACAGTGGTACCTCAGGTTACATACGCTTCAGGTTACAGACTCCGCTAACCCAGAAATAGTACCTCGGGTTAAGAACTTTGCTTCAGGATGAGAACAGAAATTGGGCTCCGGCGGCAGCAGGAGGCCCCATTAGCTAAAGTGGTGCTTCAGGTTAAGAACAGTTTCAGGTTAAGAACAGACCTCCAGAACGAATTAAGTACGTAACCAGAGGTACCACTGTATTGCATTGCTTGTAACATCTGCAATAAATAATGCTCTTCCGGTAGATCAGTATGTACTACATAAGTGCAAGAGTCTACACGCTCTAAACTGGTAGGTTTACATACAAACACACACCTGTGTGTCTACTCCTCTAATTTTTAATTTTAAGCAAACGAAAGGAGCACACACACATTGACTTATACAATACTTTGCCACCATTTTCTATCGTAAATAGATTTGTCTGCTACTTTGCTATCAGTTTATGTAGATGTATATTTGGTACAGCAGCAGATGAGCCCATTCCAGATAAACAAAGCAACAGCATCCAGGAACCTAACATTTCTATTTCTTTGCTAACTTACTAGGTAGGTCCCAGCCAGATCTACTAAAACCCTCCCTATTTTGCCCTGCCATTCACCTCAACCTTGACCCAAAGATTAAACTCACTTTTATTGCACACAAAGGTCATCTGTATTAGGTCAACATTCAAAGTCCCTTGTCAACTAAGGTTGATATATTCCAACCTTTCCTACTCTAATGCATCAAATTTTTCATGGTGAGGTCATATGCAGCAGACAGTATATTCAGCAATTTATTGTGCCATTGTAATTTAGCACAGAGTATGATTGTCCAAAAAGCTGTCACATGAATAAAATTTTTGCCACAATATGCTGAATCCCATAACCCTGCAAAGCTAACAAATCTGGTCCTGCATGCAGACTCCATAAAGAGCTGTCCCTGAACTGTAATGCAAAAATTACAACTGTTATATTGAAGTCTGCAGGTATGGTAGAGTACATATAATAGTATTTAAAAAAATATGGCAGCCAAATACCCATAATCACATACGGACAGTGTTAAATCCCAACCTCCTAGTGTTCTTGGCCTTTTAAATCAGAAGGCATCTATCTCGGTTATGACACCAAGGTTGCTTAAGGTTGAATTATTTGTAATAATAATTAGTAGAATGGGTTATGTCTATCCAAAACAATATATGTGCAGGGGAAATGCTATGCACAAAGGAAGGTAAATAAATCATATTTGTTTATAGATTTATATACCACCAACTCATACAATATAAAACAATGGTGTATAAGAGGATATACAATACGGCATAAAAACTATAAAAACAGCACAAAATTATTAAAATTACTGGCAAATAAAAAAACAAAAAAACAGGCCTGTCCACCTAAAAAGGTCTTCAAAGGGATGCCTGAAAAAGAAATGTACCATGGCAACAGGCCCGTGACCCTTACCCAGGGTGAGAGCCTGAAAGAAGGAAAGTTGTTTAGGTGCTGGTCACCCTGAGTGAGACAGGGGAAGGAGTGTTACAATGGTATTGCAATCTTTCACCTGACAATGTGGGATGCACCTACTACTGGGCCTTAGTCTATTTTCTCTGGCCATAATTTACTAGCTGCATACAGTGGTACCTCGGGTTAAGTACTTAATTTGTTCCGGACGTCTGTTCTTAACCTGAAACTGTACTTAACCTGAAGCACCACTTTAGCTAATGGGGCCTCCTGCTGCCGCCGGAGCCCGATTTCTGTTCTCATCCTGAAGCAAAGTTCTTAACCTGAAGCACTATTTCTGGGTTAGCAGAGTCTAACCTGCTAACCTGAGGTACCACTGTATAGTAAAAATCAGTTGATGCTGCTAGGATGTGTCTGGTGGGCGGGGAGGAGGGAGTTACAAAGATGCCGCCCCAATTTTAGTGGTGGTGGTTGCGGAAGGGATAGTCAGAGTGGAGGGGCTGACCACCATCTGGAGTGGAGTCCCAGATACTTGGCCTAGGCTGAGGCTCCCATTCCTCCAGAAGTTACTGGTAGCTTATCTGTTGAGCCCTCTGGTTTGGTGGTGCTGTTATCTGGAAAACAGACTGAAGAGTTTCAAGTCGCCCAACTTCATTCAAAAAAGCCTAGAAATGAATAGCCATGAGGAAACTGTAATGGCTAGTTGATTTTAAATTTGTATATTTTTTTTATTGTAAGGTTTTATGTATGACTGTTGTAAACTGCTCCAATACATTTTTATGAATGGGGGTATAGAAATATTATAATTAATTCATTAACCAAACACAACAAATGCAAATTGAAGATGACCTAAAACTACTCAAATTAATGGGACAAAGAGTGGGCTTCTTCAAGAATTGTCTAATCAATTCCTCTTTTAATTAAAATACACTCAAATATAAAAATTGCCTTAATGAATGCCCATTTAGTCCAGCATTCTGTTTTCACCGTCTCCTACCAAAAACCAATGTGAAGCCTACAAGCAAAAGGTAAGTACAGTGATACCTTGGTTCTCAAACGCCTTCGTACTCAAACAACTTGGAACCCAAACAGTGTAAACCTGGAAGTGTTTTGGTTTGCGAACTTTTTTTGGAAGTCGAATGTGCTCAGTTTTGAGCGTTATGCTTCCGATTTGAGTGCCACACTTCTGTTTGGAGTGCCACACTTCCGTTTGGAGTGTTACGCTTCTGATTTGAGTGCCACACTTCTGTTTGGAGTGTTACACTGAGGTCTGCCTGTTTTTGCTATTTATTTTGCGTTTTTGCGGCTCTTTTTTGTTTTGTTTTTGGGACTGTGTGGAACCCAGTTCAGCTACTAATAGATGATTGTGTGACTGCAGTACATTGTTTATTGCTTTAACTTTATGGATCAATGGTCTCGTTAGTAAAATCCATGTAAAATTGCTGTTTTAGGGGTTGTTTTTAAAAGTGTGAAACGGATTAATCCATTTTGCATTACTTTCTATGGGAAAGCATGCCTTGGTTTTGGAATGCTTTGGTTTTCGAACAGACTTCCAGAACGGATTACGTTTGAGGACCAAGGTATCACTGTACAAGAGCACTCTCCTGCTTGCAATCTACAGCAACTAGTATTCAGCGGCATACTTGCCTCTAAGACAGGAGGTAGTATTTAGTCATCATGAACTGCAGTCACTGATAGGCTTATCATCCATTAATTTGTCTAATTGCATTTTAAATCTATCTAAACTGGTGGCCATCATTACAATTTATGGAAGTAAATTCCAGTTTCGCTATGCACTGTGTGTAAAGAGGAATTAACCACTATGACTTCATCAGGAGCACGATGGAGTCCAGACAGCTCCCTCTGGAAGTCCACGTATGGAGCTCTATTTCCTTCTCAATTACCTGGCAAAACATGCCTGGAGCCCGGCTAATTTCTAATGCTGCCCAGCAAACTTAGGTTTACCAGTATCCTTGGTACCTTGTATGCTGCTGTTGCAGCATACAAGGTCCCACTGGAGATGAAAACCTCCAATGAGATCTTTCACTGCCTATTGTTGCCACTGCCAGGCCAATTGGAATTGGAAAAACTGTGAGTGTGTGTGAACACGGCAACTAGCAGTATATTCCTAGAATATAGTTTACAAGGTCTATAGTCCTACGTTGCCAAGACTTTTAGAATTATTTAAAAATGTATTCTCACTGAAATGATTTAAAATGAGTTGCTATTGCAATTCACATTATAACCATACTGTAACTTTTTCAGGCTTTTAGTGATTAGGATCATGTTCCACGGTCACAGTTCATTTGCCAGCTTAGTTCAATGTACCTTGAAGAGCAAGTAACATTTTACTTACAAGCTTTTCCTATAAATGTTATTGGCAAAACAAACTATATAATATAGCTTTCATAAATGATGGCATTCAGCAGAAGAACTGCAAGTAGGACAGTGCCTTTTTAAAATAGTTTGCTCAAGCAGCCACATATAATCACAATGATTTCAACTGATGCACTGCCACTAAGTGGTGTTCAGAATCTTGGTAAGATTTACAAGCAACTTCAGACAAATAAATGCCAAGTTTAAGGAGAGCTATTAAACTGCATCAAAAATACTGTGATAAGTGGTGACATTGTATAAGGCAGCTTTTGTGGCTGTGTGAATGGGAAGCCATGGGTTGCTTCCTTGCTGGAGTCTAGCCTGATGGAAATGTTGTAAGCCACTGTAATATAGTAGATAGAATGTTGGCCTTGGAGACCAACATTCAAATCCACTCAGCCATGGCACTCACTGGTTGGCCTTGAACAAATCTTCATCTCTGAGCCCAACATATATCACATGCTTGTTTTACAATAAAATAGAATACCATTGTAAGCTGCTCTGACATGCTGTTGCAAAACATGCTGTTGTTTACAGAAGACACTCTGATCCAGCTCACATGGGGTGGCAGAGTAGAAGAAGAAGAAGAAGAGTTTTGATTTGATATCCCGCCTTTCACTCCCCTTCAGGAGTCTCAAAGCGGCTAAGAATCTCCTTTCCCTTCCTCCCCCACAACAAACACTCTGTGAGGTGAGTGGGGCTGAGAGACTTCAAAGAAGTGTGACTGGCCCAAGGTCACCCAGCAGCTGCATGTGGAGGAGCAGAGACGCGAACCCAGTTCCCTGGATTACGTGACTACCGCTCTTAACCACTACACCACACTGGCTCTCAGTAGGCTGCCACTTCCTTCCTTTCCCCTTCACTGCCACCACCCATGCTATTTCAGAGAGTTATCCAACACTTGAAGCATTTTTTCAGAAAACATAGGTAGTTGAAGGTGAAAAAAAGATCACCTCCTATTCACCACTGCTTGCAGGAGTGTCCAGTTGGCAGAGATAAGCACACATTGTGATTATGTCTGGGTCCAACACCATATATATATTCTTAATGTACTCAAAGAGATGCTTTTTGGGTTGTTATTCTGTGAAGATAGGTTCTAAGCAGTTTACAAGTATAAAACCAATTACAAAACACACATAATTAAAATAAATGATAAAGCAATTCCATCAAAACATTAAAATAAGCATTCACAATTAAAATGTGCAACACAAAAGAGTGTGTTAAAACAACACAATTAGAAGAGTAAAAACAGCAATTAAAACAAGGAAAGCATAAAGTTCAAATGTGAAAATCAGGCAAATGCTTGTCCAATAAACAGAAATACCAATGAGGTCTCTCATGTTTTAGCAGGGAGAGCACCCCACAACACTGGTGCCATCAGTGAAAAAGACCACCTCTGTGTTACCACAAGCCCAAACTCATTAGGCTGTGGCAAAACTAACTGGGTTCCATTTGATGTACTTAATGTCCTTACCAGGCAATTGAGGGGAGAAAGTCTTTGAGATAACCTGGCCCAGGGTTATTTAGGGCTTCATATTTAAGTAACAGAACCTCAAAACTGTCCCAGTGGTTAATAGGCAGCCAATGCAGATCCCTTAGCACTAGTGAGCTATGTGCCCAATAAGGAGCTACTACTGTACTCACTGCCTGGACCGTGGCAGCCTGCACCAGCCGCAGCCTTCAGATCAGCCAGAAGGGAAACCCCATGCTTTAATGTAACTACAGGGCTTATTGTCTATTAGACTATTGTCTATTAGATTAACTATGACTATTGAGGTTTTTAGTATGTCTAACAAAAAGAAGTATTAAATATTATCTGGTAAAGGCAATAGTTCAACAAATGAAGATGAAGGCTTAATTATATACATTATAACAGTTCTAGCTTGGATTTATTTTCCTGTGACATGCTAACCCCGAGTGACTCTCCAGAGTTTTAGGTAGTCATACCTGAAGATGCCAGGTCCAGGGATTGAACCTAGAACCTTTTGCATAAAAGGCATGCGCTCTACTTACCAAGTTTAACTTCTTCCCCTGATATATGGCACAATCAATTATGAACAGCTCCTTTGCAATTCCTATTCATGTCAATGAGCTTACACAGGAACACTTATTATTGAATTCTACGCATAATGATTATATATGGCACAATCATACATAGGGCAGAATAAAAGGCTATCGGTTTTTTAGTAGAAATATTCTGCTTATTCTTGCATCTCTTTCTTCTAATTCAAAATATATTATCATTTCAGTATGGGCCAATGGAACAGTTCCATACAGCAAAGATTTACTGCAAACCTTGTTTCTAGGACAAACCAAGACTGACTGCAACTCACAACACATTCTTCTACACTACTCCAGAATAATTTGTTTAGAAATGGAAGCCTGTTTACTCTATTTAAAGACACATATAAGTATTGAAATGCATCTTTTTAATGCAGCATATACTATCAGGGGTTAATGCTTGACACTGCAGCTATCTGTTACATTCTACTAGTATCATTTTTGTTTTCTTTTTTCTTTGAGAAAGGCTCTTTACTTGGCACGTTCCACGAAGTTGTACTTTGTCTGACAGTTTAAATATCAGCATCAGTTTCATCTCATCAGAAGCTCTAGATGGAAAAGTTCTGCCTATGCTGAATTGTCCCAAGAAGCTCCAAGATTAATTTGATTTAAAAGGCTTCAGGAGCTTTCAAAGGAGAGTTGGTGGTTTCAGACCATTTCCTAATGGACAGCTGCATCTATCATAAAACCATCAGGATTTCTACCATTATTGGCAATTTCTCATCCACATACAGATACAATATTTTCATTTTAGAGTCTAGGCATATTGGAGGAGAGATATATTCAAGATAGAACTGTATATTTCCACACAGTTCCAGCTTGGTGAATGGATGCATGTTCCCAAGAAAATGCACAGAACGTTTCTTAAACCATTCATTATTTCCTCCCCTTTTAAGTTATATCATAATTTGAAAACACAGTTTGTCTATCAACTGAAGATTTCATTAATTATATGAATTTAGTAACATATTTTAATAAATTTGCTATTTATCAAAATCTCAATAGCTGAGAATTTTTCAGGCCAAACACTGGCAATTTCTGTGACATATGGGATAGTTCACAACTATGAACAAGAAAAACAATATTTAATTTTTGGCACAGGTCGTATTTTAATCTTTTTTCCAGTTTTAATCTAGATTATAGATGACTTCAAAGATAATACATTCAGATCAGTATACAGTACTGCAAGGGTTTGAAGACAGATTGCCATGACTTAAGCTGAGCACTTTCAGCTTCAGTTACCTGTTCTGTTGCTAAAAGGAAAACCATATTGCTTCTGTTTGGAAATACAGAATAGATGCTAGTATTGGTTACTACTACAAACTGGGAGGGAAATACAGTAAGCCCACAACTTACATTTAACTTGTGCACATTCAGCTTTATGCGTGTGGGGAAAAAATATTAAATATTAAGGAAGCTGCAAGGCTTGACTTTGGTAATTCCACCCACCATTGAACCCAATGTGTTTGGGTTTAGGTAGGCCCACATAAATTGTAGGCTTACTGTACCTATTTAATTTTTATTTATGTCTGACACAGGGATAAGGCATCCAGTATATTCAATATTGTAATTTAATGCAATCAGAATTATGATGAGATATCCGCTTTTAGCATGAGACTATTTGGAACCACAACAAAATACCTCTGCATTTTGAAGACTAGCAAAATTTATTGTGATAGAAGCTTTTGTTTGACAGAGCTCACTTCATCAAGTACACGGTCACCTGAATGGAGCTATACTTCACAGAGAGAAGAATTTTTTTAAAAAAAAAAACTTTGCAAAGCAAGGTCTAAAGTTCAAGCAAGGCAAGATGAAACAGTTACATCTTTTATACTACTAAGCTGAACTTTCCCAGTTTGTTCTGACTGCCTCAGAACTGGGACTATTTGTTCTCTTCATATCAACAGTACAGTGGTACCTCGGGTTAAGTACTTAATTCGTTCCGGAGGTCCGTTCTTAACCTGAAACTGTTCTTAACCTGAAGCACCACTTTAGCTAATGGGGCCTCCTGCTGCTGCCGTGCTGCCGCTGCGTGATTTCTGTTCTCATCCTGAAGCAAAGTTCTTAACCTGACGCACTATTTCTGGGTTAGCGGAGTCTGTAACCTGAAGCATCTGTAACCTGAAGCGTATGTAACCCGAGGTACCACTGTACACCTATGTGTGACCCACATGTGCACTTCAACCTAATTATGATTGACTCATGTTTCTTCAGCTTCAGTTACCTAACACTATTCCTATATGGGAGGAAAAGCGATGATATCATTATCTAAGTCCATCTTGAGTCCATCAGAACATCAGCAATTTCCACTGCACCATTAACCTGAGTCCTAAACAGTCCATACAAGTCCAATTTCTGGACACCACAGTACAACAATATGCAAAGCATATAAACCTTACATTAGAAACAAACTTTTGTGCACTTCCCAACTACCCTCCGGAGCTCACATCACTATCTACTGCCTACAGCAAGTCCTTTAATATGCATCTAATTCAGGGATCAACACCTGCATCTTAAAACTACAGGACTCATCAGGTGAAGTAAATATTCAAATCAACAGTGCCAAACAAGTACCTTGTGGTCACCAAATACAGGACAGGTGCAACAGAGAAAGCAGTAGGCCATGATTTGTTGTCAACTACAGCTCTCAGCTAAAAGCTCTAGCACATCATCACGGTTCTAAAGTGCATTCTAGATTAACCAGCTCTCTCACAGGCCTTGGTGGGAGGGTCACAGCTCAGTGGCCTTGCAAGCTGAAGGCCCAAATTCAATCCCTGGCATCTTCAGCTATGACTGGGAATGTCCCTTCTGAAACCCACGAGAGCTGCTGTCAGTCAGCATCCACAATAATGCATGGATCAATGGCCTGACTTGGTGTTAGGCAACTTTCCTATGCCCCTATGTACCTGTCCTTGGTTATAAGCGCAAGGACCAGTGCCAAGGGCCTTCTGGCAGTTCCCTCATTGCAAGAAGTGAGGTTACAGGGAACCAGGCAGAGGGCCTTCTTGGTGGTGGCGCCCGCCCTGTGGAACACCCTCCCATCAGATGTCAAGGAAATAACTATCTGACTTTTAGAAGACATTTGAAGGCAGCCCTGTTTAGGGAAGTTTTTAATGTTTGATTCTATTTTTAATATTCTGTTGGGAGCCGCCCAGAGTGGCTGGGGAAACCCAGCCAGATAGGCGGGGTGTAATAAATTATTATTATTTATTAAGAGCCCCACAGAAGCAAATAATCATCAACAATGGGCCAGCCAACCAAGGTATAAGCCCTAGTGCCAATTCTGTTGTTTTATTTTATTGTTTAAAGACATAACATAATCTCAGTTTACCGAAATTCATCAAATTATATAAAACAGCTCAAGTAACAGTGAAAACAGTTCTGATTATTAAAACTGATTCTTGTAAACTGTTTAGGTGTTTATCACTGTGTCCAATACTCTAACCTTTGCAGGTGATCTACTCCTTTTTTCCACTTTGCGGTGTATTATTTGAATTGGAGAGAAGCAACAGGTAGGAAACAAGCAAAAAGGAAAGAACCTGCGGGAAGCAGCTACTTGAGGTTGCCCACTTTAGGTTGCCCAATGCGACAGGGACCACGCTTGTACCCAGCAATCAATTAAACACTATTAATTACGATTCACTTCAGGTCTCTGAGACGCAGGCATTACATGCAAAAAAAAAGAAAAAGAAAATATCAGGAGTTTTGCAGCCAAGGAACGCTCAGCTCGAACAGAACCTCCACGACATCCAGCGAGATGGTTAAGAGCGCGATCCTGATCACATCTACTCAGAAGTGAGTTCTACGGAAATCAATGGGGGGGAGGCTTACTTACTCCCAAGTAAATGGGATTACGCTCGCAGTATATCAAGCGATACTTGTATGGCGCCCCTTGAGACCCTGCTGCTACTCGCAGTGCTTCCTCACGAACCAAAACAGCTTCCCAGGCCGAAGAAAAGGCAGAGAGCGCCTTTATTTACATTGCAAACATGCAAATCTGAATTGCCTCACGCCGTCGCCTCCCCCCCCCCCCCATTTTAAAAAAAGCAAATAAAACCCCGGGCCTGCTGCCGCTTCCTTCCCTCGAGGGGGCGGGGCTCGCCCTTGACGAGGGAGGCGGAGCTCTGCGGGCGCCCCGCCCAGACTTACCTGGGGAAGCGCTCCCTCAGTTTCCTCAGGCTCTGCCTGGTCGGAGGCACCTGGGCCAGGAACCGGGCGACCTCTTCGTACTGGGCTTTGGTCAGCTTCGTCGCCATCCTCCCGCCTCACGCGCCCTCGGGACAGACGGGTGGCTGGGAGGGGGCGAAGCGCGGCGGCGGCAGTTTCAAACGCAGAGCGCGGGAACGGCGGTTTTGCAGGAAAGCCTTCCGCTCGCCGCCGTCGCCGAGAGCGGGGGTGGCGCGTCTGAGTGAAGCGCCCCCACTCAAATAAAGCCTCTGCCCCGACCCCTGCGGTTCGCGCCTTACAGCCGGGGAATGAGGGCCGGTCATGCGCGGTTCCGCAGCTCCGCCCTTCGCTCGCCGCCGCTGCGGGCGCAGCCGAGGTGGAAGTCGGCCTCTCGTGTGGGGCTGAGTGGGGAGAAAGCGGCCTCGGCGGTGCTCGCTCCCTCTCGCCTGCTCTTCTCATTCAGAGCCAGCTGCCCGGGAGCCCAGCCCCTTTTTCTGCAGAGTTTCATTTTCGTGACTTCGGTTTGTGTGCGAGAAGGCGCTCCGAGGTGTAGGAAAGGGGCATCAGCTGTTAAAGCCGTCGAGCCCCCCGTCGCTGGGATTTTCGGAGTTGGGGTCGGGAGGGTGTGCAAGGCTTGCCTTGCCTTGAACTGCGATCTGTGTATGCATCAGAAAAGTTTCAGGTGTTGGGAGCGTTTTGTGGAGGCGGGTGGAATTCCCCCTCCCCAGCCCAGCCCAGAAAAAGATAAACGAGGTTAATATATCTGTTTCGTTTCAGGATTTATGAAACTATGTTCAGAAAATGCCCAGAAGTGGAATAGGAAACAGAATACCGATCATGAAAGGGAATTGCAGCATAAAAACCCAACAGGGAATTTGAAATGCAGAAATAGACTCACATGGGGAGATACGGGAGAAAAAGGGTTTCAACAAGGGTCAGAAACTCATGAGAGTGTTTGGGCTTGTTGCACTTTTAAGGGAAATGAGTTGGAAAGATCTGGTGCCGCAATGTTAAAACCATGTTCTTGATTCCCAGCATACTTTACTGCAGTGGTGTGCGGCACAATAACTGATTAGGGCCAATTTGAGTGTCCCAAAGATGGTAACAAGTTTTAGGATATTTTGGGTACACTTAACTGAGAATTGGGCTAACATTTGAATAATGTTTGATTTATTTATAAAACATCACATCATAAGAAGAGCCCAGAAGGATAAGGCCAAATGCACATTTAATCCAGATTCTTGTTCTCAAAGTGGCCAGCTGCTTATGGGAAGCCTGCAACCAGGACCTGAGTACAACAGGAGTCTCGCGTGATTCCCAGCAACTGGGTTCAGAGGTAATAGTGCCTCCAATAGAGAAGGCAAAACAGAACCATTGTGACTAGTACAGTCGACTGAATTTGTCTCCTAAAGCCATCCATGCTGGCAGTCATCAATGTAAATAATTTGTTGGGTGGATAAGCACATAAGAGTTCTGGGTCATACCCATCTAGTCTAGGTAAAGGACCCCTGGATGAGTTAGTTCAGTTAAAGGCGACTATAAATCAGTTCTGGCTCAACAGAACATCGTGATGGAAGCCAGGGTGCACAAGAAACACCATTTACCTCTATCTGCTTGCACTGGTGTGCTTTCAAACTGCTAGGTTGGCAGATGCTGGGACACAGCAATGGGAGCTCACCACCATTGAGCAGATTTGAACTGCCGACATTCCTATCTGCAAGCCCAAGAGGCTCCGTGGTTTAGACCACAGTGCCACCCGCATCCCTAGGGAGGTCATGAGGGCAATAGCATTATTTTGCATGTGTTCCCCTGCAACTGCTATGCAGATGCATGGTGCCTCTGATACTGGAGATGGTGCAAATAGTCTAATCCCCCTTTAAAGCCATCCTAGCTGGAAACTATTACGACATCTTATGGTAAAGGTAAAGGGCCCCTAAACAGTTAAGTCCAGTCAAAGGTGACTGGGGCGTGGTGCTCATCTTGCTTTGCAGGCCAAGGGAGCTGGCATTTGTCCAGACAGCTTTCTGGGTCATGTGGCCAGCATGACTAAACAGCCTCTGGCACAATGGAACACTGACACGTGCTAGAGTACACACTGTTTACCTTCTTGCTGCAACAGTACCTATTTATCTACTTGCACTGGTATGTAGGTTGGCAGAAGTTGAGACAGAGCGACGGGAGCAAACCCCATCGCATGGATTTATGGTAGCACATACTAGGGAATCTGCCTCTACTTACTCCCCCCCCCCCCAGCTCTGCTGTCATTCCCCCTAGACCTTTCCTTCCCAGTCCTTGCAATGACTAAGATCACTTCCCAAGCTTGTTTCTGGCACACTTCTCTTTTCTATTTTGCAACCCTGATTTGCACCCATTTTTAACTTCACCCCCATGTCCATGCTTGTCCTCTCCTTTTTGCAAAGCCTCTTTTTCATCTGCCCAATTATGAAAACACCACTTATTTGGTAGATGCTTTAATATCCCTGCTTTCATCTTCACCCTGCTTCCTCTCTGTTGCATTTCCCCTTTTACCACCTTACCGCCTCATCACTTTTCTCAACTCTCTTGCATACAATCCATCCCCCTTTCCATTACTCATCCTCTCTCCTATTTTGTACATGTATGTACAAAATACTTTTTAAGTCAATGAGGAGGAGGTAACAGTGGCAATGGTGAGGTGGTCCCAGGATTTTGGCCATTCAATAACCATGGCCCAATGGGAAAGCTTACGGAAGATCAATTGGAAATTCACAAATTGCTACACGATTAGAGAGAACTTTCAAAAAATACAACATCGATGATATCTAACACCATGGAAACTTTCAAAAATGTATAAAAATCTGTCAAGTAATTGTTGGAGATGCGGAGACTCAGGAACTTTCTACCATATGTGGTGGATATGTAGGAAAATACAGGTATTCTGGGAGAGTATCCATGCAGAACTGCAAAAAATGCTAAAGATCTCTTTTAATAAAAAAACCAGAGGCCTACCTCCTGGGAATAACAGATTTGGATATTCCACAAAAGAGGAAGGGTATCTTTTTATATGCGATGATGGCAGCAAGAGTTTTGATCGCAGCAAAATGGAAGAGTAATGAAATCCCCTCTATACAAGATTGGATCCAAAAGCTGACAGAATATGCCGAATTAGATGGTTTATCAGAAAAAATAAAGAATAAATCAAAACAGGAATTTGTTTCAAAATGGGAGGTTTTCAAAGAATATCTGAAAAATAAATATAGTAGTTTAAATTCTGTTGAAGCATTCGAGGAACTTCAGTAATAGTTGCAAGGTAGATATAAGAAATTAGATTTATTAAGAATAAGTTTAATTATGATAATAGTGTATTGGCAATAAGTAATACGAATTTGAAATATGGAATAGACAGGAGGTTGGGTCTTTAGTGTTAAGACCAATATATGTTTTATTGTTTGCTAAGAAAATTATGTGTCTATGGTTATTCTTGTGTGTAATTTGGTATTTGTGTTTTTTTTTTCTTGTATCAATAAAATTTTTATATAAAAAAATACTTTTTAAAAAGGTCATCCATTGAGATCCCAAGATGAAATTTTACAGGTAGCTCTTAGAAATATTAAATAATCAATACATCTTTTGGAATTTTTAATCATATTAATTTTTAACCACTTTTTCAAATATTCAATTTTTGTAACTTAAATTTATAATTTGGAGTAAGTTCATGTGACATATCATGTTAAAGCCCATGAAGTTCAGAAAAGATTGGTGTTTTTAGTTTTTATGTTATGTATCTCAATTCTGGGCTGAGCTTTTAAGGCTTTTGTGTAGTCTGGCAAGGTTTTTTATATATATATATATATATATATATATATATATATATATATATATATATTCAAACCCTCATAACTCACAAATGGGATGAGATAAAAATTAAAAATTTAGGTTTAAACTTAGTTTTGATCATTCAACAAGTGTACAAAATATTAAGAAAATTGGATGACATGAGGTAAAATAGTTGGATCACTTGATATGGAATGACCCAACATATATATGAAATCTACAAATAAAACACAGAAACTATAATAGATTAAGTGTCTATTAATATTTTGAAAATAAGTAAACACAGAAAAAATGCATTGCACATGCAAATCTAGTATATACCAGTATGCCTGAATGACCCTATTAAGGAAAATCCTGAAGTAGTATACTCCCCTATTGGGAACGGTAAGGCTTTTAGCATGAGAAAGAGGACTTCTTCATGCCATGTGGCTTGCTATATGCCTCCTGCCTCTCAGTGCCCTGTTTGTCCTCTGTCTCTTTTCCCACCAGCAGTAGCACTGGCATACAAATTACAAATTCTACAATAACAAACCATGGAAGAGATGACTTACTGCAGTTGTCATATCCTGATCACCTGAACCATAGCTTGGTGGATTGGGAGCATGACACAGACACTCATCTTCTTCCCTTGCCTTCTGGCACTAACTGTAGTTTGCCATTTCAAATCATGGTTTGATGAAAATTGCTGGTTGGTAGTAACCACAGTTTGCCCAACAGGTTAGAACACGCCAGAAAAAGCAGATGATACTATGGTTTGTAGGAGTATGATTTCTGAAATGAGCTGCAGTGTGTCGTGCATGCCATTTCTTTCTCAAAATGCTTATTTTAATATCTGATATTTATGTGTACACTGGTGTATGTACCGTATTTTTCGCTCTATAAGACGTGCCAGACCACAAGACGCACCTAGTTTTTGGAGAAGGGAAAAAAAACAAAAAATATTCTGAATCTCAGAAGCCAGAACAGCAAGAGGGATCGCTGCGCCGTGAAAGCAGCAATCCCTCTTGCTGTTCTGGCTTCTGGGATAGCTGTGCAGCCTGCATTCGCTCCATACACATTTCCCCTTACTTTTTAGGAGGGAAAAAGTGAGTCTTATAGAGCAAAAAATACGGTATATCACAAAGAACCAAGTAGATATTTTGTTTTAAATATAACACGAGCTCCCCATCCTTTCAATTTTTAGATCTAAATTTGTGCATTTATAGATAACACACATGAGCACAGGTGTCTTTCAACAATCATTATTGTTTTCTTAAAACAAAAAAAAAATGAGCAACTATAAACACAAAGTTTGCATAGATACGGACTTTGCTAGGCATGTGTAAATTTAATCAGCATAATAAGATTTTGAATACAAAACTGCTATGGAAAGGTTCATCACTAAAGGTTTTTCTTACTGAACTAAATGCAAGTTCTCAGTCACTTTTTATTTCATTTTTACTAGTAATAGAGTTGTAATACTGGAAAGAATGTGCAGTGCATATACATTTTCTCTCCTTTTCGTCTCATGTGCCTTAACTATATCTATATATCCCTGTCCTTAGAGACCAAAATACACATACATTGACAAAATAGCTTTTTTTAAGCAGAAAAAAGATTGTATATAAAAAGATATTCTTTTCTTTTGATCTGAAAAGTAATATCTTCATTCTTTAATATCAGTAGATGGGAGGAGGAAGGTCCTTTTTGGTATGCTATCCATTTTAAAACCCCACGAGGGTATAATTTTCTTGGGCTACAGAAAGGATCATTTCCCCCTTTCTTGCCAAAGATTAGAATTACCATTTTTTCCTGAAATGGATGTTTCTTAATAATTACCTGCTTCTTCCTTGCTACTACTCCTTTAGAAACAAATAAATCACGCTCTTTTAAAAAGAAAAAAATAGGACTTATTTTCGTAGTCTTTGTTGCAGGGTAATTTCCACTGAAAGTGATTTTTTCTTTTTAAAGAGCTAATGCAGCTCACTTTAACTAGTAGGATTGACTTTCAACATCTACGTGGCTTGGGTTTCAGAAAGTCCTCTTACATATTCCTTATAAACGAGTACAGGAAACCACGTATGTCAAATTGCCAAACAAAAGCTGAATGTTGCCACATGATGTATTTATTAGGACCTCATAAATTAATGAATTTTTACATTTTTTGTTTTCATTCTTTTAGAAGGGGCGATTTATTCTTTTTAGGGGGCAATTATCATGACTATATTTATATGGTATCTTTAAGTATTTCCCCAGTGGTATTTTGTCTTGGTGAATTAGTTGTGGTTTTTCTGATAAATAACACCACTCATGAGGACATTTTTTCACTAAGCTTTAGTGGTGATTCCTGTTCTCTGGTTAGCCATTTTTTGTCCTTTTTCTTTCAAACTACAACTTTATTTGAAGAGAATGATCTAGAGACTATGAACTAACAAGCGCTGGTGGGGTAAGGGGGTGGGGAAATAGAAAAATTATCTAAAATATACTTCACAGAGCTTTGCCTCTCAAGTGGACCACATATAACCTAAGTAATATTTGAACAGGAGCCCACCTAGAACTCCACATACACTGCCCAGAGTTAACATGGTGGAAGAGTAACATTTTTGAAAAACATACTTTCTCCCTTCCTGTGCTGTGGAGCACAGCATGCTGGTCAGCAGAATTAAATTCCTGGTGACGACTACTAACCATTTTAGTCCACTTACGTTTTTCAATATTTTGCTACAGAGGTGCGGGTTAAACCATTTCTAAATGCCATTATTTTAGGTGTTCAGAATACAGGTAGCCATTTGTCTTTATGTCAGACGCAAAGTAATATTTTGATCACAGAGCAGCTTTCAGACTTACTGAGGGGGAAAACTCACAGAGGGTGAAGACATTTTAAAGTGGTGTCAAAGTGGTTTTGAGTGTTCAAACTGTTTTCACTACCCTTCGAAAGTTTGTCCGCCCTCTCTCTAAATTAGATGTTTCTCCCTAAACTTTATACAGTGGACTCTAGTCAACAAAAGGCTGTGCAGCAATAAATCTATGGGTCTTTAAGGTGCCACAAGATTTACAGTAGTAACTTATTTGTAATCTTGGCCATGGAATGGCCATAGACATTTGTGCACAGTTATCAACATGGTGATGTGGTTTGGTTTGGTGGCTTGTGCCTGTTCTCTTCCTTCTTCAGTACATTTTGTCTTTATTGCAATTGACCACAGTCATACCTCGGGTTACAGACGATTCAGGTTGTGTGTTTTCGGGCTGCGCGCCGAACCCAGAAGTACCGGAATGGGTTACTTCCGGGTTTCGGCACTTGCGCATGCGCAGAAATGCCGTATCGTGACCCGCGCAGATGCGGCACTGGGGGTTGCGAACGTGCGTCCTGCACAGATCACGTTCGCAACCCGAGCGTCCACTGTATTTTAAACTCACAATTTCACTGTGTTAACAAAAAATGTAGGTATGCTTCCAGTTAGCATAGTAATAACTATCTGTAACAGGACTAATAAACACCTCGGCAGGATAAAGTTATTACCTCGTAAACAACAAGCCCTTGCAATTTTTCATTTAATTGGCATCCATCTGTAGTAAAAAAGGTAATTGTATTATTTGACATGCAAGTTGTATAGCATCAATTTGGGACAAAATCAGAAATTAAGAGTTAACAAGTCCTCTCAAATGGATCATATGTTACTATTAAATGTTAACTGGATTTCCATTGACAGCTAATGTACATTTCTATTTTTCCATTGAGATTATCGAATTATTCAATATCTGAATAAAAAGTCATATACCAAAGGTGGAACAATAGTATGGAGTACAGTGTCAACACTAAAAGGCAGTTATTCTTTCTTCAAAGGCAGTACTTTTCATGCTAACAGAAATCATTAGGAGAGATGAATCTAGTCATGCAGTGTATTAACATATCTGTTATATCAACCTTCGTCAAGAGGAGAAATTTTACTGCAGAATAAATCAATTATTGAAGTAATCATATTAATTAAGTATATATCAAACAAAAGCCATTGTTTTCCATTTAGCTAAATGGATATGGGAAAATTCCCTGTTAAATATGTAGCTGTATATTCCGTAGCATTGTTATTTATACAAGTTATAAAGGTTAAAAAAAAGTAAAGGACCACTGGACAATTAAGTCCAGTCAAAGGCAACTATGGGGTGCGGTGCACTTCAGGCCAAGGGAGCTGACGTTTGTCCAGAAAGCTTTCTGGGTCATGTGGCCAGCATAACTAAACTGCTTCTGGTGCAACGGAACACTGTGATGGAAGCCAGAGTGCATGGAAACGCCATTTACTTCCCGCCACAGCTGTACCTATTTAAATACTTGCACTGGTGTGCTTCCGAACTGCTAGGTTGGCAGGAGCTGGGACAGAGCAATGGGAACTCACCCTGTTGTGAAAATTCGAACTGCTGACGTCCCGACCAGCAAGCCCAAGTGGCTCAGTGGTTTAGACTACAGCTCCACCCTCTCCCTACAACATACAACAAGTTCTATGACATGTTAAATGTAAAATACTATAGAAAACCTCTATACTCTTAACATGACATTGGTCTTTGTAAGAGGCATGTCTAGAATGCAAAGGACATCAGCACCCAAGTTATATATGGTTGTGCATTCAAATAAGAATAGAGGCTTTCTCCAAGGTTTACATATATAACAGGGAAGCTGGTGAGGTGTGACAGATCACCCATTAGTTTTCCTGCACTAAGTAAAGTTAATAGCTCTTCAGTGCATCCCAGGCACTTATTGCTGCCTTCACCTGTGCAGTAGACTGTATATGGGAATTGTCCAGAGAGCAGAGTGAAGATTTGTGGATGGCACTAAGTGAAGTTTGGGCACGATCAGGAGTCTGGCCGATGGCACGAGATGAAAAATTATCTCACCAGTGTAAATGGGCTATAGAAGAAATACACCACAATAGGTATTTGGACGCTTGGTGTGTATTTCTCATACATGTCACCTATTCCACACTAATCTCTTTTGTGGGGGGTGCATTTGGGTGAAGTAAACTATTTTCATATGTTTGCATTGTTATCCCTAAATAGTAACTGTTATGTACTGAAGTTCTCACCCTGGGCCAGCAGGGGGATACTGTAGATAGTTTTCACTAAGGTCCACGTCAATTATTTTAGGCGGGAAACCCTGGGTTGTTGTTGCTACAATGTTGACAGCCGGCTGCCTATAAAAGCAGGCCGGCTGAGCTGTTTGCTGTTCAGTTCTGTCCAGCTTACAAGTAAAGAGCTGCTCTGGAGAAATCGCTGTGTCGTCTGCTATGTTCGCCCACAACTTAACACTGGCGACGAGGATGGGATCGATGGACATCAGAGCACAGCCAGATGCAGCCACCTCTGAGCAGAGCTGAATCACTGAGCTGAATCACTGAGCGAAATCACTGAACAGAACCAATTCAGAGCTGACTGTTCTGGCTAGAGCACGGTGTTCCATCCATCGCCCTTCACGCCGGCATCGGAATCATGGCTTCACTTGTGCCTCTACCGCCGTTTGCGCCAGCCTCTGAATCATGGGACTCCTACCTCGCTCGGTTCGACTGCTACCTCCAAGCCAACGAGCTGATGCATGTATCACAGGAGCATAAGCGGGGCCTATTTCTCAGCCTCTGTGGGCCTGAGGTGTTTGAGACGGCCCGAGCATTGGTTGCGCCTGAAGCAGTCCAGGCAACACCGTGGGACACGATCCAAGAGAAGCTCCGCAACCACTACGCACCAAAGCCGTCCAAGATTGCTGCCCGCCATGCGTTCTACCACCAGAACCAGGCAGAGGGGGAGTCAATCAACAACTACACCACCGCCCTGCGACAGGCTGCAATGCACTGCGAGTTCTGAGACTTAGACGATGCCCTGATGGATCGAATCGTCTGCGGGGTCCGGGACATCCATCTGCAACGGCGTCTCCTCGCCAAGCCAGGCCTCACGCTACAGAAAGCCATTGAGGAGGCTGTGGCCTCAGAAGCTGCTGAACGCTCTGCCCAGGAGATCCGCAAGTCCAGCAGCCCACGTCTTGCTAGGAAGCCAGTTCCAGTACATCATGAAGAGGCCAGCAGTGATTAGGAACCTCCAGTGAAGACGATGACGTGCACCAGACAAAGCGGGAGCGCAGGAAGTTCCAACAGAAGTCCAAGGGCCAACCGGAATGTGCCGGCTGCAGAGGCAACCATTCCCGTGCCAAGTGTCGATTCAGAGACGCCATCTGTAGGAAGTGTTCCAGAAGGGGCCACATCGCTAAGGTCTGCCGATCGGCTCCGTCTGACACCCCCCCTTCACCGACTCGCAAGTCCAAGTCTTCACTCCAGTCTGCCAAGCAAAGCTGTTTCGCTCTCACCAACTGCCGCTGCCCGTCTGCAACCACGATTGGCCAAACCGACTCGCCTACGCGACGCAAGCTGAACGTCACGGTGCTCATTGAAGGAGCTCCATGTGACATGGAGATCGACACCGGGTCTGCCCTGTCCGTCGTGTCTTGGAGCACCATCAAAAGACTGGTACCCAGAGTGTCCAAAAGGCAACTCGACTCTCACTGCGTACACCTGAGAGACTACCAGGGAAACGACATTAGCCTTGGTAGGCGTTGGCCGGTTCCGGATCGCCTTCAAGGATTTTTCGGGCCTGCTCCGGTTGGTGGTGGTCGAAGATCAGCGGCCAAGCCTCCTAGGGCTAGACTGGTTTGATGCCCTTGGCCTGGAAGTCACCGGCATCAACTGCATCTCTAATGCAGAGACTGAGGGTCTGGTCAAAGACTTTGCCGAGGTTTTTGACGGCACTTTGGGCCAATATACAGGTACGCCCATCTCCTTTAGCCTTGATCCACAAGTCGCCCCCATCAAGCTAAAGCCACGCCGGGTTCCCTTTGCTCTCAAGGCTAAGGTGGATGAACAACTGGACAAGCTGATCGCCCAAGGAGTTTTGGAGCCGGTTGACCACGCCAAGTGGGAAACCCCCATCATCACGCCTGTCAAGCCAGACGGGTCGGTGAGAATCTGCGCTGACTACAAGTGCACGATCAACAAGGCACTTCAGCAGCACGCTTATCCGGTTCCTGTTGTCCAACACCTGCTGCATTCCCTGGGTGAGGGTAAGGTCTTCGCTAAGCTGGACCTTGCCCAAGCCTATCAACAACTGCCCGTCGATGATGTCACTGCTGAAGCCCAGACGATCGTCACCCACCGAGGGGCATTCCGTTGCCGCCGGTTGCAGTTCGGGGTGAGTGTGGCTCCTGGCATCTTCCAAAGCCTTATGGAGCATCTCCTGCAAGGGCTTCCGGGCGTGGTACCATATTTTGATGACGTCTTGGTGTCCGCAGACTCACACCAGCAGCTGTTCGAGCGCCTCTGTGCTGTGCTGACCAGGTTCCAAGAGGCCGGGCTCAAGGTAAAGAGGGAGAAGTGCCAGATCGCTGTTCCACAGGTAGAGTTCCTGGGCTATCTTATCGACGCCTCCGGCCTTCACCCGACCACATCCAAGATCCGCGCTATCCAGCAGGCCCCCATCCCAAAGAACAAGACGGAGTTGCAGGTGTTCCTGGGGCTGCTGAACTTTTATAACATGTTCCTGCCCCACAAAGCCACAGTGGCTGAGCCTCTTCACTGACTCCTCAGCACAAAGACACCTTGGGCCTGGGGTCATCGGGAGATGGCGGCCTTCAACGCGGTCAAGGCTCTCCTTTCATCGGACAGTGTGCTGGTACAGTGCAGTGAATCCAGGCCGCTGGTCCTTGCCTGCGACGCCTCACCTTTTGGCATCGGCACTGGGTTAGTCACCATTTTCCAGACGGAAGAGAAGCACCGCTAGCCTACTTTTCCAGGACGCTATCTCCGACGGAACGGAATTACAGCCAGCTCGACAAGGAGGCACTGGCACTTGTGGCTGGAGTGAAGAGGTTCCATGAATACCTCTATGGCAGGACTTTTGACCTCATCACTGACCACAAGCCACTCCTGGGCCTCCTCGCCGGTGATCGTCCAACTCCACCGGTCCTCTCGCCACGCATGCTGCGATGGACTGTTTTCCTGGCTGCCTACTACTACTGGCTTGTCCATCGCCCGGGGAAATCGATGGGCCATGCCGACGCCCTCAGCTGTTGCCCTCTTCCAGCGTTTGTGGAAGACCCGGCTCCAGCTTCATCGCTCCTCCTGATTGAGGATCTTCCGGCAGCGCCTGTATCGGCTGCCACTGTGGCCTCTGCATCTGCCCGGGATCGCACCATCAGCTGGGTGCTCAACTGGGTGTGGAGGGGGTGGCCACAAGGGCCTTTTGCATCGGAGTTCCAGCCCTTCGCAACCAGACAACATGAACTCTCGGCTCATCGCGGCTGTCTGCTGTGGGGAGACCACGTCGTGATTCCCCAGGGACTCTGTCAGCGCGTCCTGGAGGCTCTGCACGTTGGCCACCCGGGAATTGTCAAAATGAAGGCGTTGGCTCGGTGTTACGTCTGGTGGCCTAACATGGACGATGCCATCACTGCCTGGGTGTCCGCCTGTCAAGCATGCCAAGAGTCGAGGCCTGCACCACCGGCAGCTAAGGGACACACCTGGGAGATGCCAAAGACACCCTGGTCGAGGGTGCACATCGATCTGGCTGGCCCCTTTCACGGCCGGACCTTTATGGTAGTGGTGGACGCCTATTCCAAATGGCTGGAGGTGGCCCTGATGCCCTCCACCACTACCGAGGCCGTCATCCGGGTGCTGCGAGGCCTGTTTGCGACGCATGGGTGTCCTGATGTCCTTGTCTCCGACAACGGACCGCAGTTCACGTCAGGCACTTTTGAGCGGTATCTTTTGGGACTGGGCATCCGCCATGCCCTAACGGCACCCTTTCATCCATCCAGCAACGGGCAAGCGGAGAGAATGGTGCGCTCGGCAAAAGAGGCACTGGCGCGCCTGGACCGGGGAGACTGGCACGAGCGGGTCGCTGAATACTTGTTTGTGCAACACATCACCCCTCATGCGGCCACAAGGCAGAGTCCTGCTGAACTGCTTATGGGCCGCTGCCTCAGGTCACCGCTCGACCGGCTGCACCCGGACTTTGCCATGGCCGAACCCCCAGGCTGTGCCAATGCGCCACGGTCATTTGTTCCAGGAAACCAGGACTTTGCCCGGAACTATGGGGGGGACATTCCTTGGGTGCCAGCCACAGTAGTGGGAGTCACTGGACCTCGCTCGTACCAGGTGGCACTTGAAGACGGACGCTTGTGGCGCCGGCACATAGACCAGCTTAGACGCAGGGTTGGGGACTTGGACACTACTGTGGTGCCCCCAACTGCGCTTGTGGCTCCAGAAGAGACACTTACAGATGGCGAGGCTCCACCTACACCTCCCTCGCAAACTGCCAGCGTGGAGCCGAACCAAGCCGCTTCAGAGGGTCTGCCAGACTTACCACAGACTCAGACCACTCCACTTGCGGAGGCTCCACCCACAGCAGCGGATCCAGGGGATTTGGTTTCAACTCCACCTAGGGTCGCACCACAGCCTCAGCAAGAATTGTGTGGCCCTCCGGACTTGGCTACCAGTCCCCGGCGGTCTGGCAGAGTTTCCAAGCGCCCAACTTATTTAAAGGACTATGTTGTTGGACATGTATCACTGTTGGTCTAAGTATGGGAAATGTAACCGATATGCTTTTGTGCCTAATTGAACCATTACGTGTAGTGCTGTATATAAGGAAACCATTATGATTGTAACTAACGCCTTATCTCGGTGGGGAGGGGTGTTATGTACTGAAGTTCTCACCCTGGGCCAGCAGGGGGATACTGTAGATAGTTTTCACTCAGGTCCACGTCAGTTATTTTAGGCGGGAAACCCTGGGTTGTTGTTGCTACAATGTTGACAGCCGGCTGCCTATAAAAGCAGGCCGGCTGAGCTGTTTGCTGTTCAGTTCTGTCCAGCTTGCAAGTAAAGAGCTGCTCTGGAGAAATCGCTGTGTCGTCTGCTATGTTCGCCCACAACTTAACAGTAACCAGAAACTTAATCTCACAAGGCAATAATAACTCCTAGTGTGTAACACTTGATACAACAGTACAGCTGATTTTATTTTTTTTAATTTCTTAGGGAGAGGTGTGACAGAGAGGATCTCAACATTTGCTTGGTGCGAATAAACAGCATTTTGTTGTAGAAAAGGATGGTATTTTCAAAAGTGGGGAGGGAAATGAGAAAAATAAGCATCTATAAACAGGTGCATGTCCAGTCTGCCAGACCATGTCACTAAAATGGTTTAAAAGGAGGAAGGAAGGAAGGAAAGAAGGAAGGAAAGCAAGCAAGCGAGGGTGCTGTGGAGACAAGCATCAGCCTAAATGTTTGCCTATGTTGGCCTATATGCTGCTATGGGGCTTGTCTGTCTCCATAACATGCCATTCTGGCAGTTTTGTTCCACCACAAAGTGCTTATCCACTTTAATTGCTCAAATGCCCCAAAACACAGGGACAGAAGCTATTGTAAAAGCCAAATTTATGGGTGTAGCCAAGGCAGGGGGCTCAGGGAGGGGCAGCTGCCCCAAAACAATAAAATTCAATAAAAATACATAGCAAACTGAGGTTCTGCCCTCCCCGAAACAAAAGGCCTGCCTCCCCAAACAAAAATGCTGTCTACGCCCATGGCCAAATGCGTCCCACCCACCCAGCTTTTATAGACAAGTTATGGAACACTCACTTGTAAGACTCACACGAAAACTGGGAAAACGGGGATTGTAAAACACACAGGGTGTGTGAGTCTGCTCCCAACTGCAGAGATGGTGCCTGGATCTAGATGACTCGACTGCACCTTCCTCTCCAGACTCCTGTTCAGTCTCTGGTCCTCTTAACTGATCAAAGCCTTCCCCAGCCTCCACTGATGCTCTTCACTCCACAGGAAAGTCGTGGGGGGGGGGCAGCACCCCTGCTCCCTCTGAAGTTGAAGTGGAAAGAGGAGATCAACTGCTCCAAACCAGGTTCCCGCCATTCAGCTCCGCTTTGTTTCATATTTTATTTTATTACATTTATATACCACCTTTCTCTTCCAAGGTTTTCAAGGTGGTGTACATGGTTCTCCTCCCCATTTCACCCTCACAACAACCCTGTGAAGTAGATTAGTCTAAGAGATGGTGGCTGGCCCATGCTAACCCCTTTGCCAAAATAGTGATGCGGGGCATCTCAGCCCTAACTGCACAAGTGTCTCTCCTTCTGAAAGGACCAAGCACCTTCCTGCTTTCCGTTTGATCCTTTCCCCCATTTAGGCTCTTCAGTTCCTGCACACAGCCGTTCTACTTTAAGAATGTGACGCTTGGT
This sequence comes from Podarcis raffonei, assembly GCF_027172205.1. Taxonomy (NCBI): domain Eukaryota; kingdom Metazoa; phylum Chordata; class Lepidosauria; order Squamata; family Lacertidae; genus Podarcis; species Podarcis raffonei. Next base: position 39,482,667 of record NC_070602.1, on the reverse strand, counting down.
CAAACCATATGAAGTTTCCTAGTTCTCCCCTACCTCCCCCACCCCTAAACATGGGAAAGATTGTGATCCTCATCTGTTGTAGTTCATTATCTTCAGCATGCCCATTTAGGAACAATCATCTCTCCACAAGACAAATCGGGATTATCCTAAAATTGAGGCAAGTAACTGGGAGCGTGTGAAGTCCTGCAGTTAAAGATAAGATAAAAGTGCTTTTTATCTACAGATATGTTAACTGTGATCCCCATTTATGGGCTATGAGGGTAACCTAGCATTTAAAAGCTTCCTTCAGCTTATTTGCAGTTTACAAGGCAGTTTCGCTTTTTGGCATGATGATTTCCCTCCAATCAAGGGCATGATATCTGCACTGGAGAGCCATGTGCAATGCGGGGCCTGGATCATCTGACTTCCTTGATTCAGAATATATTATAAAAGCATATGTGGAAGAAGGGGATAATGATCATCAGCATAGCTTTGAATTGCCGGCTCTACAGAAAGCTGCAGAAACTGCTCATAGTTCTGAGAAGCGGTGTGAGCCCCCTCTTTGAATATTAATGTTACATAGCAGTGCAGGAACATTGCACATGGATACAGGAAGCATTCCTTCATGTTATATACAGTGGTACCTTGGGTTAAGTACTTAATTCGGAGGTCTGTTCTTAACCTGAAACTGTTCTTAACCTGAAGCACCACTTTAGCTAATGGGGCCTCCTCCTGCTGCTGTGCCGCTGGAGCACGATTTCTGTTCTCATCCTGAAGCAAAGTACTTAACCTGAGGTACTATTTCTGGGTTAGCGGAGTCTGTAACCTGAAGCGTATGTAACCTGAAGCGTGTGTAACCCGAGGTACCACTGTATATGATTCATGTCCAAAAGCCACTCTGAAAGGACTGCAAGACCAGACGGCAACAATGACTCTTGTAGGGTTTCCATCAAACGTGGGAAATTGGGTTGGGAGGGAATATTGAACATTTTTAAATGATCTTGTTGTAAAGCTTATGGAACCCAGATTTTCTAGATGGCCTCAAATGCAGGCAATCCTTACTACCATAATTGCCACCTCCCCCATGTGTTTTAACTCCTCAACGTCGACCCCTCTGTGTAATTGCAGCTATTGAGGTCAATTATGGTGTACCTTCCTTAAGGCAAGCAACGTCCCAAACCCTTTTTTGGATGGTTGTAGGGATGGCGGAAGCATTCAATCCAGCGAATTTATTTAATTCACACTTTCTGAAACAATATGTGAACAACAGCACAGCTACTTATCCAAATTGGAGTGTAGTTCTCTAGCAAAGTAATGTGTGCAAAAACGTACATCATCTTTGGCAATCACTCATAGCCAAGTAAGATCGTCTCCAAGAAAACGGTCTTAACAGTGAGTCCGTAAGTGACTTTGCAGGCCAATTCTGGATCCGTACGTCCTTCCACAGTAGGACATAGGTTTCCAGGCAGGAGTAGATCACAGTGAGGGTTTGCCAAACGTGCCTTCCCCTTAGCTTGTTTCTCCTTCTCGCCCCGAGTTTGTGCTTCTTCAAAGTCCACGACAACTTTGGTAAAGGCTGTTCTCCAATTGCAGCGCTTGTAGGCCAGTGTTTCCCAGTTATCAGTGCTTATACTACATTTTTAAAAGATTTGCCTTGAGAGTGTTTTTAAACCTTTTTTGTTGTCCACCGGTATTTCGCTTTCCATTCTTAAGTTGAGAATAGAGTAGTTGCTTTGGAAGATGATAATCAGGCATCCAAACAACATGACCAGTCCAACAAAGTTAATGTTGAAGAATCATTGCCTCAACACTGGTGATCTTTGCTTCTTCCAGTACACTGGCATTAGTTCACCTGTCTTTCCAAGTGAGTAAAGTGGGTATATAATTGCATATACTTGTGAAAAGACCATACAAAAATGCATTACATCTGGGGAAATTGTTTTGCCAAAAATGTTTATATTTGGGAAAATGCCATATAAAAATGTGTCTACTAAGAAAATCACACAAAAATGCTGATGAATTCTCATGAAAACTTTTTTAAAAAATGCAAACTGATTTGAAATTAACGATTGGAAAAATGAGAAACCAGAATGGACAGATTGTTCCATCACTACCACATTGTGATTTTACAGAACATCAGATACACTGACTTACAACAGCATCCTATGTGGCTTACCCAAAGGTGAGCCTCAGAGTGTTTAGTGGGTAGTTTATAGGATTGTAGCCTTATAGTGTGAAACTGAGAAGTGTGTGTGTTAAGTAGTGCTGTTTTTCTACAAAAAAGAAGTGCCAGAACTCACCAAGAATTGCCTCCTTGTTCTCTTATAATAGCAATGGCTCCCACCTGAGAGGTGCTGGAACTGAGTTCTAGAGAGTTTAGGGTTCCCATACGTCCAGAATTTCCCAGACATTGCTGGGATTCAGCCGTCGGAACCAGTATCTTGGAGGAAACTTCTGGAATGTCCAGGGAAATCAGGCCGTATGGCTGCTCAAGCCATGTCAGAGGCGACATGGGCAGTGGCGGCTTCAGCTGCATCAGCAGTGGCTGTGTCAGTGGCAACATGGCCACTCTGGTCCTGCCTGGGTCTTCCCATCTGATGCGGCTTGAGCAGCCATTGGGGGCCACCATTGCTGTTGGGGAAGGGCCAGGCAGGACTGTAGAGGCCACAGAGTGGCAAGCCTCCCTGCCTGGGCCCAATCCCGGGCATGACCTTGCCAGTGCCAGTGGCATGACCTTGCCAGTGGCCACTTGGAGGCCGAGGGCCTGAGCGGGAGAGGCGGCTCCATAGCTAAGCCCACTCAGCGGCCTGGAGTCAACTCCCAGAAAGGGTCCCCAGAAAGCAAACTGTGGGGCCAGAGCGGGCGCTGGAAAGGAGCAGGGCAACAACAGGAGAAAAAACCCTCCACTTGGCTGTGGCCTCCATGTCAAGGGCAGGTCTGTTCTTTTCAAAATATGGCAACCCTGGAAGAGTTCCACCTTTTTAAAAATGCCCTGGTGTTAAGTTTTATGCCAATTGTCTTTAATGGTGTCTGACATGCTCTGAGAACAATGCTGATTTGATAGCTCTAGAATAGCCAAGGTTGTGCTCTTCAGATGCGGTTGGACCACAATTCCCATCATGCCTGACCTTTGGCCGTGTTTGCTGAGGCTGATGGGAGCTGTAGTCCAATGACACCTTAGCTATCCCTGCTACAGCTAATACTGCCTGGAATGGCAGCAGCGGCTGCTCACCTCTGAATTATTCTCAACTATTACATTGTTGTGGTTTTCTTTTTAATCCCAATTTTTCACAGAGATTGTGTAAGAATCCAGAGTTTCCCTCTTTTGAAGAATACCCTGCAAATGCTTCCTTGAACTTCCCATCACTCAGGAAAGTTGCAGGGTTGGGAGCAAAACTGTGTTTTCATTTGTGATATATGGTAAAGAGGCAGCAGCTCATGAGTCTTTCTTCTTTTAGCTGGGCTCTCACTTCTTACAGTCCCTTTAACACATGTAAAGCATATTTGACATTTATAATAATGGAATGATTAGGAATGTTACTGACATCAAGGTTTAAGGGACTGGGTGACATAAGGAATTTATGTTCTACTTTAATCCATTTGTCAACCTCTGGGACCTGTTTTTAAATCTAACTCAAGCCATATACTGATTATGGGGGATGGGGCCCCCCTGGCCTAATCCAGCGGCTTGAAAAAATACTAGATATATGAATGCAGCATTTAAAACCTATATTTTAATACAGAAGATAAATAGTATTTGTTGCTGTGATGTTCTCAGTAGAATTGTTTAGTTACTCTTTCCACAGACGAATAGCCAAAATAAACACGGGTGGATTATTGAAGGGAATAAGTACACAGAGGCAGACAAGGGTGTGCAATTCCCTACGGTGCTAGACACTAAAGACTTATGTTACACATCAAGTCAATTTTCATTTTAGTGACACAGGGAGAAAACATCACTTGTGGGCTGGCATTGATTTTACTTTTGTCAGCAAGGAAAGTTTCACAATGCCTTCTTTGCATCATTGCTCAAGTATGTACTGCAGCACTCATAGCAGAGGCTTTTAAGATATCAAAGATGGCAGTATCAAGTGCAACAGAATTAACAAAATTACCTGAAATAACTCTTTTATGCAGCCAGATGACAGCCTGTTGTTGTTATCCCAGGATATAGAAGGGAAAATGAGGATGCTCTGATGGGGATAGGCCTCAAATGTTTCTTGGAGCAGAAAAGCAGATCCCAGGGCTCATGTCTGTCTGGGAATACTGGTCTTTGAATTTCACTTGACCAGAACACAACTTGAAACGTCATTATCCTTTGGATTTTGCACTTCTGTGAAATTTGCAATAGCGTTATCTGCTCAGAATACATGTCCAAATGCATGAAAAATATGTATATTTTAGACTAAAAACATTTAGAAGTACACACGTCAAGGCAACTTATCAATTTAAATACAAATTTTGTGACAAAACCTTTATTTAAATAATAGGTAAAGGTAAAGGGACCCCTGACCGTTAGGTCTAGTCATGGACGACTCTGGGGTTGTGGCGCTCATCTTGTTCTATAGGCTAAGGGAGCTGGCGTACAGCTTCCGGGTCATGTGGCCAGCATGACTAAGCCGCTTCTGGCGAACCAGAGCAGCACATGGAAATGCCGTTTACCTTCCCGCTGGAGCGGTATCTATTTATCTACTTGCACTTTGATGTGATTTCGAACTGTTAGTTGGCAGGAGCAGGGACCGAGCAACGGGAGCTCACCCCATCATGGGGATTCGAACCGCTGACCTTTTGATTGGCAAGCCCTAGGCTCTGTGGTTTACACCACAGCGCCACCCGCGTCCCTATTTAAATAATATGTGAATACAAATTTCCATACAGTTTCTAAAAAAGATAATCACAGATTAACATGGAAATAGGACAAATGAATTAACACATGCACTCATGACATGGAGCTGAAATGGATAGATCCACCCATCGCTAGAGTGACACTATAGGAGCTCAGTAGAGAAAAAAATGTATATCTCATCTGTTTAGGATTTTCACTTGTCCTGATTATATGTTCCAGGGTTGACTCCAACACTGAAAGTGGAGCTGAGCCCTGGTAGAAGAAGAAGAGTTTGGACTTGATATCTCACCTTCCACTCCCCTTAAGGAGTCTCAAAGCGGCTAACATTCTCCTTTCCCTTCCTCCCCCACAACAAGCACTCTATGAGGTGAGTGAGGCTGAGAGACTTCAGAGAAGTGTGACTAGCCCAAGGTCACCCAGCAGCTGCATGTGGATGAGCGGGGAATCGAACCCGGTTCACCAGATTACAAGTCCACCGCTCTTAACCACTACACCACGCTGGCTCTTTATTTGGTACAAATTAAGACCTGATCTCATGTCTTCCATGCAATTGAGTGACATTTGCTACACTGAATTGCTATTGAGCACATTTAACCCATTACACCCATTACATTACATAACCCTATGGGTTATTAGAACTTTAAAAATCTGATTTACCTCATCCGCTGAGTGTAGGTCAAGCCCACTCTCACCCTCCAGAATTTTCAGAGTTGCTCCCAGTGTACCTGGCCACACAAAATGCCATCTGCTTCAGCCACACAGCTTGAAAGACATTAAAACATTTGGCAAGTGTCTCTAATTTCCAGGATTTACGGAAGCCGTCCTAGTTTCTGATTTAATCCTGGAATGCTTTCCCTTAGGACGTCCTGTTTTCATCAGAGAAATGTTGTAAGATATGGTGTTATGCAATCCCCGAACCAAGAAGATAAGTAACTATGCATTCTTTAGAAGACATCTGAAGACAGCCCTGTATAGGGAAGTTTATTTTTAATGTTTAATGTTTTATTATGTTTTTATATATGTTGGAAGCCGCCCAGAGTGGCTGGGGCAACCCAGTCAGATGGATGGGGTATTATAATAATAATAATATAATAGGACGTCCCTATTTTCATCAGAGAAATGTTAGAGGGTATGACTTAGGCTATGTATGGAACAATGTGCCAGATACATACCTGAAAGTACATTAAATAGCTAGTGCACCACCAACAAATTTCCTGTCCTGATCAATACTTCTCATTTTTTCTTAAATATTGTTACCCTATTATACAGACATTAGTCATTGTTAGTTCTTCCTTATGCTTTTAAAAAAATGTCTCCTTTTCTCCTTATACTCCTATCTCTCTGTCTCTTTGACAGAATTGCTTTCTCCCCTTTTGCATTGGAGCAAAGCTATTGATCGGTGTGTGTACAGAAAGGGAGAGAAGCCTTTATTGTTTTAATTAACAATTCAAGAACAGTCTATAGTCTGAGAAAATGAAAATGCATAGGCAAAAGAAAGAAAAAGAAAGCAACGTAGGGGCAACCAGGAACAAACCAATTAAAGTGGAGGAAAAAAAACCTCTGCAAAGGGAAGGCTCCACTAATAAGTTTTTAAATTATCAAGTTTGAGTAAGCAAGAATATAATTTGCATTAATACCTAGGGAACATGAGAAAGAACTTTGATTGTTGAAAGGGCCATATAAGTTATGAAAGTGTCAGGCACATTTCATCTCCCAAAATTATTCCGTTTAGATGGACTTTTCCCTACCTCTGAGGAATGTGGAAAGGGGTAAGGAGTTAGTTCAGAACTGACCAGGATAATGCTTCCAGATCATGCTGTGGAGCTGCAGACAAGATGAAAAGCAAATGTCTACTGTTGCTTCATAAAGTCCTTTCCATCACAATCTGTACTTAGAGAAATTATCTTTGAACAATGGGAAGACACTGGAAAATTGGAGAAAGGGAGAGGCTGGTTTGGTATCTTCAGAACATCAGCCTCTTACATCTACATAACATTTTAAAAAAAAAGAGGTTACAGCTTTTCTGAAGTTGAAGTATATTTATTCAGTATCATATTGTTATAACTGGTTTAATATTTGTACACTGGAAGCCATTGTGGGAAGTAAGTGGTACTACAACTAATCCAGAATGCGGCAGCTAGATTGGTGACTGGGGGCGGCCGCCGAGACCATATAACACCGGTCTTGAAAGACCTACATTGGCTCCCAGTACGTTTCCGAGCACAATTCAAAGTGTTGGTGCTGACCTTTAAAGCCCTAAATGGCCTTGGTCCAGTATACCTGAAGGAGCGTCTCCACCCCCATCGTTCTGCCCGGACGCTGAGGTCCAGCGCCGAGGGCCTTCTGGCGGTTCCCTCATTGCGAGAAGCAAAGCTACAGGGAACCAGGCAGAGGGCCTTCTCGGTAGTGGCGCCCGCCCTGTGGAACGCCCTTCCAGCAGATGTCAAAGCGATAAACAACTACCTGACATTCAGAAGACATCTTAAGGCAGCCCTGTTCAGGGAAGTTTTTAACGTGTGATATTTTACTGTATTTTTGGTTTCTATGGAAGCCGCCCAGAGTGGGGAGGCCCAGCCAGATGGGCGGGGTATAAATAATTTATTATTATTATTATTATTATTATTATTATTATTATTATTATTATTTAATCTCAATACAATACAGCTATAGAGGTATAGTGCAGATGGATCCTCAGTTCAAGGAAAGGTGATTGGTACCTTCAGCAATCTTCCATCCAATCATTGCCAAGGATCAAGAACAACAGCAGTCCTCTTTATATTGCTGTTTGGTCCTATTTGCAGCATATGAATAATAAAAATAATTCTTTTACATATATTTGTTCACTGTGGGCAATTACTAAATGCACTAAAGAATCGCGTGAGATTAAGAAATACAAAATATTGTGACATGTAAATTGCTTTTAATTCTGGCAGTTGCAGTCTTGAAATTTAAATTTAAGCTGTGAGTCATTTTATTTTGCTCTGTAGGTGAAGTAGAAAGCAAATGAATGCAGGATGCGCAAAGCCCAAATGATCGTTTTCACAACTGTATGATATATATTTAGCAAACTCTAAGCCTCAGCAATTTCCATCAGCCTTTCTTTCAGATTGCTTGCTTTGGGAACTGGAGAGGCGCGCCATAGTTCTATCAACAATTCTGCCTGTCAATTAATTAGAATATATATTCCTATTAATTCAGAAATGTGAATGATACGTCTTTTATTAGGCATATAAAGCTTTGCTATGCAACTCTGTCACTGGAAGGTAGCCCTGCCATGAATCCCAACGCGATGCAAAGTTTAATTTTCCATATGTGAGAATTGTACTTCTCATTATTTGTTTTCCTAAGCAAAATCTCTGTGAGTCAAGGAACAAGTTTGCTTTCTGATTTATGCATTCATTACTCTTATTCCATTTTCCCCCTTTTGTATTTGAAGGAAGATCTTCCATCGGGGGAGGCAAGAGGATACAAATAAGGAATTGGGCAGAGCAATCCGATGCTTACATCAGATCCAGCCACCAGATCCATGGTGTGCTCAGTGCAAGAGGGGAGAGGGAAAACACACAGGAAAAGAGCAGCAAATGACAGACACATCTACAGTGTCCCTGAAAACATTGCCACAGCCCATCAGTCAGGGAATGTGCCAGCAAAAAACACCCATGTGCCTCTTAAATTCTGAGAGAGCTATCTCATATTGATGGGAATAAACCACAGGCACACACCCCAGCGTCTCTACAGGTGGCAAATATTATTTGGCAAGTGTCACATGATCTCACATGACAGCAATGTGTGATGAACATAAATCACATTATATTACACATGAAAATATGTGTGTATAGCTTTTGTTGTTTAGTCGTGTCCGACTCTTCGTGACCCCATGGACCAGAGCATGCCAGGCACTCCTGTCTTCCACTGCCTCCCGCAGTTTGGACAAACTCATGGTGGTAGCTTCGAGAACACTGTCCAACCATCTCGTCCTCTATCATGCCCTTCTCCTTGTGCCCTCAATCTTTCCCAACATCAGGGACTTTTCCGGGGAGTCTTCTCTTCTCATGAGGTGGCCAAAGTATTGGAGCCTCAGCTTCAGGATCTGTCCTTCCAGTGAGCACTCAGGGCTGATTTCCTTCAGAATGGATAGGTTTGATCTTCTTGCCGTCCATGGGACTCTCAAGAAGTCTCCTCCAGAACCATAATTCAGAAGCATCAGTTCTTCGGCGACCAGCCTTCTTTATGGTCCAGCTCTCACTTCCATACATCACTACTGGGAAAACCATAGCTTTAACTATACAGATCTTTGTCGGCAAGGTGGTGTCTCTGCTTTTTAAGATGCTGTCTAGGGTCTAGGTTTGTCATTGCTTTTCTCCCAAAAAGCAGGCGTATTTTAATTTTGTGACTGCTGTCACCATCTGCAGTGATCATGGAGCCCAAAAAAGTAAAATCTCTCACTGCCTCCATTTCTTCCCCTTCTATTTGCCAGGAGGTGGTGGGACCAGTGACCATGATCTTACTTTTTTTTATCTTAAGCTTCAGACCATATTTTGCACTCTCCTCTTTCACCCTCATTAAGAAGTTCTTTAATTCCTCCTCACTTTCTGCCATCAAAGTTGTGTCATCTGCATATCTGAGATTGTTGATCTTTCTTCCGGCAATCTTAATTATTAAAATGTAACACATTCCCCATGTGAAAAGTACTTCTGGCTAGGGAATAAGCCTGGAAAGTTACATGTAAATTGCAACATGAAACGATTTCCCCGAGCTTTTATTTCATACTCTACACATGCTAAGTGAGCGAACATTTGCAAGTATAGTGAAATAGATGGGTGCCATCAGACACAGCAATCCATTTATGTTTGCCATGCTTTTTTCTGCTTTGTACTTCCCTTTGCAATAAAAATTACAGCACTATGTTTGCACACATTTTCTGAGTTCTGCTCACATGCAAAAGGAGCTCATCTTCTCTTTTTTGGGAGCAAAATGACACATGTTTAATGTATAGTGGGAACCAATCCTTAGAAGTGCAGGGTTTTATCAGAATCAACATGTTTGTTCTTTAGGAATAATCACATTTGTTGGGTCAAGAAAAAACAGCCAGCCAATGCCCCAGCAAAACTGAGCCTTAGCAGACTATTATTAAGGGCACCAATCAAACAAAGGGAACATATTGTTTTTGGAGAGTGCTAAAAGAACAACAGCAGCAACAACAACAAGCAGGTTGATTGGCATCTTCTGTCCTGTAGATAAAAGAAACAATTAAAGGAAAGGTCTGCTCCTTGCACAGGTGGAAATTAGAAAAATCAGTCTTCAGTTATACAACGGGTGTTTCTCTCTGTCTCTCATTTCCCAGATATAAAAAGTAATTCAGGACTCCTGGAATTTTATAGCTTGTAATATAAATAAATGCATCAGCAGAGTACTGGGGCATTTGGGATCTGTATGCCCAGCTTTATATATACGTTTCTTACCTGAGCTCTGCATATTACATGCTGGAAATATACACGCATAAAGGCAGACACATGTATGTGTTTCACATCAAACATCTACTGTATGTTTCATGAGGGAGACAAGACCCATGTGTTTTGCAGAAGCTTTTAAAGCTGTTTCATTTATTTTATTAGCCTTTAATGAATGTAATTAGAACCCAAGTAATTAAATGCAATTGTGCTCAGTATGTTCCTGTTGTAAATTGCCCTAAACAATGTGCATGGTGTGAACAAATTTGTGGGATTAATAGAGGATAGATAATGTTTTTGGATAGTATTTCACACTAAACGGCCGCAGAGAGAAACAAAGAAGCTGGCGCAGTGTCATTAATCTTAGTCAACTGGCAGCTTTGGTGTAATTTGCATGACTTAGGCAGTGACACAAGATGGGGATAGCGTAGGATGGGTGTTAGATCATCAGGATATGTATGTATTTCTTTTCCTTTGGAGATTTATTTATAAGCAGACAGAGGTTTGCATGCAAAAAAGAAAAAGAAAAAAAGGTGATATAGACTAAGACATAAATGTGTGTAAGATAGAATGTATGTTAGGTGAATAGAAAAAAAATATCCACAGAATTCTGTATGTATTCCTTTGTTTTCATACTTAGCATATTGGTTTATGGGTATTAAAAAAAACCATCCTTGTCAACTATGGAGGGTGGAGGGAATACTCTGACGTGCTGCAATTGGATAAGATGTTATCACCAGAATAAATTCTTTGTATTTCTCTATCGGAAAGTATTTTCTGTTTTGAGTGGCTTCAAGTGTCAGTACAGAAAAAGCAACTGTATTTATTTACTTAGGATGCTTAATTCTCCCTCTCTCTCCCTCTCTCCCGCTTTGTGTGTAAAATTGTTGTACTTAATGGGAGTGAGCTTTTCCATAACAATATATTTATTGGATGGGGCAACCCAGTCAGGTAGCCAGCATATTATTATTATTATATTTTTATTTGCTTGGTTTGACACATTTCCCCCTCGCCTGCCCCACCATATAAAGAAGCTGAAAATGGCTCAGGAAAGGAAACAAAATTATTAAGAATGGTCATCATATGCTACTTTGATATGGCTGTAGCAGGCTCGCATTAGGAAAATCCTTTGAACTGATATAAAAAACATAATCAATAATAAAATGATAAATACAATCAGTTAATTTCCCTCCCCCCATTCCTTTGACCTAGCTAGAAAAATCTATCATTGATGCAAATATTTACAGGACGAGGGCCTGTACAATGAACAGAGTGGTACGTTAGTAGTCTGCAGAGGTGAACGGGGCTACTATAGCTTTAATCTCTGAAAAAGAAAAAGAGATGAATTTCAACAGGTGCATTTTTTCTCAAGCCAACGTGATCAGAAGCACATACCAACACCCCCTGTCCTACTTTACACAGACTTCCTATAGCAAATTGGCTCTACTTTTTATCCTTTTTACATCCACTTTGCTGAACATTTAAGTCTAACAGGCAGTGAATGCTGTGAGCATACAATTAGTTACCACCAGCATTCCATTGTTTTTGCTTCAGAATCGTATCTTTAAAAAGCTTACCTTAGGAATTCAAAGGAGGACTACGTAATACAAGGCTCTGCACCTTAGAGAGATGAGAATTTATATGTTGCTTCTCAATAAAGCTATAACTGTGCTGTTACACTCATAGGATTACTGGAAAGTGCGCCAAAACAGAAAAATGATCATGTATTCTTTTAAAAGTATATAACTGATGTCTTATATACTTATTTAATGGAAAGCCCATATGGTGCCCTCTGGATTTTGTGGCCTGTAACTCCCATCAACGTTCAGCCTGGACACTGAGCTCCAGCTCTGAAGGCCTTCTGGCAGTTCCTTCACCGCAAGAAGTGAGGTTACAGGGAACTAGACAGAGGGCCTTCTCGGTGGTGGCACCCACCCTGTGGAACGCCCTCCCATCAGATGTCAAGGAAATAAACAACTATCTGACTTTTAGAAGACATTTGAAGGCAGCCCTGCTTAGGGAAGTTTTTAATGTTTGATCTTCAATTGCTTTTATTATTATTATTAATATTCTGTTGGGAGCTGCCCAGAGTGGCTGGGGAAACCCAACCAGATGGGCGGGGTATAAATAATAATAAAGTGATCACAATCATGATCATCATCCCTGACTATTGGACTGATGGGCCTTATAGTCAAAAACATTTGGAGGACCCCCATTGGCTACTCCAAATTTATTCGAAATAAATGAGGAAATCACCTTCACCACACTGGCTCATAGAAGGATTCCTGATGTGCACTAACACAGAGTCTGTGCACATTAAAGCTCAACATGACCCCACCCCCCATCTTTCCTTTTCCTCCCTCAGAACACACAGCTGCGTATCCAGGCAGCACAAAGGGCTGTTTCATGGAGTAGGGGTTCTGTGCATATATCCCACATCCATGTTTAATGTTCCCTTACAACTGACAGGCTAAGTTGGTGGAGTTGGGGCATCCATGTGCTTCTCCCATTCCTGAGTTATCATGCAGCAATGGGACAGGGAGCAGGCAGTGCGCTGAAGAGCAGCCCTGACAATACGCAGCGATCTGTGAGGACAATTGTTTTCTGAGGTAAAACATCTCTGGACATCAAATGTGGTGGTTTTGTATAAATTCTTAAAACATACGAAATCTTACAGATTTTGGAACTTGAGAGATATAGTTATGAGCAGAAGAAATCAGTAGTTCTGTTTAAATATATTCAAATGTATTCTGCTTAAATGTATCCAAGAGGAATATTAAGTAAGTTTCCTGATTTTATTATTAGCTTTAACTGATTTTATATTTATTGTATTGCTTTAACCTTGCTATACACTACTGAGAGTCTATGGTGTTAAGTGGTTTAGAAAGTGTGGAGATAATCCCTAAATTTCCAACACAGAAAATACAAGTTTCTCAGAATTGTACTATAGTAACAAGGACTTTCCCACCACTTGTGCTTGCTCATGTATATTCAGAGCAATTCTAAATGGAACACTTTTTCATTATTTGCTACATTGTAGGCATGATTTGGAAACCTCTCAAATTAAAACAAGACATGCCCTCTAAAATATTATGAATAGTTGCAGGATTGCACCTTAATGGGTTCAAGAATATGGAAGTGCATCTGGATCGGCATGGAGATAAAGATCACTTTTTGCTGGGCCAGTTGTGAATATCCTTCTGCACGTTTCTACTAAAGATTGAAGTTTTGTACATTTTCGTGAACATAACGTGATTCTGGGATCTATGTTTCCTTACCATTATTTTGAATTGTGCTAAGCTGAAAGTGCCTCCCTACCTTTGCAGACTCATCTTCTGGTTGCAAAAGTTGCAGTTTTAGGGAGTGGGGTAGATAAAATTGTAAAAAAATTGGGGAATGGGGGGGGGATAACATTTTCTGCTTGGTAGAAGAGCCTTCCTTCCTTCCTTCCAAAAGCTTTTACTTGCAAGCATTCTTCCAGAGATATAGTGGGGGCCCCAAAGCCAGCTAGGAGCACTGATGCCACCTGCTGCAGTGGCAAGAAGTGTTGAAAGAAAGAATACTCTTCTGCCCAACATTAAACATAAGTATATCACCCCCCCCTTTAATATAAATTACTCCACCCCGCCAGACAGTTCCAATCTCAAGCCCTCACAACTCTTCCATCACTATAGGGAGTTACTGAATATTTCTGAAACATGTTTCACTGACCGTGTTATTCGGTACTGCATAGAAATTGCATCCTGACAGCCATCCTGGCAGACGGAGCTGCCTTTGGTATCAGCACAACTATTTTTTCTGGCTAAGGGGTCTACAAATATGGGAAAGAGCATGAGGAAGCGAAACAGACGCTGTGCTAGACCATTCAACCATTTACCTTGAAGATCAGTTTGGCTGCAAGGAGATGAGAAAAAGAAGTAGGCATTGAAGTAAGTCCTTGCCTCCTGACTGTTAAGGTTCTTTACAATGCCATGTATGTGAGAAGCAGCCAGATCAAGCACAAGTCGCCTCCACTAATCTGCCATGCAGTGGCGGAGCGTGGGGGGTGCAGGGGGGCTGGAAGCTCTGGGCGCAACATCTGGGGGTTAGGGTTAGGGGGTGCAAATCCACGGGTTAGGGGGCGCAAATCCATGGGTTAGGGCGCGCAAATTACTTGCCATGCCCCGGGTGCTGACAACCCACCCTACGCCACTGCTGCCATGCAAGGCTGGTGCAAGGAAGATTTGCTCAAACCCACTTTGGAGAAGCAAGCTAGTCATGTTGCAAAATGCTCCTATATTTTTTTAATCAAACCTTGATGGCTGCCATCTCATCACAAACTGTTTTCCGGACAAGTTTACTATGAACAAAAGGCATAGCTTTGCAAATTATCACCAACTCAGCTTCTGTTCTTGCAAATGAACCAGGTGATTCATTCCCCGCAAACTGGCAGTGGCTAAAGGCAACCTCACCCGAAAACACCCCGCCCACCACCTCAGTGCCACAAGCAAGGTAGCTGCCTGCACCAGCTCAGATTTGCCATTTCTTCTTAATATGTGTAGTTAGCCGGACATAATCTATGCTAGCTTCCACTCTGAGGAGAAAGCACTATGTCTGCCAGGAAAATGTGTGAAACAACAAAAAAGTAATTAAGAATTTATGAATACAGTTGGCTCCTATTAATAGGCCATTGACCTGAATACCCATGCTCACCATTTAAAGACCAAGGATAGCAATATTTATTGTGAGGTCAGACATATTGATATAACATTAAATGAGACATATTCAATACACTGCATAGCAATTATGATGTTAATGTAGAAAGTGGCAGGGATGTAGCATGGATATGGATTGACAGCAAAAGGAAGTTTCGATGGGAGTGCTTGAAAAAACTGGCCAGCCAAAATGTATTCACACATTGAAAAGTGGTTGTGGGGATTATACTATGCTGTACCCAGAATACCCTACTGAATATTTTGGAGGAAAGCGAGGCAAAATTTTCTGCTTTTTCTATTGTGTTGTTGTTGTCACACTTACATGGTTCCCTATTCCTCCCATTACTTCCAAAAACTAAGAACACTCTACTCCCAACAGTGTTATGTTTTTAGACTACTCCAGGCCAAAATAAATAAATAAATCATTTCGTAGATAGGTTTGTGAAAGCAGATGGACACATTTGGCCTTTAGTCATAACGACATTCCGTTAGCAGTGGGTCAGATTTAACTACAACATAGAGCAGACCCACTGAAATTAATGACAAGGTTATTTATTTCAGTGGGTCTACACTGAGTATGATTAACACTGGGTTTCACTCAGCCTGTTCTATTTTTTTTGCTTTAGTTATCTGATGCTTTTATTCTTTTGATATATTTTATTATATTATCACAGAACCATACAGTTGCAGAGCTGGAAGGAGCTCTGAGGGTAATCCAGCCCCATGCAATGCCGGAATCTCAACTAGATCATATATGGCAGGTGGCCATCCACCCTCTGCATAAAAACCTCCAAGGAAAGAGAGTCCACCATCTCTCATAGGAGTCTGTTCCACTTTCAAATAAACTTCCTGATGTTTAGTTGGAATCTCCTTTCTTGTAACTTGACTCCATTGGTTCAGGTCCTAGACTCCAGAGCAGCAGAAAACAAGCTTGCTCCATCCTCCATATGACAGCCCTTTAAAGATTTGAATATGGCTATAATCTCTCCTCTCAGAGGAGCTAAACATACCCAATTCCTTCAACCGTTCCTCATAAGGCTTGGTTTCCAGATCCTCGATCATCTTGGTTGCCCTCCTCTGCACTCATTCTACCTTGGTAATATCCTTCTTAAATTATGGTGCCCAGAACTGGACACAGTATTCCAAGTGTGGTCTGACCAAGGCAGAATAGATCAGGGCTATTGCTTCCTGTGATCTGGGCACTTTACTTCTGATGATGCAGCCTAGAATAGCATTAGCTTTTTTAGCTGCTGCATCCCACTGTTGACTCATCTTAAGCTTGTGGTCTAGTAAGACCCCTAGATTCTTCTCGCATGTATTACTAGTAAGCCAGGTACCCCACATCTTATATTTGTGCAGCTGGTTCTTTCTGCCTATTAAAATTCATTTTTTAGTTTTGGCCTAGTTCTCCAATCTGTTAAGGTCATCTTGAATCCCGATTGTGTCTTCAGAGGCATTGGTGTCATCTGTAAATTTGATGAGCATCCCATTAATACCTTCTACCAAGTTGTTGATAAAGATGTTGAACAACACTGGGCCCAGGACAGAACCCTGCAGCACCCCACTTGTCATTTTTTTCCAGGATGATGAGGAACCATTAGTGAATTGTGAGCACTATTTGTGTTTAGTCAGTAAACCAGCTAAAAATCCATGTAACAGTTATCTCATCAAGTCCACATTTTACTAGCTTCTCTGCAAGAATATCATGGTGGACTTACTGAAAAGTCAAAAGTCTTACTGAAATTAAGATATGCTGTGGTTTTATATTATTTTGAACCACTCCAGAATTTAGATAATGAAGGCTGGTCTGTAAATGTTTTGGATAAATGAAATAAAACAATAACGAGTGGGGTCTGCTGAACTTTAAATAACTATGCAGCAATAATAAATAAAATAAATAAATAAAAATGCAGCAATAGTAAGTATGACTGATGGAATCGGAATTGTGGTTTAAATTCTTATCAGCTGATGCTTATCCTACAATGTTTAAACACATGATTAAACACTTCCCACATTATAGTGACAGATATGTGTTACTGCAACACGAAACACATTATGGAAAATGCAACAAACTTGGTTATTAAAAGTATTTCAGTGTATTGACATTTGTTACATATCTCCTTTGAGTTGTTACAGAGCAAGCATCTTTGAAATTTTCTGTGTGGTGCAAGGGCCTTCTTCTACTGTCTGACTGATGTGGAAAAAAATTCGGACAGGTATTGAAGATTCCCAGAGTCAGTTGTAAGTAAGAGGGAACTATATGGATGCGGGTGGAGCTGTGGTCTAAACCACTGAGCCTAGGGCTTGCCGATCAGAAGGTTGGCAGTTCAAATCCCCGCGACGGGGTGAGCTCTCATTGCTCAGTCCCAGCTCCTGCCAACCTAGCAGTTCAAAAGCACATCGAAGTGCAGGAAGGTTAACGGTGTTTCCGTGCACTGCTCTGGTTTCGCCAGAAGCAGCTTAGTCATGCTGGCCACATGGCCCGGAAAAACTGTCTGCGGACAAACATCGGCTCCCTCAGCCAGTACAGTGAGATGAGCGCCGCAACCCCAGAGTCTTTCGCAACTGGACTTAACTGTCAGGGGTCCTTTATCTTTATATGGAGAAGGACACAACATATTTTTGGAGTGGCATGGAGAAGACATTGTGCAGAGGCAGCTTCAAGTGGTCTCTGTGTGATTAATGTAATGTGCAGACTTACTCTCATATTTAGACCATAAGAGAGACTGTTGCTAGAGTACTTTAGGAGTAGGGAATAATATTTGTTGCCCTTTCCCCTTTCTTCTTCTCAGATCAAGAAGCATTTGTTGACAAAAGGTTAAAGAAAACTATGGTTGGTTTTTTTTAAGTTCCTAATATTCTGTTTACTATTTTTCTCTCTGTCATTGTTCAGTGAAAAGCAGGATAGAAATGTAATAAATAGCATTGTAGGTCGGGTTGGATTTGACCCCCGGCCACCAAAGAAAACAAATCTCAATGCTGTTTTAATGTATTAATTGGACCTCCATTTGAGCTTATGGTCACCATTCCTTTGAAGAAGCTACCTTTCGAGGTAAATTTTCTTATTGCAATAATCTCTGCTTTAAGGATGACAGAATTTGGAGCCTTGTCAGTCAATAAGGGCCTGTGCATAATTTATGAGATCATTATTTGTCCAGGTCCTACTTTTATCCTTAAGGTGAAAGGGTGGTTTTTTTGTGGTGTTGTTTAACAAACATTAACCCTATCGCCATACATCAAGCTGCTTGAGGACAGAGAAGATTATGAAGTTCTTCATAACATAGCATGGGGCAGAAAATGGCTACAGTTCAAAGACAAATGTGAACAAGCTCACAGAGCATGAATAAGCCCCTTGGTCAGCCTTTAGTCTATGGCCTTGTCCTTAGCTTGTGTGTCAGCCCTGCAAAGGTATTATAAAGAACTAAGACTAAGGAAGGTGTTGGTCTGAAATGAATCAGGGAGTCCTTAGCTGAGTTGGCTTTTGAATCTGGTCAGTTGTGAGAAATAAAAATGAGAAAAAGTAGTAGGGGCAGACGTAATAGAAGAGTATAAATTAAGCCTGATGTGGAGAAAGGGAAAAGAGAGATTTCCCTCCTTGAACGTGGAGTCATCCACTGAAGCTGAATTCTAGAAGACTCAGGAGAGAGCAGTTGCAGTAGTAATGGAGGATAAAGCTATCAATGGCTACTGGTAATGATGGCTTTATACTAGCTCCAGTATCAGAGCTGGTATGTCTCTGAACACCAGTTGCAGGGAACACAACTGGGAGAAGGTTATTGTTGGGAGCCATGCAGAGTGGCTGGGGCAACCCAGTCAAGAAAGAAAGAAAGAAAGAAAGAAAGAAAGAAAGAAAGAAAGAAAGATGATAGATAATATAATATAATATAATATAATATAATAATATAATATAATATAATATAATATAATATAATATAATATAATATAATATAATATAATATAATATTTATACCCCGCCCATCTGGCTGGGTTTCCCCAGCCACTCTGGGCGGCTTCCAACAAAACACTAAAATGCAATAACCTATTAAACATTAAAAGCTTCCCTAAACAGCGCTGCCTTCAGATGTCTTCTAAAAGTTTGGTAGTTATTTTTCTCTTCGACATCTGGTGGGAGGGCGTTCCACAGGGTGGGTGCCGCTACCGAGAAGGCCCTCTGCCTGGTTCCCTGTAACTTGGCTTCTCGCAGCGAGGGAACTGCCGGAAGGCCCTCAGCCCTGGACCTCAGTGTCCGGGCAGAACGATGGAGATGGAGACGCTCCTTCAGGTATACTGGGCTGAGGCCGTTTAGGGCTTTAAAGGCCAGCACCAACACTTTGAATTGTTCTCGGAAACATACTGGGAGCCAGTGTAGGTCTTTCAAGACTGGTGTTATATGGTCTCGGCGGCAGCTCCCAGTCACCAGTCTAGCTGCCGCATTCTGGATTAGTTGTAGTTTCCGGGTCACCTTCAAAGGTAGCCCCACCTAGAGCACATTGCAGTAATCGAAGCGAGAGATAACCAGAGCATGCACCACTCTGGCGAGACAGTCTAGTGAGATGGGTGGATGATGATGATGATGGTGGTAGTCATGTCCTGCTTATGGGCTTCACATGGGCCTCTAGTTGACCTCTTTGGGAAGAGTATGCTGGACTTGATAGGAATGTTGGTCTGATTCTGTTCCATTTCAGGGATGGGAAACCTGTGGTCCTCCAGATGTTGTTTGCCTCCAACTCCCACCATCATCTCTGACCATTAACCCTCCTGCCTGGGGCTAAATGCAGTTGGATTCCCAACAACATCTGGTGAGCCATAGGCTCCCCATCCTTGTTCTACTCAGTGTTTCTCATGCATTTCTGAAAAGCAGAATGCATTCCTCAGGATACAAATAGTGTTCAGAAAAGCCCCACCTCACACATTGTTGAAGATGTGTTTGTTTATTTCTCAAAGGAGTGGCTTTTTGAAATAATCAGTTCTGTTACCATCATGGGTAAAATATGTGCAATCGGATTTGCAAATAATGGTGAAAGTATGTAATTACCGTAACAGAAGTATTGTGGCTTTTAAAATCATTTTTAGAATGCATTTATTGCCTGAGCTACCAGTTGATAGGATCCATGACGAGAGCTTCTTCTTTTTCTTGATCAGATTTCTTAGTTGTGCCACATCATTTTGTCTCAATTCTGAGCCAAACTACTTAGCGTGGCACTTTTCAAACAAAAAGGAGAAAAAGAAGAAGAAGAAAAAGAAACCTTACTTTTGTCACTCTTATAAATGTGCCCTTTCTAATTTCTTTTTCTTTTTTTGCTTTTAGAAGAATGAAAAAGACAAAAAAGACTATTACTGTAATTAAAAGTCATTTTTGAATAACCTCAGAAGATTGTTTCTAGAATCAAAACATCTTTATGGTCCCTTTTCTAAGGAAAGAAAGACAAGTGACTGGGATCCTGTACACTTTACTGTAGTCTACATTAATTACCTTCTATTAAAAAAATTGACAAAGATCTTTTTGAAAGGGAATCTGGCACTCTTTCCAGAGAAATGATGGCAGACACCCTACTCTCTGCTGATTTCTTGACACTTCTAATTACCTGTATTCATTTGAAATCACTTTCTTTGTAGTGAGTTATTGGCATGATTTTCAGAGAACAAGAGGAAAATGGAAAACATTTTAGCAAGTTAAGGGGGGAGGAATCAACAGTATCATTGTTTGCAGCTTTTGTTGAAACTACCTTTGCAAGTCATTTGAGGGACATGAAGGTAAATGAAAGGTTATACTTTGCCCTGCACGTTGTCGCTGGTATTTGTAATGTCAATAACTGTAGAAGGTTGTCAGGAAACTGGAGAGATAAAGGTCAATAGCAATGACAAATATATCATTGTATGTGTTTGAATATGCAATATCAGCCTAATCTCGTGGTGGAGGTTTTCACACCCTGGAAATATCAATCAGATGCTGTATCAAATCTATGCGTCGCTTTCTGTGCACCTTGTCTAAAATGGGATAGCATGAAGTGGTAACCTCTGCATTTTTATGTTGTCCCGTGCCCATTTTATAATAAAACCACAAGTTCAGGCAATTTTCAAATAAGATGGCTATGTTTAGAATTTATTGGAATAATTATACCAGAATATGGTAATTGGGAACATCTGCTTTATACATGGTTTATGTAATCACAAGGAACTTTGGCTGGAATAGACAGAAAGGAGATAAAATCAATATTTAAATGGGAAATGTAATCTTGGGTTTTATTTGTTCCATGGTTTCTACCTCATTCATTTGCGATACAAATATAATTATGAGAATTGCAAAACAAAACCATGGCTTCGATCCATATTTTCCTCTTGCTGGAAGACAGGGAAGAAGCAGTTTTTGCCGATTTGCATGCCTCCACACAGTCATTTGAACCTTTTGAAATTCTGCTCTGGAAGGCTGCTTATACATACTTATCATCCTATATATCCCTACTCAAAAGTAAGTCCTACTGAATTTGTGGGTCTTAGTCATGTGTACCTTTAAAACAAACAAACAAACAAACAAACAAAAAAACCCCCTAATCTCCCAGTTATTCATCACAAGAACTGGCAGGTGGTTGTTTACAAGCTTGCCTGAAAGAGATGTCTAGATACAGGAATATTCTGAAAACAGTCATCATCTCTAACAGGTCTCATCTATGCATTTATTTTAGATCTTAAATGCACTGTGTATTTATTTTATATCTTATCATTTATGTGGATATGTTCAATTTGGTTGTGTACTTCTTGATGTTTTACTTATTGTTCATGACTACTTTTGCTATGTTTATAATTATGTACTTTTTCGTGTTGTAATCCACCTTGAGCATGGTTTGAACTATGGAAAGGCGGCATGCAAAGAAAACGTATGTATGCATGTATGTATGTGTCGTGGATGTTGAAATCCCCTAGCACAGTTTAGGGGTGAACAATGCTGTTTCTATTAGCTCTGGCAGGCAAACACGTGGGTAGCAGGGTGGGTATAATACACTATGTAATTTATCATATTCAATTGCTTAAATTTTATACCTTTTGACTAATATTTACACACACACTGGATGGCTTATTCAGAACTGATCCATTTAAAATGGATTAATTTGGAGGCTGGATAAGAACATTAGAAGAGCATTCTCCACCAGCCCAATGACCCATCTAGTCCAGCATCCTGTTCTCACATTGGCCAACCAGATGCCTGTGGGAAGCCTGCAAGCAGGAGCTGAGCACAGCAGCACTCTTGCCTCCTGTGATTCCCAGCAATTGGTATTGAGAGGCCTACTGCTTCTGACAGCGGAGGTAGAACATGTTAGAATTCCTGCTCCATGATTGCAGTCATGGGATTTTTGTCTTTCACATGGCGGTATATGTTTTGACTGCACAGAGTGGAGTGATGGAGACAGAATGTTTGTGTTACTGTGTTCTGTGTGTGTTTATATGTAAATAAAGTAGATTAGCCAAAATGCTGAGTTGCTGAGGTCTGTTACGCAACTGCACAAACTCTGTGGATCCCTAAGTGTGCTGGTGTCGGATGGCATCGATCGCTGTGATGTTCGGGCTGAAGAAAGCTTATGAAGCTCCCAAATGATTGACCAGGAGGGAGGGAACATGCCAGTCGGGCATGTGTCTCTACCAGGGTCCTACTCGAGTGTAGGCTGAACTCCTGACAGAACATAGCCACTGGGGCTAGTAGCCATTGATATCCTTATTCTCCATGAATTTGTTTAACCTTCTTTTAAAGCAATCAAAGTTGGTAGCCATCACTGCCTCCTTTGGAAGTGCGTTCCATAGTTTACCATGTGCTGTGTGTAGAAGTTCTCAATACGCTCTGCATCCACAACTAAATTAGCTTTTGAAATCAGATCCATTCAGAATCTTTGAGCCCCCTAGACTTATTTATGCTTCTGGTCATGTCATCAAGAATGCAACAGGGCCTAGAAATTTCGCCCCTTGAGGACCCTTTCTACCTCCTTCCTTTTCTTCTGCTATTAAGGCAGGGAACTTCAAGGAGGGCTCATGGCAGGCTCCTAACTAGAACTTCCCAAGGTCCAAATGGTGCTGCATATGTTTTCAGGACCATTCAAGGACTGCTGGCATTATCAGACACTGTGATGATCTCATGTAGCAGCACTCAGTGACACTTGTGGATGCTGCCGAGAGACAAGGGGGAGTGAACAATTTTCTTTTCTCCCCTTTAATTTCTCCTTATTGTCTTAAAATACAAAGAACCAACATACCACAAACATAAAAAGTAGGAATGGTAAAAAAACCCCACCTATACCTTCTACAGAGTTACAGTTCATTGAGAACTGTCAGAGCAAACCAATTCTTCAGGTTTCTGGTGCCTCTGGGCACTGATGTGGGAAACTTCAAGTGAATCTAAAGAATTTTTTTTTAAAGTGTCTGAAGCATCCCATTTCCCACCCATTTACTACACTATAATAGTCCTTGTGAAAGCAGTACTTAAAACGACTTCCAGTTGAAAAACTTGCAGCCTCACCTTGCGTATTATCAAAGCACAAAATGCATCTCGTCTAGAGCAAACTTCAAGCAGGTCTTTCCCACTGAACCCTGAGAATAGTTGCTCTGTATGTTTTGGGGCTACAGATTTCTAACAGAGTTCTTGGCACCTTCACACAATTACATTTTGAAGGTTTCCTTAGGGCAACCGCTACAGTTTACCCAGTTTAAAAGCAATTTAGGATTGCAGAGTTGATGTGCCCCTAGTGGTTTCATTGTCAAATAGAGTTTCGGTATATATGAAATCAGTAAAGCACGTAACTGAAGAGATTCGTTTTAAGCATGTGCCAAAGTCTATTCATATTTGGCAAATTACTTAAGCATGTTGTTACGGATAGTCCTGGGCAAAAGTGGACTATGTTTTTCCCCTACCAGATGTGGCCTTGGCACTTTAATTTTCATAATGGGTATGACCTCATGATAACTTCCAACTCTAAGCAGCTATCTTAGCAGATTCCTTATGCACGTGATTACTGAAGCAGTAGATCCTGGAATACGACCCCATATAGGTGTATTTGTGCACCAGTCATTTTTCTTATATATGACAACAGATCAAGTCAGTGGAACTTACTTCTGAGTATATATGCATAAAGTTAGGCTACAAACAGATGTCATAGGCCAGGAAGTTTTTCTCTATAAAGCAGTGCTTGGGCAAGGGGTTGCATACGTTTCACAGACTTCATTTCATAACTCCTGGGTCAATTTGTTTTTTTTTAATAAGATATTTATTAAGATTTTTTATAATATTACAATAAAATAAAAAAAGAAAAAACAGAATAACAAAAATACAGAATAAAGAAACTTTTTTTTAAAAAAAGAAAAACACACACACACATACATTTTCAATTACTTGTTTTCTTTTAACTTGTTTCCCGGACCTCCTCATACCTCCCTTTTTTGTATTCCATCCCAAATTGTTAGTTCAGCAAATCCTTACCATTATATTGTTACCTATTTATAATCGTTTTTTTTTCATATTCTCTTAAAGCATTACAGCTGGAAACCACTTAATTTCAGTCCAACATCATTCTAACACTCATTAATTTTACAATATTTCTGTAGATAATCTTTAAATTTCTTCCAATCTTCTTCCACCGACTCTTCTCCCTGGTCTCGGATTCTGCCAGTCATTTCTGCCAATTCCATATAGTCCATCACCTTCATCTGCCATTCTTCCAAAGTGGGTAGTTCTTGTGTCTTCCAATACTTTGCAATAAGTATTCTTGCTGCTGTTGTAGCATACATAAAAAACATTCTGTCCTTCTTTGGCACCAATTGGCCGACAATGCCCAGAAGGAAGGCCTCTGGTTTCTTCAGAAAAGTATATTTAAATATCTTTTTCATTTCATTGTAGATCATTTCCCAGAAAGCCTTGATTCTTGGGCACGTCCACCAAAGGTGAAAGAATGTACCTTCAGTTTCTTTACATTTCCAACATTTATTGTCGGGCAAATGATATATTTTTGCAAGCTTGACTGGGGTCATGTACCACCTGTATATCATTTTCATAATATTCTCTCTTAAGGCATTGCATGCCATAAACTTCATACCTGTGGTCCACAACTGTTCCCAGTCAGCAAACATAATGTTATGTCCAACATCTTGTGCCCATTTAATCATAGCAGATTTCACCGTTTCATCCTGAGTATTCCATTTCAACAGCAAGTTATACATCTTTGACAAAATCTTAGTTTTGGGTTCTAACAGTTCTGTTTCTAATTTTGATTTTTCCACCTGGAAGCCGATTTTCTTGTCCAAATTATATGCCTCCATTATCTGATAATAGTGTAGCCAATCTTGCACTTTGTTTTTTAGTTTCTCAAAGGTTTGCAGTTTTAGTCTATCTCCCTCCTGTTCCAAAATTTCCCAATATTTTGGCCATTTGGCCTCCATATTGAGCTTTTTCTGAGCCTTCGCTTCCATTGGTGACAATCACCTTGGGGTTTTATTTTCCAATAAATCTTTGTATCTTATCCAAACATTAAACAATGCTTTCCTGACAATATGGTTTTTAAATGCTTTATGTGCTTTAACCTTGTCGTACCACAAATATGCATGCCAACCAAAAACGTTGTTAAAACCTTCTAAATCCAAAATGTCTGTGTTCTCAAGAAGCAGCCAATCTTTTAGCCAGCAGAATGCTGCTGATTCATAGTAAAGTTTAAAGTCTGGCAGGGCAAATCCGCCTCTTTCCTTTGCATCAGTTAATATCTTAAATTTTATTCTGGGCTTCTTGCCCTGCCAGACAAATCTAGAAATATCTTTCTGCCACTTCTTGAAACAATCCATTTTGTCCACAATCTGCAATGTTTGAAACAAAAACAACATTCTAGGCAAAACATTCATCTTTATAGCTGCAATTCGACCCAACAAGGAAAGCTTCAAATTTGACCAAATTTCTAAATCTTTTTTCACTTCCGTCCAACATTTTTCATAATTATCTTTAAATAAGTTCCCATTTTTTGCTGTCATATTAATCCCCAAATATTTCACTTTCTTGACCACGGTTAAACCTGTCTCATTCTGAAACCTCTCTCTTTCAATCGGTGTTAAATTTTTCTCTAAAACCTTAGTTTTTGACTTGTTCAGTCTAAATCCTGCCACTTGACCAAATTCTTGAATTAGTTCTAAAACCCTTTTAGTACTAGATTCTGGCTCCTGTAACGTCAGTACTAAATCATCTGCAAATGCTCTCAGTTTGTACTGTTTGGCTCCAATTTGTTAAGGAATATGACTTCATATTAAAACTGCATTTTTAAAGAAATCCATTCTTAAAATGTTCTATTTACAATCAAGTGGCATGTAAATTTCATTAAAAAAATAATTAAGGTTGGATAAGTTTAAAGCAATAGGAATTATTTCTTTCTGGTGAATTAACACATAAGGGGCCCTTCAGGGGCAAGCACAGTAGCTCCACCATTCCCTGTCACTGTTCGTGTCTTGATGTCTTGGAAGGCAGACATATCTAGTAGGAAGTCTCCTATGCTCATGGAAGGTCCCTGCACATTTTAGAAGGCTGATTTTCCAGGCTTCAAAAATGCCCTGGGAGCCTCCAGAGATATACTCCCCCACCTCATACATTTGCCCTTCAACTCGTGGGAGACGACCAGACTGGGAATTGGGGGTGGGTGGGCAGAGCTGGTATGATTGTCCGTGTGCTTTCACCTATATCTGTTTACTTAATTTTATTCATCTATTCTAAAAATGAATACCCTGCTTTTCAGCATCTGGGTCCCAAGGCATCTTACAAAATATTAAACACCATATATAAAAAATCAGGGTGCCGTTCATGGTGCGAACAACCTGTGGAATAAAATAGTTTTTACCAGCAGGCACAATGCCTACCTGATTTCTATGGGAAGGAGTTCCATAGAGTTGGGCCCATGTCCTCAGTGATGTGTGTCATGACCCACCAATAGTGCTTGCCCAGATGATCTCAGTGATTGGCTTGGGATATACAGGGCAAGGTGATCTTTAAGGCAGGGGTGCTAACTTGCCCCCCCATTGAGGGGGCCCAGCATCATGTGATGCATCCTGCCCCCACCAGGCACATGAACGCTCACCCGGTGGCAATGGGGGGGATGGTAGCCCCCTCAATATTGGTCCACAAATATTGAGGGGGCTGAAGCCCCTTCTGCCCCCTATAGTTGGCACCCCTGCTTTAAGGTATCCTGGACCTACACTAGTAGAAGAACCTTAAACCTGGACCAGTAGCAGATGGGAAACCAATGCAGGTCTTGGATTTGTTCTGATGTTGCAGTTCTGTTCCTAGTGGGCTCCTGGAATTATATATCCACGTATTGCCACGTGTTGGACTGCAGATTCTGTGAACTGAACTCTACTCATGAATGTTCCTACTGGACTCAATATTTGTCGAGTTCCTCTTCCCTGTGTAACCCCATGTGCCTCCTGAAAAGCTGCTCTGAAGTGCTGGGTGACCCTCTGAAGCAAAGTGAGAGCTGGTACAGGTTTGCAGGGAGAAGTAAGGATCTGGGGGAATTGCATTTCCCTTTCCTCCAACAGAAACATCTTCTGATTCTCAGGCCCTTCCATTAGTGGAAGAAAGACTACACAAGAAGGGACAGTCTGGATCTGCAAAAATTAAAAATCAATATGGGTATTCTAGGAAGGACTCGTGACAGAATGCTTGATTCTTGCTGGCTTCTCGTAATGAATATTTCCTGGAAAATCCGTGTCAGATATTAAGGCCCAACGCAATATTCCCCTCTTTTCCCCATGTAAGCTTTCTGGGGAGTCCAACATGATGCTGTGAGGAAAAGGGTTTTGGTCCTGCTCAGTCCTGCTCATTTTATATATTCCCAACTCCAGTAGCAAAGGCTGATGACTAAGTGCAATGCAAACTCACGCCATCTTCTGGCATTGTGTATACCACCTGTTTTGCCACATGCTGAGGGCCTTTTTGCACACAGCCGTAGAACGGGGAATATCTTCTACATTTGGTGTAGACTTGCTTTTCATATAACAGCATGATAGTGAATTGAAGTCCAGACAGAGCCAACTGGTCCCTGGAATGATTTTTCCACTATAGCAGCTTTCCGCTCTTATTCCCCAACCTTCTCACCTGTAAAGCCCTCGTTTCACAAGAGGAGTGGGGAGAAGACTGTTTTGACTCAACACTGGGGGAAAAGATCAAATCTTGCTTTCAGGCAGACCTGTCTCTATCATGTCTGCCATGGGTCTGTGTGGAGGGGCAGAAGGGCTTCTGATGTCCTACTTACAAGCTGTGGGAAAGGAACCCATTCCTGTGGACTGTGTTTTTCCCCATGTCTTGACTTGTTAGAAGGTGCCTGAGTTGTGAATGGCTTTTACAGTTTCACATGAGATCATAGAATTGTAGAGTTGGGATTATGTGGGTGATCTAGTCCAACCCTCAGCAATGAAGGAATCTTTTGCCCAAGTGGGGCTTGAACCCACGACCCCAAGATTAAGAGTCTTGAACAGTTCTTCTCAAAGATGAGATTTATCCCTATTTTTTTAAAATAATAATTCAAAGAAAATAGAATCTTGTTCCAATACAATTATATATTTATGCATTTATTAGTAAAGGGACGCCTGACAACTAAGTCCAGTCGCAAACGACTCTGGGGTTGCTGCGCTCATCTTGCTTTACAGGCCGAGGGAGCCGGTGTTTGTCCACTTCTGCAGATAATTTTTCCCGGTCATGTGGCCAGCATGACTAAGCTCCTTTTGGCGAAACTAGAGCAGCGCACAAAAACGCTGTTTATCTTCCCACCACAGCGGGACCTATTTATCTACTTGCACTGGTGTGCTTTTGAACTGCTAGGTTGGCAGTAGCTGGGACTGAGCAACAGGAGCTCACTCCGCTGTGGGGATTCAAACTGCCGACCTTCTGATCACAGCGCGACCCGCGTCCCTACTACAGGCATTGACCACATACTGAGTAACGTTTTAGTCCAAATCTGTGGATTACCAGGTAGTTCCTTATGAGATAGACAAGACAGAACCTTATGCAACCTTGTAACATAACTGCAAGATTGCGAAGCAGCACCAACTTCTGGAATGGACCATCCAGAGAAGAAAAGAAGCACCCAAAAGTACTATGATAGCAGAAGCTACTGAGAATCTCTGGGAAATGAGCAGGGTCACACTCACCCTTTCCTCCCCCCCCCCACAGGTAATCAATCAGAGTGAAAAATGCTATGTCAGTACCAAGCCCAGGCCTGCAGCCAGATTTTAAATTTAACCTGGGCATAAATTGCTGGCCAGTGCAACTTAAGGAGCACTTAGGTAATGTGATCAGAATGCCTTACACCAGACAACTAGTCTACAGCCGTGTTCCGAACCAAATGATGCTCTTAAATGTTTTTCAAAGGCAGCAAAACATAGGGCACATTACAATAACCCAACAAGGCAATGTATGGATGAAGCTGGTGCCCCACCTGAAGCCGTTGCCACCACCTAAATATCCAAGAGGACTTCCAAGCTACTTGCTTAATCCTTCAGGAAGAGTGCAACACCATCCTGGACACTCAACCCTAAATCAGCCTGTTTGGATATCTCCATCTTGTCTAGTTTAAATTTGAGCTTATTTTTCCACGTATGCTGCATCACCTACCCCAGAAATACCAGGATGTAGCATGAGAGAACCATGTTAAGTAATTTAACTCCACTGGACAGCATGGCATTATCAAATTTGGGGAAAATATATGGCATATTTCATGTTGTACCCAATTATTTCCATTTCCTGCTAGACTAAAATTTCCTGGGAAATATGGCTATGTAAGCTCAAATGAACAAGGACCCATCTAGTTCAGGAATCTTATCCCATTATTGCTGTTGGCCCAGGAGTCTTTGGTGAGCCCAGATCATTCCTATCCATGTGCTTATTGACACTCTTAAAGAACTCTAAAAGTTTAGTGATATAGAAAGCCATGCTGATTCTTATTCAGCAAGACTTGTTCTTCTATGTTTTATCCTTAAAAATGCTTTTCACTAGTTTACTCAGAACATACATTAACCAGCCACCAATTTCTGAGATCCCTTCTTAAAAAATGGGTTTTACATTGGCCACTTCCCAGTCGTCATGTATGGAATATCTTAAGGACAAATTACGTATT
This sequence comes from Podarcis raffonei, assembly GCF_027172205.1. Classification (NCBI taxonomy): domain Eukaryota; kingdom Metazoa; phylum Chordata; class Lepidosauria; order Squamata; family Lacertidae; genus Podarcis; species Podarcis raffonei. Next base: position 39,452,576 of record NC_070602.1, on the reverse strand, counting down.
TTTATTAGAAAATAAGCAATTCCACATTTTTATTTTTAAGAAGTCTCAGATGCATAAAACTCAGATCCAGTGATTTGCTTCTTTTCTATTTGCCAATAAGGTCTAAAACTTCTGAAGATGATCTTAGGTTCCAGGCACATGTGGGAGGAGATGATCCTTCAGGAAACCCATGGGCATAGCCAGGATTTATGTTGGAGGGGCAGGCTTTCATGGGGGGGGGGGGCAGAACCTCAGATTTGTATTGATTTTTCTTGATGGGGAGGGGGCAGCTGCCCCCTTGCCTCCCCTTGGCTACGTCCATGAGGAAACCCAAAGCCTTTCACCATAATGATTAATATCAGCATTTTGGATTGATCCCAGAAACTTAAATATGATTGTCTCTTACTGTTGGTTCTGTTTTGGACCAAGTGAAGTGTCTGTTCAAAGGCAATCCCACGTATAAAACACTGTCCAAATGATAAGGTTAATAGTGTGTGTATAACTAGCAAGCTATCTTTGTCCAGACAGGGTCACAATTGGTATAGTAACCTAAGCTGATAAAAGGTGTTTTAAGCCACTAAGGCCACCTGTGACACCTGTGTATTTAGAGCAGGTGCCTATAGATGTTGCTGTATCACAGCTCCCATTTCCCTGACCATTGGCCATGCTGGCTAGGGCTAATGGGAGTTGGAGTCCAATAACATCTGGAGGACCATATATTGTGCACCCCTGCTCTAGAGCCAATTCTGGATTTAAGAGCACCATCAAACTATGAACATGGTCCTTTAGGGCAGTGGTGCCACTCAACTGGGCAGACAAAGTACCCACTAACAGTTCCTCTTTCTTGTGAGGTGTCTTAGGGTTATATCCAATGAAATCATTGCACATGCAGAACAATTTGTTGATTTCAAAGGGATCTATGATCTTCTGCATGTGCTTAGGCTCTCAACCTGATGCTACTGTCAATATCCAGCTGAGGTCAATGGCAATTCTTCCTTTGGTGCATGATTCCACGCATTGGCCACAACCAAACAATAAAATATTGGATGTCCAATTGGCCCCTCCCATTGTTAGCAAAGGGAGGAGCATGTATCTTGAACACATGCAACATTTATACTCACACAGTAAATTCCCATGGGCACTAAGGGATTTATTTGGATCACATCAGCTGAATTAGGTGGATTCTGATGGACCCAGGAAAACAAGGTTTCAGGTGGACTCCGTGGGTGGTCATTAAGCTTTCATTCTCTGCCAACCTCAGAGGGATGTTGCAAGAGTAAACAAAATAACTAAAAGTGACATGGGAATGTTAAGTCAGCAGCTGCAGCATGGAGCATGAAGCCACCGGGTTGTCCTTTGATAAATAGGTTTTCTCTTCCCCTCCTCACAATCAAAATCCTGCATAATTATCAGTTCTTCCCTTGGCAAAGGATATTGGTCCTGTCTGATAAACATGCATCTCTTCTTTCCTGAAATTTAGAATTATTTGGCCTATGCTGGTTGTATAAACAAATTATTTCTGAATGTTCTCTTCACAAGTAGATCACATGCATTACAGGACTTTATTCTATCCACTGTAAAAGGGAAACTAACGTGTTTCTTGTGAAGAATTTTTGGACTGTAATCCTCCAGTTTTCTGAAATGATACGACAGTAAAATACTTTTTCTTGAATTTATCTTTTGTAAAGACAATAGGCTCATGCATATTTTGCAAAATAATATTAAAATCTCTAAAGAAACCCCCTGCAAACATTTCAAAGATTTGCTTGTGCAAAACTGAAAACTCCGCAGTTGTAGGGAAATTTGATTTAACAATGTACATTTGCAATTTTTATTTCATGATTATTATTATTTTTTCTTGACAAAGAAAGGCCTTTTGTTCTGGTTTCTAGAACAGAATCACATTCTGTGACTTTCTACTGTCCCCTAGTGGCACGTTAATCTTTCTGCCTACTGTGTTATTGTCATTCTATATTGTTTCTGTGGTTTCGTGTGTGTGTGTGTGTTTTCTTGAGACTATCATTAACAAACATCTAAAATGCTATTATATAGCCCACCAATTGCACATAGAAGTACTACCAGGGCTCTGTAGCCCAAGTGATCCTTTCATTTATTTTCAAACAATATAAACAAAGCATGAAACCATATGCTATCTATATATTGCATTACTTCATTACAGTAAACACTGCATAGTTTTAGATGTTAATGCTAAACTGATGAAAGTAGAATATTATTAGTTGTGACAGAGTTTATACATATCCTACAGTAGCTAAGATGTAATTTGTGACAGGATGGAGAGTTTTCATCAGTGCAGCGGCAAGCATCTTTTCTAAGCATCCATTCTTTTCATTTTCTTCCAGAGAATTCAGTGATTTCCCCAGAACGTTGGCAAATTTGTTCTTTAATATTGGGTCTCTTATAGGGAAGCCTGAAGATATTACAAGTTATATTTACCTACGTTTTTACGCGCATGCACACTTTAATAGATGTTCAGAATGTTCACTTTGCTTTTTTCCTCATAACACAACACATTCTGTCCTAAAATTCCCCATCAGGCAAAAAATCTCACAAGCTCTTGTGGAGTATGCCTGGTCATCTCTCTGTGAGAGAAATTTTATTATTTTAATATAAAGAGCTGGATTCTCTTACAAGTCAAATTGAAGGAGTTTGCCCTTCCACACAGTTCATCCTGAATGAACTACATAATGTAACCAAATAAAGTGTGAGGAAAGAAAGAAGCTGTTTGCTATGTTTGTTATATAGAAACTGTGTTAACATTGGCTTAAATTTAGGTACGTGTTAACTTGAACAACTAGTTACCACAATTGCTTGTTAATATCTGATAAAAATAAATAGATACAAATTCCTACATTTACCCCAGTAACTCAGCATTAAAAAACCCGAACAGCTAAATACTGCGATAATGACTACCTAACATGGTCAAGTTTTGTTGTTATAAGCTAATATTGCTGTCAAGTACCTGAACTTGGCACTGTGGTGGGTGGAAGTCATTTGGCATTCCTTATTGACATGATGCCTCGGTTTGAAAATAAACAGTAACATCATAAGGGACAATGTCCTTTTTTTGCTAGAAAACTGAGTAGGCAGAGGATTCTTGAGAATTTTCAGCCCTCAGAGGTCATATGGCAACTCAGTGAGGTCTGTTTACATGAACCTGTGTTTGGTTAAGATCTCTCAAAATAAAGCTTTAGATTGCAATCACTTTTGGCACATGTACACAAATTTGCAACCAATCCCAGCAGTCTTACTGAATATCATGCGAAGACGGAAAGGGAAGAACTCACAGCTCTGTTTCCATGAGGGATGAAAACAAGCTGGTTTCCTGCCTCTGAAAACATAACAAAACAAAAGCCGTTAAGTGTAAAATTACAGGTCCTTAAAATTGTCATTTTTCAAATGCCCCTCATTCTCTCTTATCCATCAGACATTTCATTCACTTTTGAAAAATTGTAAGTGGGTAGCCTGTCAAAAGTGGGAAATGCTATGACTGGTGAGTGAAAGTGAAATTAAACTTTTAATTAGGATTTCACTCCCACACCTGCATTATCCAGTTCAAATTTGTGACAGACAAGATAAAATCATCAGCTTCCTTTTTATTAGGGCACTTGAACATTTAGCTGTCCCATAAAAGGTCTTTTGCAAGAGTTCTTTGTTCTTGTGTTCAAATTATGCTTTTTGTATGTTACAAAATAGCAAAACATGACCAGAATTCTGTCCCCTCCTCCCATGCAGTTACACTCTTTACAATATGGCTGACAATTTAAATACAATAGCATACTGGTGGGGTTATCTATTTTGTGTGTGTCATGGGCATCTGGATGTGCATTTACTTTCCAAATTTACTTGGCCTTGACAGACCAAAAATATACCTAGAAATACCAGAAGCCCTTATAAACAATGTTCTAAAATGCTTAAAAATTGAAACAGATATAATTCATACACACTGGATTTCATTTTATTTTTTTTATCTAAAGAACACATCAAAATCCTGTTGGTTTAAGTTAGTTACCTGCAATAGAGAACTTCCTACAGTTGTTACTTTTGTTGTTGCTTTACAGCAACAGGTAAACACCTAATTTTTAAAAGAATGAATATTTTAGCACAGTTAGTCCAGTGTCCTGTCTTACTTCCAAGAATTCAAATGTTCTATCATTGAAAATAAAGTTTGAACTTGACCTTCCAGGAGGAAAACATTTTGGAAATGTGATATAAAATTGTACTTGATGATGAAATACATTGTGTTCCATAGATCCCATGCATGTGCAAGCAGGCATAGGCAAACTCAGCCCTACAGATGTTTTGGGACTACAGCTCCCATCACCCCTGACCACTGGTCCAGTCAGCTAGGCATGATGTGAGTTGTAGTCCCAAAACATCTGGAGGGCCAAATTGCCTATGCCTGTTCTAAAGTGTCCAGTAGGGATTTCTCTCTAGCAAGTGTGTTTAGGATTGCAGCCTGGAAGAATGCTTCTATTTCCCAGTCCTAAGACTTGATTCAGCAACAAATCAAAGCTTAGAGTAGGCTGTGTTGGTTACTATCTTAAGGCAGGGGGGAAGAAGAGAGGAAAATAAGTAAAACAGAATCCATGTTTAGTCAGTGCACATAACCATTCCTGTATTGAGGCCACTCCTTTATAGTGAAGCTATAAAAGTAAACATGGAGCCACTATACTGCGGTTCTGGACCAATTATATAAATCAGGCTAATGTAAAACTCTGCAATGGAGTTGCCTCACCACAAAACATTGCCCAGCTCTGCCATTTCATCAGATTTTAATGTTTAACGATACAACAGTGATGACCTTGAGTAAAGTTCTCCTTGCAGAATGCACAGATTCCTTGGGAAACAATGAAAACGCCAAAACATTATGAAACAGGTTGTCAGGATTATTTTTGTTTTCCTCGCATACCATACCCCTCACCCCATTTTACTTTTTAGAGTGGTCTAGCTTTGCGAAATCACTCGGCTTTACTATCGCCACCGCCACTACAGTCAATGTACACCACTTAAAATATTGAAACAAGCCTTGTCTATAAAAATCTCATTTCACAAATTGCTTTCTTGGAACCTGGCACAGGATGAGAGAACCTAAATGACATGGGCAAGCTAAGAGGGTAATATTAATCATCCTTAGAATTGAAAGTGGAAATTAAGACAGTTTGGAAGGGTTAAAAGTAAGATGTCTAATCTGAGAGGTACATTGAAGAGGTTTTGTTGTCGCTGCTGGCTTATTAATTCAGCAAAGTAAAAGCAGCTGATGGCGACAGTAGCTTACCAACCAATGATGTTTGACACTAGATTCCTACTAGCTGATAAAGGGTATGCTAAACAGAGCCGTTTGAAATGTACAGCCCCAGCCAAGCTCTCTTTTACAAGTTCAGAAGAAGTATAAATGACATTTTGAATGACCCTGTGCCACAGCGGATATATAAAGATATTTCTCTCAGTTTAGGGCGACCCCGTTTGTATACCAATATACAAAGTGCCGCTCAGTTTTAGTGTTTGCATATCTTTGCCAGTGTGGAGGTATGAATTAGACTGAAGTGCCTTTCAAATGTGACACTTTATTCCGCTCAAATAATAAAAATCATTTATTGCAGTAATGTAGATTTAAAAATGGATTAGTTTGAGTGAAAATATGGCCTCCCTGGGACTCCCCGCAGCCCTTTAAATTCCACGGTGCTTTAAAATGTGCTTGTGACTTGGGGGAAATACAGCACCCACAACAGTTAAAATAGCCATTCTTAATTACCTGAATTAGAAAATGTATTCTAAATGATTAACCTAAAGAGAAAAATCTATGATTCTTCATTTGAAAAAGAGGAAGAATAGTGATAAACAAAGCAACCATGTGTGATTTATTCTCTGATTTTAAATACAGACATCCACCCATTCAAGTTGGCAGCTTAATTATTTATGTTAGTGTTAAACCTACGCACATTATTTTATCCTCTATGCTGTTCATTTCATTTCATTTGTGTCATTTATTTCCCAATTTTTGGGGAAAACTTTCTATTAAAAAAAGCATTCTATAAAGAAGTACTCCATTGCTCAAGGGAACAACAACATGAGAAGATTGTTGAATCTATGCAATTATGGGAAGGGGGAACAGGCAACTTTTAAACACCGTTGATAAGAGTGTAAATAACTGTTGAATGCTTTTATTGAGTTCTGCTGGCAGTATTTTTAAAATATGAAATAGATTGAGGCACACAGATGTCAGCTCAAGGAGATACCAACATGTTTGTAATATAGTATTTTAATTGGACCCCATTTGGCAACACAAGCCCACTACTACAACAATATTCAGTTCTATCAGAATAATATAGTTGTGTTTAAAGGAAAAATCTATTCCATTGCAAACAATTAAAGGAAGATATATGGAAATCATGAGAAGTAGCAAAGTAGTGTTAAAAAAATGCTGCATTGTATTTTTCACTATTTTTTCTTGATTTATTTGTAGAGTAACTAGTGTAGATTTGGACTGAGACGTTGCTTTTGGAAGTTATTTAGAAACAGCCACCTCCCACCAGTTTCCATTACTTAGGTCACTTTGAACCTAAGAACGTTACATGGGGAGAAATGTATTTCAAAAGCTTCCAGCTATTTCTGCTAATGTTAGATGTTGACAACAGATAGTATATTCACACACTTTTAAAAAGTGCATCAATTTATAAAACATAGCGAAAATGGGGTGGATGGACATTATTAATAATAATATTCAGTTCATGTGCTTAGGTATCTTTTAAAATGAAATTAAATCCCATCAAAAGCAAATAATAAAAGTTAGTGGAGAAGCCATTGATCTAAGTCACGACAGTAGCTCATTTATCTTTGTCTTAACAAGACAATAGCAAATAACACTAAACTGGTTTTTTTATGCATTAAGATTTCCTTCTGAAACAAATGCAGTCGGGGTGAGTTTTGTTTTCCAGCGACTGCCCAGGATGCAATGCCACTGGCCAGAGTTTTGTCCGGTCTTCATCCAGAGGAGGATTAATCTTTGTGATGGTGCAAACAAAATGTATGTCCGGGGTCAGAGTGCGGGTTGTCTTTTGGGATCTGCATTGCATTAATGTCATTTTTGGGTTCCTGATGTTAATCAAAACCAACACCATAAAGCGTCACTTAGCTAATTTGTGTATTATTGTCAATGTTACCATTAATTATGCATTTGTGAGGAAAAAGAGGATTAATGAGTTGTCACAGGTAATTTACAATGATCAGGCTCCCCAGGACATTAGGAAAACACTCGCTGTGTAAGATTACCATGCTAACATTAGGAATGGGCAGGCAGGAAAGTCTTTGTTAACCCCTCTGAGCCAAGTTCGTCCTTTACTATCAACAACCTTTTTTTTTTACTTTCTTGACAGTAATAATTATAATGTACTTAAAGTGGTGCCGATGGACTTTTTTTTTTTAAAGCGTACTGCCATCTAAACTGTTAATCATGAATAACTGGTGTTATATATTAATTGGGAATTGTGGAATTTGTTCTGCGTGTTGCCAAGTTACTCAGACCATTGTTCCCCCTGCAAAGTTTTCATAGTCAAAGTTAATGAGCACACAAAGCCTCATTAAAGGTGCCACATTATCAGGTGGCAAGGCCATCATTAGCACATGTCATCACTGTAATGTGATGCTACGTATAATATCAAGACAGCAGGGACAGTGGGCAGCATTATATGAGCCTCATGAACTAGAAAACAGTCAGTCTGATTAATAAGCAGAAGATTCAAGTCAAATGTTGGGAGAAATGTGCTGACTCCCATCCTCACCTATGGCACTTCTACACACACACACACACACACACACACCGCTTTAAGTGAAGGGCACAAGAGCAGGACATTTCACTATGATTTGAACACACTGATTTATTTATTCATTCATTACTGATTTACCTTTTTCGTTAGAAAATTGCTGGTTTAGTACCAGGATTCCCAAATGCACAGAGAGGTGTCCACACATGCATGAGAATAACTCTTTTTTAAAAAATATGGGAATAAACACAGAGAAGTCAGGGGTAGATCCTACTGTGGACATGCTCTCTCTCCTCCCTCCCCACATTAAAATGCAGCGTTATAACATGGTAAATGCCTGGAAAGGGCTAGCGTTTATTAAATTAAAAATTGGCCACTGGATTGTATTATTAGTACATATTCTCTTATATTTTATTTCCCAATTTTGCGTGCATAAAAAAAAAGATGAGGATTATTTTTACACAAGTTGGCTCACTGTCCTTGTGGTCTACCAATGTGTCTTATTACATTATTGACTGCATGATTCATTTAGCAGCCTGCTAGAGTCCTACCTGCCTACAGTGGATCAATGAATAAATAGCCACTTCAACAACAGCAACAACCCACCACACACCTCCGCTTTTAATCTCTAAAGGTAATTATCCTGATATAGGGGTTCCTTACATATATGGGGAGCAACATAACAGCTCTACTGTATATAAGGACTTTTAGTGGACAGGGAGGAGGCTCCTTTGTGAACATTTCTCTACATTTGTGGAGATGTCCACACCCAACAGAGAACAGAGTCCTGGGGACAGCAGAATACAGAACAGAGTACTGTTTTTTCATATATTGGCATGGGGAACCCTTTTTAACCGAAGGGCTGCATGCCTCATGGTTGAAGAATAGCTTAGTTGGTAAAGAATGAGACTCTTAATCTCAGGATCATGGCTTCAAGCCCCACGTTGGGCAAAAGATTCCTGCATTGAGAGGGGTTGGACTAGATGTAGCCCCTTCCAACTCAACAATTCTATGATTCTATGAATCATTATAGGGCAGATTCTGATGTTCGTGGTTCATTAAACACTTTATTTTACACAGCAAACTATGCCATTTCTCTGTGTGTTTAAGGCAAAAGCCAAGGCCTAGTGCATCCATCACACATATTTTTTACGGATTGAAGCCAGCGTTTTTACTTTATTTATTGAATTTGTATACCACCCTATACCCATAGATCTTAGGACAGTTCACAACATCAAATTACAATGTAAAAAACACAAAAAATGATAGAAATATGAACAGAAAAAACCAATACCCTCCCTTCCACAGCATATTTAAAAGGGCATCAGATGTCAATCAGTCATAGGCCTGGTTAACAGGAACTTTTTTGCCTGGCGCCTAAAGGGCTATAATGAAGGCGCCAATCAAACCTCCTTGGGAAGAGTATTCCACAAATGGGGAGCCACTGCAGAGAAGGCCCGTTCTCATGTTGCCACCCTCCAGATCTCTTGTGGAGGAGGCACATGAAGAAGGGATTCAGAATATGATCTCAGGGTCCAGATAGGTTCACATGAAGAGAGGCAGTCCTTGAGGTATTGCAGTCTTGAGTATTCCATGAATTCTTCTATGGCTTGGAAACAACTCAAGTCAGAGAAGAACTATTGAGGATAGGCATACAGTTGACAATGGAACTGGGCATTATGAGGTTCAGAAATATCATAGAAATTTATGAGTTTCAGCAGCATCACAAGTTTTCCAAAAGTCCCTAAAGGATCTCCATTAAATTGAGATAACTTTAAGGCAAAAAATTCAACTTTGCGACCATTCAGATCCCATCTTCTTTATGACTTCAACAATGGAAAGACAAAATACAATGACAAAAAATGTTTTTCTTTTTTTTTAACGTAAAGGAACATAACACATACTGAAAATCAGAAGTGGGGAATCTGTGGCCCTCCAGATGTTGTTCAGTTCCCATCAGCCCTAGCCACTATGACCACAGGTTCCCCATTTCTGTGGTAAATATTTGTGGGAAGATACTTTCCAATAGCACAACACCAGATACATCCTTGCCATAGTGTAATGAAAAATGCAGGGACAATCCTGATACATGACAATCAATAGGAATTTTGCCTTTGGTGCCCATGAAATGTGGAATGCCTCTGATAGCAACTTGCCTCTCAATATAGATGTGAGTTATAAAAATGTCCCTCTCCCATCTGTTAAAGTACAGCAACAACTATTTCACAGGAACCATTGAATTCTCCAGGACCCTCATCCATTCATAATGAAAATGAATTCTTCTATCAAAGTAGAGCTATAAAATTGACAGAAGTGCAACTAATTTTGTTTTCATAATGTGGCAGTAATTTTAATTGATGTCATGGCAGACTTTAAGCTAGTCGTTCCCCAGTGTGTGAGGAAAGTCAGTGCAGTCAGGGTGCCATGGGAATCTTTTCACAACTCTGCAGTCTCACATCTTAATCTGATATTCATTTCATACCATTCATCACCAGCAGTGCCAGAAGCTAAGTCAGATTCTTATGGATGAAAAGTCTCTGTGTGTACAGTACGCTTTAATGAATGGCATTTGCTTTTAATACATTTATTCTCAGTGAACGTTATTTTAACAAATTGGTAAGGCTATCACCTACAACCAAGCCATGCAAAATTCATTCGAGTGGGCACTGTATGGAAACAAAATACCAATTAGTTAATTGCACATAAGACACAAACTGTGATTTATGCAGGAACATATATATGAAAAGGCTCAGAAAAATGTAAAAGGGCTTTGCGGACGACCTTTTCTTTTATTTAAGCATTCGTCATTTTAGTCTGGGGTTAAGTAAATATTTGATCTCATTTGGGTTGGTGATGTCAGACCATATCCTCCAGCAATTACCAGCATACACACAGAGGGAAAAATGATTAAATCAACAGAAATATAGTATGCAGATCAAGGGAAGTAAATTGTACCGTTCTATTCTGCATTGGGTAGACCCCACCCCGAGTACTATGTCCAGTTCTGGGCACCACAATTTAAGGAGGATATTGACAAGCAGGAACATATACAGAGGAGGGCAGCCAACCTGCCTCCACTCCTCTTCAGCCTCTGGACTGCCCTCCGCAACAGCCTCTCCCTGCTCACTAAACCCTGTTGCCTCTTCAGTTTCTGACACCTCCTGCCCCCAGTCTGTTCCCTCCTCTCCCTCTGACCACTCATTGTCATCCCACCACCAAGGCTCTGAGCCTTCTTCCCCTGGGGGTTCCCACCATTCCTCTGCACCCAGCCAGTCCATGACATAAACTCTGGAATCCTGGTACGTATAGCAGAAGCAAAGGTTGGGATGCTGGGTAGGAGCCTCAGATGAAAAAATGAACTGCAGTTTCCTAACTTCCATGTGACCACTCTGTAACTTGAGCCAGAGCTGAACTGGCACAAACTTAGTCATAGCTGAGCCTGAGAAAAATCTGAGCCAAATATTTTACCAGCTTAACTCTCTGATTAGCAAACCATCTTTTTAAAAAATAAAACGAAATCTGGAAAACCAGATTTGGCCAGTTACACCTGCAAAAAGCTTCTTCCAGCTCTCATTTAAATTGATGTGAGCTATGCCACTGATTTTAATTGAAAGAAGATCTTGGCCCTTAATGAGGTGGAAATGTAAAACCTCTGGTTAGCTAATGTGAAAGGTCTGTGGTAACAGCTACAGTATTCTTAACAGGCAATTGCACTGCAAAGTCTGCATCCGCCAATAGGAAAAGATTTGCAGTTACTACATACAGAGGCTTATAGCAGCTGATGCGAAAAGCCTGGACCAGATGTGTTGAAAAGTTTTCTGCAGCTGATGGAAAGGGTTCAGGCTGGCCAATGTGAGAGACATATGGTCATGGCCTCAGGGCTGTAAAGGATATTTACAGGACAAAAAATGTACAAGAGCTGGAAAGTGCAGGAAACTTTGTTCTGATCTAAATAAAACCAGTTTTACACTAATCTGTTGAGGCCACATTCATTCTCAGGTTGCAGTTACAAAAGATGACCTTCCCCAGCACTCTCCACTCTTCGAAAAGTTGTGAATCCACATTGTTCAGCTTTCCCATTTTGCATATGGCCTTTGGCACACCACTCTGTTGGTCCCACCCCAGCTCAGATCCCGGTAACAAGAGCCTGATTGGACATCTGTCATCAATCATTATAAGAATACATTGCTTACTGTGCTCAAGGAGCTTTCATTTTATAATTGTGGGCCAGCTCCGTGTAATTTTTAAGGTAGTATTTCACACAGAGAGGGAAATAGCCACACGGAGAATTAGCACACACTTTCAGCAACGCTAAAATAGCTTCTTGTCAACCAGTCAACCAGTAATACTGGAATCAAACTTAGAAACCGTTTCTTGTTTGTCTCAAATGTTACATTTATGCAGATTACAATTAACTTTAAGGATAGTTGCCAGGAATCTGTCTCTGTATATTTCCTCCAAATTCATGGAGGGTAAAGAACATATAAATGGTCCTGCTGGATCAGATCAATAGGCTATATCCAGCCAGCGTCATGTTCCTCCCTGCAGCTAAACGGATGCTTCTGAGAAGCCCACAAGCAGAACAGGAAGACAACAGCCCTCTAATGTTGCTCCAGCAGATTCTCCTCCCATACTGGAGGTGACATAAAGCCATCATGAGTAATAGCCACTGATTGCCTTCTCCACCATCGTTTTTTCTTGTTCCCTTTTATAGGCATGGGGGACCATTGCCATGTTATGACAGTGAATTCTCTAAAACAGTTATGTCAATAGTTGCTGCTAAAGCGAGGTGTTGCTTGCCTGGCTTCCCAAGGAGGAGGTCACTGCTGGTAACGGGAGGAAGGACAGGGTGGCATGGTGCGAATGCAGCAGCGGGACGTGGATTGGCTGTGTTGATGTGTCTGCACTGTGCCAACCTCTCTGCCCCTTTCCCTTTTAGTTTCTGCATTGGTGTCTGCATTGGGAAGCCAGGTGAGCAACATGGGGCCTCCCACTGCCCCGCCCCACCAGCTGTTTCTGAATTAAGTGCTGTATGCAAGGGGCTTAGCTGACTTGCAACTAAGCTCACTGGATTCAGTGGTGCAAACCCCAGTGGACTGTGTAGAAGTGGTGTGTGTATATGTGTTTCCCCCAAACAACACTAAAACAAGACTCTTCTCTATCCTACCTTACAAAGTCGTAGTAAAGAGGACACGTATGTCATGAATAATAATAGTTTTTAAGACAAACAACATTGAACTCAGTAGAAGAAATGTGTTGTTGTTGTTGTTTAGTCGTTTAGTCGTTTCCGACTCTTCGTGACCCCATGGACCAGAGCATGCCAGGCACTCCTGTCTTCCACTGCCTCCCGCAGTTTGGTCAAACTCATGCTGGTAGCTTCGAGAACACTGCCCAGCCATCTCATCCTCTGTCGTCCCCTTCTCCTTGTGCCCTCCATCATTCCCAACATCAGGGTCTTTTCCAGGGAGTCTTCTTTTCTCATGTGGGGGCCAAAGTTTTGGAGTCTCAGCTTCAGGATCTGTCCATCCAGTGAACACTCAGGGCTGATTTCCTTCAGAATGGATATGTTTGATCTTCTTGCAGTCCATGGGACTCTCAAGAGTCTGCTCCAGCACCATAATTCAAAAAGGAGAAATGCACAACAGTGCAAAAGAACTCCAGCGCTGGCAATAATAAAAGTAGGCTTGGTTTCTCCCATTGTAGCTTCTGTCCTTCCCCTTCCCCTATGCATTTTTGAGGGGAGGACATCGAAAAACAGTTTCGATATTCTTTTCCAAAGCCCTGAACCATTTGGAAATTGTTAGGTGTTAGATGTCGCTTGTGTTACAGAGACCTGACAGGCCTCAACTATGTTGCCTGTGTTACAGAGACCTGACAGGCCTCAACTAGAAGTCAGGCATTTAGTGTTACTAGGCTTATGCTGTGGAACATTCTTCCATCAGATATTTGGCAACCATCCCAAAACTTTTATTTTTCAGGCTTCTTGTGAAGAACTTCTTATGCTAACAGGCCTTTGCAGCTGTTTAAGTTGATTAGCCAGTCACTTTAATGATTATCTGTATTGTTTCAATGGTGTTTTATGTTTTAGTGTTGGATACCGTTCTGACATCTCATCATGTGGTGGTATAGAAATACTTTTATATATAAATACATAAATAAATAAATAGGACAAGACTTGCATTGCATGATGCCTTTTAATTGCTTATAATGGGACAGAATAGTAGGAAAGCAAATAAGCCTGTGTAAAAGGCAGCATTCAACAGGTATAGCCTTTCTCAGTATTGAAAGTATGGCAGGGATATTTTTCTTGTTGGATCCCAGCATGTTTTGAAGCTGTTATTCTGACTATGGGAGAAAGGCATAGGTAGTGGCATAGCTATCCCACCCCTGGCTTTCAAATTGCTGCAGAAGAAGGACCATGAGAAATATCATGGGAGAGGTGTTTCTAGGATGAAGGTGAAACCATGAATCATCCTCGTTGCATTTGCCAGCAAGTGTAATGTTATTAACACAAACTTGTTGCTATTATGCTTATTATGAATTTTGTTTTTGCGATGGTTGATTTTGCGACATACTCCTATTTTCTTTATTATAAGCCAGTTTGAACATTATTCTTTTTGCAAAAAAGTGGAATACAAATAAAATTATGAATACAAAGAACAACAGCCTCATTTGTCAAAGTAATAATTCAACTTCCCCCAACTTTTTTTTAAACCCTGTCCCCCACTAAGAACACATTTTGCTACAAACTATAATGTTTTAAAGTAAGTGGATTGAAAAAATGGGAGTCTTTCAGCCTTGACCTATCACATAAAATTCAGTCCAATTAGCTTCAAAGTAATTGTAATATTGGGATGCAGGTGGAGCTGTGGGTTAAACCGCAGAGCCTAGGGCTTGCCGATCAGAAGGTCGGCGGTTTGAATCCCCACGGCGGGGTGAGCTCCCGTTGCTCGGTCCTTGCTCCTGCCAACCTAGTAGTTCGAAAGCACGTGCAAGTAGATAAATAGGTACCACTCTGACAGGAAGGTAAATAGCGTTTCCGTGTGCTGTTCTGGTTCGCCAGAAGCGGCTTAGTCATGCTGCCACATGACCTGGAAGTTGTACGCTGGCTCCCTCAGCCAATAAAGCGAGATGAGCGCCGCAACCCCAGAGTCGTCCGTGACTGACCCTAACGGTTCCTTTACCTTTAATTGTAATATTACATTGCTTAAGTGTCCATTGTCTGTTTGTAGGATAGGAGGAGATGGAGAAAACCAGAACCAAATTTCTCTCCCTGCCTCCAGTCACTGCTTGTACCTACCTACAGCGATCCCCCAAGCTTCCCTTCTAGATTCAGTAGTCACTGATTTCTGAATTCTAGAACTTTAAAACTGATAGTGTACAGAAGTTCTTATACTCAAACAATGCAGGATTCCCCTTACTTGTTCTCTTATTAATTTAAAGAATTGTGTACCACCATTCCATAGTATGAGTTTCCATTAAGGTTCTGTACTTCTGTATTCATATATCTTTAAAAAGTGTCAAGTTTTTAATCATGCTTCCTATTGCTGTTGGATTTCTCCTGTTCTATTTTTAATTCCCCAATGTACTGTAATCAGTTATAAACTGAATGAATGAGTGATTGTTTGAGTAGAGGCTGGCTCTGCTTAAACGACTGAGATAAAACAATGAGATGAGAACTATGGATGGCCATCTCAGATAAAAACAGGACTTTGTCTTTGTGAAAGCAACGGAGCATACAGTTTTCAAGATGGGATTAGAAGTGAGTAACCTTCCTGGGAAGTTATTCACAGTCATGGCAGCAGAAAGGACAATAGCATCCCAATAAGGCTAGAGTTCCTATCATTATCATGCCCACCTGCCTGTCATGTAGCTTTGGAAAGAGCAGACAGAGGAAAGGACCTGGAGGAGCAAACACCAAGAAGCAGGAAAAGTGTAAGAACTATTGGGACAGAGCCATTTTCTAGGTATGTATGCTCAGGCACACAAGCATCCATATTGTATTACTGTAAGGTAGATTAAAGGGACGTGAGTGGCGCTGTGGTCTAAACCACTGAGCCTCTTGGGCTTCCGATCAGAAAGTCGGTGGTTTGAATCCCAGCGATGGAGTGAGCTCCCGTTGCTCGGTCCCAGCTCCTACCAACCTATCAGTTCGAAAGCATGCCAAAAAGTGCAAGTAGATAAAGAGGTACTGCTCCGGCGGGAAGGTAAATGGCTTTTCCATGTGCTGCTCTGGTTTTGCCAGAAGCGGCTTAGTCATGCTGGCCACATGACCCGCAAAAACTGTCTGTGGACAAACGCTGGCTCCCTCAGCCTGTAAAGCGAGATGAGCGCCACAATCCCAGAGTCGTCTGTGACTGGACTTAAAAAGGTAAAGGGCCCCTGACAGTTAAGGTAGATTAAAGCAGGCCTGCGTTCCCTCTCCTTGTACCCCCAGTCTTCTGACAGCTGCTACTGACTTATCATTAATGTTTAAAGCTGTTAATGACAAAACCCACCAATGCCTGAAAGACTGCCTTTTTCACTACAGACCCTTTCAGGGGCTAAGTGAAGGGCATGCCCTTTGTTGTTCCACTGCCCTCAGAAGGGTTGGTGGTCAGGAGAGGGCATTTTCTGTGGTATCCTCTAAGTTGTAGAGGAAGTGAATATGGCACCTTCATTTTACTGCTTTCGGCGCTGAAGATGTGCCTCTTTATGCCTTTTGACACTTGAGGTGTATGTTTTAGGACCCACCTTATTTCTGTAATTTTAAGTTGCTTTAAACTGCTTTTTTTTAAAAAAAAAGATTAATGTTGCATTTTAATTGTTGCAACCAACCCTGGCACCGTAGGGTGAAGGGCAGGTAATAAATTGTAACAACAATAATAATCTTGCTTCGGTTTAATTGCTGGAAGAGAAGTCAGTAGCAGCTGGAGGAGGAATAAGGGAGCAAGGAGAGGTAAGACAGGAGTGCCTGCTTTGATTTCACTTGCAATAATACAGATAGTGGTGTTTGAAATACTGACTGAAAGGTTGCGGTGGAGACTTGAGGTTCTTGGCAAGCAAGTGACACAAGGTGAGTCCTTTCCCACTGTTATGTTGTGAGCTGGACTACAAGTCCCATAATTCCTTGGTAGGAAATGATGCTCCATGAATCATTTGCTGTCTGATGGTTGACCCGCCAGGATTCTTTCATCATCTGCTGACTGCTAATGCACCCCGCGTCCCCTTGGTCCTTTCTGTCTCTTGAGCAGCAAGACAGGGTAGTATCCAGAGAAGGGCTACTTTGTCCTTCAAGCATCTGTACCTTCTAAGCCCTGTCAAAATTTCATCCTATTCAGCTTTATATCACCTGAATGGCACAAGTGGTTTTCGAAGTGAAGACAAGGGTGCTCACCTATCTCTAGCACCCTTGCTATAATTTCTATTGCGTTATGATCCCAAGATCCCTGCTTGCCAAACTCTCTTCTCTGGAGGATGCATAGCAGCAGTTGTGTTAACTGCCTGGATGTCAGGTGTGCGTGCAGGAGCCAGGCCCTGTGACCAACAGGACTCTGCAGGACTGGGGCCTTCCTAAGTTTGTTCTGAAGTGGCAAGGCATGGCCACACAGGTGAGGCCAATTGGTAACTCACAGCACCTGGTGGTAAGAGCCGGGAAGGGATATAAGGTCAGCATTTTGCCTTCGGCTCTTTGCCACAGCAACATGTTCCCTGCCTTGCTGCGTTTCACTCCTTGCTTCTTGATCCTCGGACCCTTGATTTTGTGACTCCTTGCTTCCTGACCCTCAGACCCTTGGCTTCTTGACTCCTGCCTCTCTGACCCTCAGATTCTTTGCTTTCTGACTCCTGGCTTCTGGACCCCTGTTCCTGCTCCCATCCCGCCATCTTGCCCCCGGTCCCGACATCCCCAGCCGGGACTTCGATCACCCGTGAACCGGACCATGACGCTGGATCACCTTTGTATTCTAGCAAGCCAACAGGCTCAGTTGAGAAATAGACAAGAACTGATATCAACTTTGCTGATCTGCAATTATACAACATCCCAATGTAAAGTTACTACTCTGCATCTTTCTTCGCTCTCTGTTGTATTGCAGTACATCATTAACCCTTTTTACATGTTATTTTTTATGAAATTCAAATGTGATGACTCTTAGGAAAAGCCTGAAAGGATATCTATTTTCATATATTTGTTTAGTCTTTTGTTGAAAAAGCAATTGTTGCTTATTTTATACATATTTTGGGAAAATACTGCCTGCTGTAAAAACAGATTCCCTTGGGAATTCCAGACCATTTAACCTTCTCACCTCTCCCCATCCCTGTTTTGTTTCATCAGATTTTAGTTGGCTCAAAGTGAGCAAAGGTTCCATGGATTCAAACAGCAGTTTTTTTAAACTTGATCTTGTACTCTCCCCCTCAAAAGCATTATGCACTTGCAAAGAAACTAATAAATTATAAGCCTGGGAAGGGGGAATTAAGATGCAAGTGGTAGATGCCCAAAGGAAACTCTTGTAGAGGTTACAATCTGTTTTTTTTTAAACCCCCAAAACAGAAACAAACCCAGAACAATTTGTATGGTTAAAATGCCACACAGCAAGATGCTGTTAATGGAATATCTGTAATGATTATTTAGGCACTGGTTGCTGATTATGTCTCAGAGGCAGCTATTCACTATGCGTTGCTTTTGAGCCTACAAGGACCTGTAATTCAGGGTTGATTATGCAAAAAAAAGTCTGCAAGAGTGTACTGTAGGATATCAAACTAACCTCTCCTTGTTCTCCTGATTTCAATCATCCTCTTCACTCTTCTCCCCTGGAATTATTTTTGGTACTGATTGTGAGAATAAAGACTAGTTACTTCAGTGAAACGATCATAAAGTCAATCATGTGTATAAAATTACTTAGTAATTCAGCCAGCTGGTCTCTATTTGGATTCACTTCAGTTCATTAGTTTACAGGGAGAACTCCCTTCACATTTAAGGAAAGAAAGGGAAAAATGCATAGAAACTGGTTGATAATTAATTGCAGATTTTAAAGGAAGAAATCAAATTACAAAATGACAGGACGAATGCTTGATTCTGCTTTCTTATGCACCTTTTGTATCCTTTCTGAATAAGGTCTTGTTTTCTATTCTTATTTGAGTTATATATTGGCTATATACATCGGTTTGCACTGAAAATGATTATTATCGGTATTTTCTTTCCATGGAATTATTCGCACAGAGCCTCCAGTCCATACCACCACCAAAGACTTGCCTTTCAGCAATTTAAGAACTGTTTGGGCAAATGGCAAAATGCCTCTGACACTCTGTAACTGCTGTCTTGCAGATAATTGGGGGACCTTAGATGTAAGCATGCATAGAGAAGCTTGCATGTCTTGAAAGAACTGAGCAGCTAGTCTTAATTAAAGTATCGTTTAATGGAACCTGTGATAATAAATGCACTATTCTTATTTGGACTTCTTTAATCAAAAAGTACATAAAGGCAGTGAAGCAGCCAGGGAGTTTATAGCTTTCTAATCCCTTAAAATTATATCCATATTGAGTTCAAATAACTCCTAGACTCTTTTCATTCAACTGGAGAAACCTATCTGAATGTTGAAATTAGGTGACAAATGCAATGCAGACCTCCAAGCAATTAGCAGTGCTATCCTATTTGAAGTGGTTTTTTCTGGGGGGACACGGGGGGACGCATACCCCTAAACATTTTGTGAATCTAAGTTTGGCCTCATTGAGGGGCAGTATTTCGATATGAGTAGGAAAATGAGATTACCCCTAAACGTTTTTTAAAGAAAAGAAAAAAAGAAAAGAAAAAAAGCACTCAACTATATGCACTCAACAACAACAACACTTTATTATGCCCATAGACCAGCATAAGGAGGGAGGGGTAAAATAATTTAAAATCATTTAAAATCTTAAAAAACAAAAACTAAAAGGGGTTAAAACAGATGTGTGTGTGTGTATACACACACACACACACACACACACACATCCATACAAACATAATATATGCACTCTGTTCAGGGGGAGGTGTTCAGGAGTAATTACACACAGGATTTCAGCAAGAGCAAGAACTAGAGGAGAAAGGAAGACATTTTTCACATGTGGCGGAAATGTGCATTTGTAATGAAATATTGGAGAACGGTAAAAATTCACTTAGGAAGAATCTTAGGCTCCCCTACTTCCAGCAATATTTTTATTGAATGTATGTGGAGAAGGTCCATAGCTCCAATGCATAAACAATTATACAATAAAAAGTGGGATTATGTAGTCATGGCAAAATTAACCTATTATATTTGATTAAAAGAACTGAATTATAGAGGAAATATTTCATGATGAAGGTAGACTATATTTGTAAATCAGTGTAGATTATATGAGCTTCCAAGTGCATATTATGTTTTAAGTAATGCCAATATTTGGAAATTATTGTTTGTGTGGCGGGGTTGGGGAATGTGAGTGAGCATGGGCAACAAAAGGACATTAAACTGTAGTTCAGTGATGAACTCCTATCTGATATACAAAACATATTTCAGTGCACTATGCAAAGGTTATTCAACTTCTGTTTTGCATGTATTTAAACACCTTGTGTTTTGCTTAAAACGTGTGTTTGGACCCTGGGGGGATCTGTGGATAAAAATTAAGAAATAGGCAGAATAAGAGCCTTTTTTGTAAGTTTACTCCTCATTGTGAACAAACCTGCCTGACTACATAAATCAACTCTAAGAAGGCCATTATCTGAATGGAGTCCAAAGGATAATCTGGAATCCTTATGTTCTGCATTAAAACACGTGTCTAGGAAATCCACACAATGTAACATATATGTAGCAACAAAGCAAAATTCCATGTGTGTGTAAGATATTTTTTCATCATCGGCCCCTTCCCATTATTTATTCATCCCACAATGTATGCCTCACAAGCAAGCCCAATACCAGTCTTTGAAGAAGCACACATAAACCAACCCAACATCATAAAAAATCATGGTAACTTGAACTGGGCCTAAATCAAGTTAAGTTGGTATAACAAAAATAAGGAACTAGTCACATAATCTTCACTGCCCCCATAGTCCACTATTTTTGTTATACCATTTAGATGCTATACCATCTATATAGCCACCTGGTCTTGAAAGCCCACATGGTTGCTGCTTGAACCCATTAAAGACATTTTGTGGGGCCCAACCATGCCGATACAGATATGGCGGGAAGGGAATGTAAATCAATAGGAATAAGGAAGTAATCCACCCTGCACACCCAGTTTGCATTTAGTAGAGTTCATTGCTCTCATTCACTCAACAAATTCAGCAGCAGTGCATATACTGAGGCAAAGCCTCCTTCCCAACACTGAAATGGTTACTCCTTGGTTTGTGAAGACTAAAATTGGAGGGAGCCAGGGATGGAGGTTGAGGATTTCATCAAGCCTTGCTGTTTCCCCCCTTGCAATATGAAAATTTCTGATCCTGTGCCCTTAGTTTCCCTCTGAGTGATGTGGGTTGAAACTTTTCCCAAAAAAACCCAACAACCCCTGAAGCAATTGACTTCAGCTTTAGTCATATAAATTTTTCCATAGCATATAGATGATATATTTGTGGAATATGTAATTAACTACAATTAGCAGAAATAAGAACTAACACCATTAGCAGGAAAATGCATCTATCTAATCTACTTTCAAAGTAGTTGAAAGAAGGGACTCCTAGTCCATGAAATCCTATGTTCAAAAATTGCATTGGAAAGTTGATCTTTAGCCCAGCTATAGTGTGGTTACAGAATCAATTATAGTTCTTCTCATTTGCAGAGAAGCTGATCTTCTAGGTACAGGTCAGGTCAGGTCTAAGATCAATAATGGGTTAATGTGGTAAAGCAATTGCAGTGGATAAGTAGCTGCTCTGAACATACAGAGGAATTAGTTAAAAAGGCAACATTTCACTCAAGTGTTTTTAGATGTGAAAAAGATATGAAAGACTGCTTATCTAAAAGCAAAACAAAATTTTGTCTGAAGGCTTGGAAACATTATTTTGGATGTAGATGAGCGTAATTTAACAAATGATTAGAATATATTTTAACAAAAAATTGATGTGTTGCGATTTGGAAAAATCTGATGATGGTTCTTTAGCTATAACAAGATGGTTGCAGAGATCAATTTTGCTAAGTTTATTTAATAAATAATAATAAAAACAGATAGATGGGTGATTTAGTTTGCGCACAAGCTACCTTGTAGGACATCTACGGGTTTTCAAAACTATGAACAAAACGTTACCAGAATTATTATTGGCTCTGAATCTCATTTTATCTGATTCCAATTAAATAATACAAGGATTGGGGTCAGAGGCTTCAATTTCTTCTGTTCCTCACATTACTGGAATCGTTGAAAATGAAAATGAGTAGAGGGCCATCCATTTGACATGTTTATGGCATACCCATTCTGGATGAATTCTGTGAGTTTCTTTTAATTTGAAAATATTTGGAATTTTGCAGCTTTGACGTCAGGGCAGGCAGAACTGAAGAGCATGAGTACAGGGTACGGCTCCATGGTTATTTACTAATAGAACAAAAGGAGATTTCAGTAATTTGAATATCTGTGGTGGTTTGTATGGATTTCATTCAACATCACAGCTGGATAAAACAAACATCACCACTGGAAAAATGCACACTTCATTTCCTGTTTTGTTTTGTTTTTAAAAAAGATGATCTGAAAAAAAACTTATATTTCTCACCGATTACTTCAATGCATCATCAGAAGCAGAAATAATCAGTTATAAGGTTCCCTGCTGTGTAATTCAGCTACACATCATTCGCAGGCCTAGGCTGTATGTCTGTTATTCAAGGCCAATTGGAAACATGCATCTTCCCTCACAGGGACCACTGACCTCGCTACTGACCCATGCAAATATTACATTGAGTAACTTGTCCTTGACTTAAAGGAGTTATGATCCTTATTAGTGACTTAAATATAAACACAGAATTATCACCGAAATGTCCCATAATCAAAAACATCTCCCTCTATAATTAAAAAGAATGTTAAGAGTTCCCCTAAAACAGAATATGAGCCTCTTATGAATAGGGTAAATAAAATATATTTGATACAGCCCGTTGTACTGGAAACGATACCTGAGGTAATAAAAACCTTATTGAAACTGAGGTACTGAAAGACTGTATTAGAGCACATGAGAAAATGACCTTCCATAAGTGAAAAAAAAAAGAATGGAAAATTTGGGGACATATGGACCCCCTACATGGATCCGTTTGCATAAACAACAATGGACACTTGGCAAGTCTGCCAATAATTGAATCTCCCCTTCCCGGCTCTCATGGACACACATGTACACACGGGTTGCTTGCTGTGAATTTTTTTTCTTTCTTTAATTATTAATGTCTGCTCTATTTGGGGGTTTGTTTGTTTTTTAATTGTTTCCTTCTCCTTTATACAGTGGTACCTCGGGTTAAGTACTTAATTCATTCCGGAGGTCCGTTCTTAACCTGAAACTGTTCTTAACCTGAAGACCACTTTAGTTAATGGGGCCTCCTGCTGCTGCCACGCCGCCGGAGCACAATTTCTGTTCTCATCCTGAAGCAAACTTCTTAACCCGAGGTACTATTTCTGGGTTAGCAGAGTCTGTAACCTGAAGCGTATGTAACCCGAGGTACCACTGTATAACATATGCAACATCTATTTAAATATTTTAAATTATAAA
Organism: Podarcis raffonei; assembly: GCF_027172205.1. NCBI lineage: Eukaryota > Metazoa > Chordata > Lepidosauria > Squamata > Lacertidae > Podarcis > Podarcis raffonei. The sequence continues at coordinate 39,429,158 of NC_070602.1, read as the reverse complement.
TAAATACAGTGGTACCTCGGTTTACGAACTTAATCAATTCCAGAAGTCCGTTCTTAAACCGAAACTGTTCTTAAACCGAGGTGCGCTTTCCCTAATGAGGCCTCCCGCCGCCAGTGCCCTTTCACCTTTCAAATTCTGTTCTTAGACCAAGGTAAAGTTCTCAAAACAAGACACTATTTCTGGTTTTGTGGAGTTTGTAAACCAAATCATTCTTAAACCGGACTGTTCTTAAACCAAGATACCACTCCAAACGGTATCAGAGCAATCCTATTTTCAAACTGTGAGGGGTAATAAGATTTGACAGAAGGTCCACTGCCCCAATGGAACATGAAATACACCACCATCATGAGAAATCCATTGGCAGATAGTCCATTGGATCACTTCATTAGCACAAAGATGGGCCAAGAAAACAGGCAGAACAGAGCAGAGTAGTGGATGGGATGAGCCTGGCCTGGCCGATGAGGACACTTAGGTCATATCTCTTTTCCACATTGCATTGACAGAGTGTAGTGCTCATCTAGCATATATGAGGTGCAGGTGTGTTTTAAATGGTTGTATGAATTTTATCCTCAATATTTGTTAACTAGGTGTATACAATAAATAAATAAATACAGAACAAACTTGGATCCTTGTCTCCTTGAAGTTCTCTTAGTTTAAAACTAATTTATGTTAATACATAATCACACTGAAAACACCAAGCAGACAAATCAAGACAATGACCGGTCACACAAAAAAAAAAACATGTGGTGAGGAACTTTGGCCCAAAACAGGGAAAATAAAGAAACTCAGAAACTCAGCCCAGTCTTGAAGGAGTAGTTAGGCAACTTTTCTCTGACTCTGTTCCACTTCATTCCCTTATAAGGTTCACATGGCCTTTTGTTCCTTACAGTGAGCTGCTCAAGTGGCTGCCATCGGTGAAAGACGCACATTGGTTTCAACAAGCACTCAAGATGGGCTCAATAGCCTGCGTGGCAATGATATAATTACAAGAATGTTTTTGACTTTGCACTTCACTATGCAGCGGCATGTGAGTGGCCTCTGAACGCAAAACACAGTGGCACAAGCATGGAAACAGAGGACAAAGGGATTGTTTTGCTTCTGGTCCACTTTACTTTAGAATCTGTTATTCAGCACGAATTTATTTTGTGATTGCAAATATTATATGGTAGCCTGATTAAGATTTCTAGTAGATATTTCCTTGAGAAACAGACATTTCAGTACTACAGGTCAATGAGAAGAAAGTTTTAAGTTTGTCTGAATCTAACCTGCTAATCCATCCAGATGTTTGCAATAGCTTCTTTGTAGAATTATCTGGCCTCTGCAAGTATTAAAACTGGAGACTCCATGGCTTCCTTGCAAGACTGATAAAACTTTACAGTGCCTGAAGAATAGTGCCAGTATTCTAAGTGGGAACCACTCACCAAGGCTTTGCTGGGACAAATCCCTAATGCAGCAGCTGAGAACTTGTGGCTTTCCAAATTTTGATGGATGCCAAGTTCCATCAGCTTCAGCCAACATGGTCAATGATGAAGGATGATGAGAACTGTAGCAGAATGCCACCTTGAGGGGTACATGCTCTTCACCATTGCCCTAATGCTTAATGAAAGCATTAGTTTAGCAGACTTCTTATTTCCATTACTATGCACATTATGTTTTATTTTAAAATAGTAAGAACAATTTCCTGGCGATATGACACTTAATCGATGCATACATTTTGCCCGCTGAAAGTCCTGTGCTTCTTTGGCAAGTTGTCACTTGTGAATGGACGTAAGCAAGCATTCTTTATTCAGTGCCTTCCAAACCTGTTTGAAATAGTAGCAACAAAACATTGCAGACTATATGTAATTATTTCTTAAAATATCAGTACTTCAAAACAGCTAGGAAAATGAGTTGGCAAATCAGGAACCAATTCAGTTTGAAAATGCAATAGAGAGAGATAATTAAGCAAGCAGTACAAATGAGTAATACCTTTTTGTTTAGGACAAGTTGAATACCCCCCCTTTTTTAAAGTTTGTAAGTAAAAAAAGAAGTATTCAACTACATTAGTATGAGATCGTTTTCACTTTTGTGAGAGCTTTGTTTTTAAGATTTTTAAAAATTTTAACATAGTGTATCAAAAATGTTTCGTGATATAATAGAAGAACCGGGGCAATTAAAGATTGCAAGAAAATATACAAGTTGTCATTGGGTGTGGGTCATATACTGTAAATTTCAGATTTTATTGTATTTTTAAAGGATTACCATTTGTAGTTCACTATTGCCTGAAGTCTGCTTAATGAAATCTTTCTCACTCATAGAATTAACAGTGTATCTGGTTGAAAAGCATTTAAAATTCTCTGTGCATACTAAGCATGCAAAAGTGGAATAAAACCTTGCATACTTACAAGGGCTTTTTGTTGGTTTCAGTAGAGCCCAAATTAAGCAGCTCTTGTTCATTTAGCACATTTGAAAGGAGCTGAACTTTTAAGATTCTCATCTGTCAGCCCCCATCATTTCAGTTGACAGCTGACAGTTGGAAAGTGAGATACACATAAACCATGCTAACTAAGTGAAACACTGCTAATAAACACCATTGGTTTTTTCCCTGGCTACCAAAAACACCTTCAGCAACTCCCCCCCACAAAGTAGTTTGTTTCTTAAAATTATCATTTTGCTGGGTCACTCTTTGTTTATTACCTGTTGAGCAGAAAATACGTAGGAAATAATTTAAAAAGGACTAATTTTGCAAGAGATAATTAATTTGGAATACTATCAAATATTAAATATTTGCCATTATTATTATTATTATTATTATTATTATTATTATTATTATTATTATTATTTCCCCCAGTTTGCATGGTGCTTTATGCTGTGTAAAAGCAGAGAAGTCCATGCTCTGAGTAGATTGCAATGTATAATTTGAGAAACAACAAAGGATGGAGTACGAAGAGTTTGTCTTGTTGATCGTTCAGCATTTGTAAATAAACGATACCTATCTAGGCTTTTGTTTTTGGTAGAGAGAGAGCAGTTTTCTGCACAAGATCTTAATGGCTTTGCAACAGGGAACCTAAAAGATTTCCCCATAGATATACTGACCCAAACCCTGAGATCCCCTGTCCCACCGATGTAAGGGAGGTGGTGGTCTCATATGTGGCATCTTGGCTGTGGGATGCTGTCACCAGGGAATGCCCATCAACTTCTTTGTAATATTTTTGGCACCAGGTGAAGTCTTTTCACTCTCCAAGCCTTTTAAAATAAGCAGATTGTTTTAGTGTTTCTCACCACAGTTTATGATATGCATACTTTTAAGCAGTCAATTTTTATTTCTCTTTCCACTGGATAAAATCTGTTATCGTGCAAATTGCGATTTTATATAATACTTTAAAATGGTGTTTTCTTGTTTTACATGCACTGCCCGGATAATAGTATTATTGGGATAATGCTATTGGGTTATCTAGTAGAAATATAGTAAGTAAGTATTCCAAACTAAATAAATTCTGAGGCCACCTCTTTTAGGATGCCTCTAAGGACAAAAACCTCACCCCAGAATAAAATGCAATACCAATTAAAATATCACATAAATGAATACAAACCAGTAATACACAGCATTTAGCCAAATGTTTGTCCAAGTAAAACAATTTCAGAAAAATTATATTAGGAGGAAGCCACTGATACAAACAAGTTTTCAGAATTATCCTGAATGCCTGAAATAGTTAAAGGTAAAGGTAAAGGTAAATGACTCCTGGACTGTTTAGTCCAGTCAAAGGCGCTCATCTCGCTTTCAGGCCAAGGGAGCCAGCGTTTGTCCACAGACAGCTTTCCGGGTCATGTGGCCAGTATGACTAAACAGCTTCTGGCGCAACGGGACACCATGACGGAAACCAGAGTGCACAGAAAGGCTGTTTACCTCCCCGCCGCAGCGATACCTATTTGTCTACTTGCACTGGCATACTTTTGAACTGCTAGGTTGGCAGGAGCTGGGACAGAGCAATGGGAGCTCACCCTGTCATAGGGATTCGAACCACCAACCTTCTGATCAGCAAGCCCAAGACACTCAGTGGTTTAGACCACAGCACCCAACCCCCCATGCCTGAAATATTAGGGCTTGACAGATTATTACTACCATTATTATTAATTAAATTAGTATACCACCACTCATCTTAAGATCACAGGGTGGTTCATAACATAAAAATACAAAATGATTATAGGGCCTGATTATAGAGATATGTTTTCACCTGGTGCATAAAGATATGTGAAGGTGCCTGGCGAGCCTCCCTGGGGAGAGCATTCCACAAAGAGGGAGCCACCACAGAAAAGGCCCATTCTTGTGTTGCCACCTCTTGTGAAAGAGACACACGAAGAAGGGTCTCAGATAATGACCGCGGGGTCCAGGTTGGTTCATAGGGGGAGAGGCAGTACTATTTAGCCTCCGCCAGTACTGGATGAAGCTGATGGGAGCTGTGGTTCAAAACATTTGGAGGGTACTAGGCCAGGGAAGGTTAATCTTAGGTTTTGGGTCTTTTATATATATAAATGTTTTCCTGCAAGCTAAAACTTGCCGAGCAAAACCTGATCTCCTCTGTAGACATTCATCCTGGGAGAATGACAAGGAAACGAGAATGATACAGAACCTATATGTATGTTCTAAAAAGTAAGTAATAGAGATATTGAAATAGTTTGTTTCTTTTCCCTGGTTTTTTTTTTCTTTGAGAATTTCTGGGTGTTTCTTGCTTTTACTGTAGAATATAAGATGAATCTGGAATGTCTCCTTTTGTGAAGATGGGTGTATAACCTTGATGGAATCCGGAAATGATGTGGAACTGGTTTTCTACTTCTTAGTATTGCACTTCTTAAAATACTCTTAGAGTTGTGAAACGAAAAACATTTCTCATAAATATTAACTTGAAGAACAGCAACAAAGATCTGAGGGATCCTCAAGAGATTTTGCCCTACCCTCTTTAGCCTGAGGAAAAGCTCCAGGTGAGTGTCGTGCCCACTGAACCAGGTAATATGTCGGGTGGATGTGGTCATGGGTTGCCTACACTAAAAACATGTTATTTAGAACATGTACGCACTTGTAAACATGCTGCTGATGGCCTAATTTGTGGAGCCCCAGAGTGACTGATATAAATCCTGCCTATTAAAAACATTCTTGTCAATTACCTTGTCAGTTTCAATCTAAGCACTCATTGAAAGGAGTTACTTTTATGTGTTCCCCCTTAGGGCTACCATGGCTTGTTTATAATGTAACAACCACACCCCTAAAGGAACCGCAAGGTAATAAAAATTATCCTTATAATATACACATTATAAGAATTCCCTGTAGTGCTGATTGCTTTAATGATGTAACTAAGCACTACTCAAGGCTGCCAGAACTAAATGCCTTTTAAAGTAACAATGGCAAGAAAAGTATAGGCCAGTATGGAAAGGTGTTAATTACCTAAACGGGCACAGAAACAGTATTGGATCATCTTAGCTAAATATATTTTTAATGATAGAAGGGCCAATAAAATGTACAGTAAAGGATAGGTTAGGTGCTTAACAGGAAAACCGCACTCATGTCTGTTCAGAAGAAAGTCACACTGTGTTCTTTGAGGCTTAATCCCAGGTAGATGTAAGTAGGGTTGCCGTCTGAGAGTGCAATCATATGCATGCCTTTCAGAAGTAAACCCTATTAGTTTAATGGGATTTACACCTAGGTAAGTGTGTTTAAGATTGCACTGTTAGACAGGCGAAGCAGAATTGTGTGTGTGTGTGTGTGTGTGTGTGTGTGTTTTGAAGTGAATAAACAATATAGTGGTTAAAAATGGGAGCTGGAAAATTGTTGTTGTTGTTTAGTAGTTTAGTCGTGTCTGACTCTTCGTGACCCCATGGACCAGAGCACGCCAGGCACGCCTGTCTTCCACGCTGGAAAATTACCATTTCCAATCTTTTGTCCGCCATGAACTCATTAGGTGGCCTTAGGCAAGCCACTATTCTCACAGTCTCAGCATATCTGCAATCCCGTTTACAAACAATGCTGGCCCACTTTACAGGACTGTTGTAACAACTGTAGATAGGCGGTGCTTTGAACCCTTGAGATGCGCAACATATTAAATCTGAACTATTGCAATAATAATGAATGGCATTGTGCTTTACTTCTATACCCTAGATATTCAATACAAATTGAATGTTTCAACAGGATATAGAAATAGAGGCCCAGATTATGTGTGGCTGATGCGAAGGGACCAATGTTTTGTCAGCTCTTCTACTGATCCAGCTCTTATGGTCCCAATATATGAACAAGAAGGACCGTTGAGATTATATATAAAACAGCAAAAATTACTCTAGATTGTCTAGATCAAGCAATTTGTCCAGGAAACCTCCCAGCTCTTTGAAACTATGAAATCTGACATTTCTTTTGTTGGCTCTAGTTTCTTTTATTGCTTTCTGAGATGTCATTCAGATGCTGCTCACAATTTCACCAGGCATTTATCCATTCATTCTTTTTGTTAACTAAGCACCAGCTATCTTTTAAACTCCAGAAATCATAAGCATTGCCTCTGGTTAAAGAATGGATGAAAGACATTAAAAAGGCAACTCCGTGGAAGAGATTTGCTATTATTCATAATGCTATTAAACAAACTTTGATGTGCTTTATGCCTCATGCTCTCTATACTAAGAACTCATCTTAGCTCCCAGTGCCCTGCATGGAACAAGTTATTCATGTGAGCATCGTAGTAAAATTAGTTGCTTCATCTGTAAAATGATATTGCAGGAAAAACAAAGGTCAGCTTCAGCTTTGAAGTTTGTTATTCCAATGTGTTGAAAGTTTTCTGTTCATATATTCTTTTCAGTCTTTTGGAAAACATCAATGAACAGATTTTCTAACATGGTCTTTCTAACATGGCCTTTATCACAAAGCCAAATGTTTAATGAGTATTTATCTGACGATTTTAAAAAAGTTTTAAAACTTTTTAGGGGGTGGGGGAGCTTGGCTGATTTTTCCTTCTTATATTTATAACATTTCACATGGTTATAAATACATTTACAAATATTGGGGAATGAACAGAATGAGATATGTGTAGATTTTTTGCTTTTGAGAAACATACTTGCTTCTCTTGAAACATTTGGATCAACAACATTAGGATCAAAACCATATGCTGTTCCAGGTGTGGCTGAGCGCAAGAGCCACTGATGGAGTTTTATGTAAAGTGATAAAAATCTGAGCATGGGCTGTCACAAATGGTTTGGCTGAACAAAGTCACTGTTCCTAAAACTCTGCTGATATTCTCATGTGGGAATTGAATGAGAAACACCTGGGCAAGAACCAGAATAGGATTGCAGTGCTACTATAAGCAAGGCACATTAAAAGTCTTGTGTTGCGTGATGAGCCCAGATAGGTCATGCAGTGTCAGAATATTGAGAAATTAATGAACCGAATTATATCTAAGGGACTGAAAGGTTGGGAAAGTTCAAATCCTAGCATGTACAGGTAGATCTGGGAGAGAATCCTGTCTGGAACCCTGGAGAGCTGATGCCACAGTACTGGGATAGATGGACTGATTCTGCATGCTGTGTTCTGATAAAACACATAGACACAAGCAGGATGAATATAGAAAATATACTGATAAGAGAGTATGACATTCTATGTTAAGCATGGATAATGTAGTAGCTCCTTGTTGAGGGTGTCCTTGTTAAAAATGTAAGATGATGTGGGTAGCAGGATTCGTTTTATTGGGACAAGGGCTGAAGTGATCCTTACATATTTTTTCTTTGTGATAAGTTGCAGAATCTCACTAAATATTTATTTTATTGTGCAGAGCACTTTGAAAAGTTTTCCTCCATCACTCACAACACTAGAATTTGTGGACATCCCATGTTGGAAGATTTAGGACAGATAAAAGGAAGTGCTTCTTCATGCATAGTCAAACGATGGAACTGACTCCCTCAGGAGGCAGTAACAGCCACAGATTTTGATGGATTTGAAAGAGGATTAGACACATTCATGGAGGAGAGGGCTATCAATAGCTACTGGCTTTAGCTCCACATTTGGAGGCAACATTGCTTCTGAATATCAGTTTCTGTAAACCATGGGAGGGGAGAGTGCTCTTGTGCTCCTTGCAGGTTTCCCATAGGCATTGGGTTGGCCACCATGAGAACTGAATACCGGACTAGATGAGCCATTGGCCTAATCCAGCAGGCTATTCTTATTTAAGTGTGTTTCCAAACACACAATGCAAACTGCTGGGGCTGCTTATAGAGTCTAGCAGGGATGCAAAAGTTCTCACAGAGATTTTCCCACATACATAGGTCTATATATTTGGTTAATTTGTGATTCTGTTTTTTTCCTTCATACATTACACAACTGCAAATCCCCAAACTAGGTAAGCTTTTTATTGCTCAGAAGAGTAGCAATGCACATCCTCAGTGTTGAGAGCTCCATGTGCATACCTGAAGGACTTCTACATCAGAGTTTTGGACATTTTCACTATTGATTGCAGCCTCTATTCTGCACCCAGTTGCATCTCCAAAGGCCACACGAGAAGTTATACTAGGCAAAGTGAAATCCAGTTGCTGCCCTTTGGATCCGAACCATCATGATTCAACAGAAAGATGAAAATGGGAGAAGGGGTTGTGGTGCATTGACGAATTGGTTTTGAGTTTGAAGGAAAAGCAAAATGACAAGATACTTATTTTTTCTTTCAAAATTCAAGTTTATTTATCCACCTCACCCCATAACCGGTGTACGTAGAGCAACTAAAACTATTATGTAAAGTCAAGAGGCCAGGAAACCAGAATAATCTGTTGACTGGACAGGTAGTACTAAAATGAGAATAAAATCATTTCAAGAGTAAAGCCAAGACACCTGAGAGCGTTAAGTTCAGCAGTAGCAAGACTGACAATTGGCTTCTGTCCTGTTAGCTGTGAGAGTAGCAGTGGGGAAGTGGAAATGAAATAACAGCTAGTAGAATTTCAGGAAAGCCACTTATCATGGTATGCCAGATTACTGTACCTACATGTTAACCTTTGCTGTCCTCTTTATGACGACGAAGGGCATCTCATGTATTTATTGCAACATAAGCATGTGGGTGCTTCTAGACAGGGGCTTGATATTGTCAATGAGTCAATCAGATATCACAAATGGGATGCTGGGAATGTTAGCATAGAGACTTTATGTGCAGCAGCAGAAGTCAACTTTAGTTAAATGAATCCTTGCTTGGATATGGGAGACGTTTTGATGCCAATAATGTCGCATGGGCAGAGAACAAGAAAAAATCTGGGGAGGGAGAAAAATCCTGTGGAGAGCCCCTTTCCTACATCACCTTTTGGAATAGGTCCTTACAAGTTCAGAACTAAGAGTACTAGCACGAAGCATGTAAAATCATCAGATTTTATTTCCTCTTTTCATCCAAAGAGCTACAGTGAACTAGATCCCTTCTTGCTGTAAACCAGCAGAATTGCAGTGAGCCAATAACTTCAAGATACGTACAGTGGTACCTCAGGTTAAGTATTTAATTCGTTCCAGAGGTCCGTTCTTAACCTGAAACTGTTCTTAACCTGAAGCACCACTTTAGCTAATGGGGCCTCCTGCTGCTGCTGTGCCGCTGGAGCATGATTTCTGTTCTCATCCTGAAGCAAAGTTCTTAACCCAAGGTACTATTTCTGGGTTAGCGGAGTCTGTAACCTGAAGCGTATGTAACCCGAGGTACCACTGTATTCTAAAATAATCAACATCCAGATGATACATTTTAAAATTCTGTGAAAATTGTCCTAGAGCATTGTGTTCTATGCACTTGCATTTGGAGATGGTGGCCATTTGGGAAGCAGGTTTTTTAAACTAAATAAACTTTACTAAACTAATATACATCTTTAAAGTGATTAATGATGAGACTGGCAACATGTGTTTTCCCAAAGCTAGTCAAGGCAAGAACCAGGAATATCTCTCGCTGGCAAAACACTCTTAAACAACTTTCTAGCAAACTGGTTGGTTCCAGATTTCCCTTTCCACAGATGAGAAGTCTGCTGCCATGCGTAGAAGGATTTTGATCCAGCAGAGGGATCTCGCTGGCAGAGCTGGAGAGGCAACTATTGTCAAATACATCTTCCTCCTGTACCACACCCCACCCTGATCCAAGGGATTGGGGGCACCTCAAGAGCAGTGGGGGTGGGGTGATGGTGATGAGGGTGAGGTCTGCAGATGGAGAGAGGAACTGAGAAGAGCCACTTCACCCACCCACTCCCAGCAGTGAGTGTATTCCTTGGCTGGAGCTGTGCTCAGGTAATGTTCTTGCTTGTGGAAGTGAGCTCTGGATGAAGCTCCTCATATTTACTTTCCCCCTTAAACTGCTGGAGAGTCCAGATGCTTTTTGGAGGACTTCTAAACTGTAACAACCCACCTCATGTTTACGTCCACCCCAAGAAATGTTAGACCAGAGATGAAGAACCTGTGGCCCTCTAATTGTTCTCAGACTCCAACTCCCAGCAGCCCCAGCCAGCACGCCCAAAGGTCAGGGATGGTGGGAGTTGCAATCTAGCAACATCTGAAGGACCCAAGGTTCGCTGTCCCTGCATTAGACAATGGAGACAAAAGCATTTATTAAAATAAATAAATAAAAATTCAGAGTTTAAAAACAAAAAGGTGTCTACTATGATGTTACTGTTATGAGTTAAATGAGTTAAATTCCTGGGTCCAGTAACTACTAGACAGTTTTGATTCCTTAGCTGTCAACCTTCCCTTTTTTTTACGGGAAATTCCCTTATTCCAGTGCCGTTTCCTGCTGCTTCCCGCTGCTATCCTGGATTGTTAGATATCCCGTAGACTGTCCCTGGGACAGGTGAGGATGCTGATCCCTTATTTTCAAATCTGAAAGTTGACAGCTATGTTTTGATCCTCTGGAATCAGCATGTGTTAAGGGCAAATTAAGCTTGGCGTTCTAGTCCACCAGGGTTCCTGCATCAAAACAAGGAAGCATCCCGTTCCACTGTCATGTTTATCAAGCATCTATGTGCTGAGGCAAGTAGCCCAGTGTTACAGGATGGATGCTGGATGCCAATAACAGACAGTTTCATGATTCAAATGTTCAAAGAGTAATCTTGTAGGACATCCCATTTCCCCCCAAAGTGCAACTCTGCTCCAGAAATATTCAGAGTCACCGCGCTTAATGAGAATCCATTAATGTCTATTCCCACAGACATAAGCAAATAGAATAAATCCTTTTTGGCTGCATCTAATTCTAGATACAGTGTTTGTGTTTTGAAAGCCCTTTGCTTATTACGCTATAATTGAAAATGATTTCGACAGTTTAATTTCCCGGGTTACCTTTGCCTTGCTATAAATTAATTTTATATTAGACTGCAGAATGGTAATTTGGAAAAAAAAGTATCATTAACCGGATAAAGTATTTGGGTGCAATCCACCAGGCTCTGCTGCTATACAATGGCTAGCTATTTTCAGGGTGCATTTTTGGGGATAGCCTATACCATGGTACCTCACGTTACAGACGCTTCAGGTTACAGACACTTCAGGTTACAGACTCCACTAACCCAGAAATAGTACCTCAAGTTAAGAACTTTGCTTCAGGATGAGAACAGAAATCGTGTGGTGGCAGTGTGAGGCTCCATTGGCTAAAGTACCTCAGGTTAGGAACAGTTTTAGGTTAAGAACAGACCTCCAGAATGAATTAAGTTCTTAACCCGAGGTACCACTGTACAAGTCTTGTTGAAATGAATGGTGTCAGAAGTTGCCTTCTTAACTTGCCACCAGGCATACCTAGACAGGAGGACAGATCAGCTCATGGAAGATGAACTTCTGGATGTACATTGGTGAGAACGAGGATTTGTCTGAGATCAGGAGGAAGATCCCTTGCACATTTGCAAGCACTTTCCCCAAACATAATAAATTTTGTATGTTGTTTTCACTAATGTATGCATTTTAACGCACACTTTCCCCAAATCTGTGTTCTTTTAACACACATTTTTGGGTTGGAAATCTGCAGTGCAAAATTCAGAGAAGCATGAATTTTGAGGAATAGCTCACACATATTTTTTTTTGGGAGGGGGAATGCAAATTAGATTGGTTTGCATTAAAATGCACACCAGACAGATTTTCTCCTCCTATTTCCATATTTGTGTGATGTTCCTGAAATAGGAACAGGAAATACATCTGAGTTATAAATACCCTCTGGTTAAAAGCCTCACCCATTGCCCTAGAAACACAGTTTTGGGTAAATATCCAGCAATCAGAATATGGTTTGTAACAAAAAGAGTAGATGAAATAACACATACACACAACCCAAACCCTATAAAGCTCTTGTCAGGCATTTACAGCTGTACACAGGTAGAAAAGGATCACAGCATCCTTCTTATCCCCTAGCTTATGTTGGCTTCCCTGTCTTCTAACATAAGTTTTGCAATGGGGAAGCCCTTGCTACTCAAGGAAGCTTCTCAAGTGATTAAGAATCCTGGTCTTCCAATATTTTTAATCATGCAGGGAGCCTCCAGAAGTAGAAAAGTCTCCCCATTGCTGAAGCTACACTAGAACATGAGTTGTCAACATCGTGACTGTGGATGCCTGCAGAATGTTTATTTCATCCATCAATCATAGTAAGGCAGGTTATTGTATTAGTCTTTCTTTCTTCCTATCTTCCTTTTCTCTCCAGATCACAGAGAGAGTTGATTTAACCAAAGGAAGAGAAGTTAAATAATTGGGCCTAAAATAGTACAGAGAACAGGAAATCATATCGCTTGCATATAGCGGTTAAAAAAGAGTCCCAAAGCTCCAAAGATTTCTGGTTTGAACTTCTAATCCTAGTGATCCAGTTGCAAATTATGTGATTTCAGGCAAATCACTAAACCTCCTTAAAGCTTCAGCAACTCTGCAGGACTTTGCTACAAGCCAGATGTGGTTACATTAGCACTGATCTTTTCCATGTAAATAAACAGCCACCTCCACTTTTGACTGTTCACACTTTCCTTAACAGTGTGCTGGCACTCATAATACATGGATAAGACCTAATAGATTTGAAGAGACAAATGAAATCGGAAAGTTGTTTGACAAAATGAATCTAGCTATCAAGACTGAACATCACAGAAAAGGGCAAGAAGGCAATGAAAGTAAGTTAATTTTGCAAGTCCATTTCTGACCAAATGGAATGAATGAAATGAAACGAAAATCAGGAAGATGTTGAAGTGTGTGCATTAAGAAAAAAATCATTATGCGTTTCTAGCCAGATCACAATTCAGAATAAGTATTCTGCTAATAAAAATAAAATAAAAAGTGATGCCGTTTACCTTCCCACTGCAGCGGTACCTATTTATCTGCTTGCGCCGGTGTGCTTTTGAACTGCTAGGTTGGCAGGAGCAGGGACCGAGCAATGGGAGTTCACCCCAACCTTCTGATCAGCAAGTCCTAGGCTCTGTGGTTTAACCCACAGCGCCACCCGCACCCCTATGTATGCCTTTACTTTCTCCTATATGTTAAGGTTGATTCTTGTGAAGACAAAAAGCACTGCCATGCAGGGAATACTATTGTAGGGAGAGGCAATACCTGCCACCAAACACTGGCTAGCCTGACCCTCATTGGCAGAGATCCTGTCATAATGGCTGGGTGCAATGTTCCCTTACAATGGGTAGACTCCCCTTCACACACCCCGAATCCATCTTGATTCCAGATATTTTCCTAGCAAGAGATGTAGCTCATCTTATCTTATATCTTATATACAGATACTGCAGCACTATGAGTCAGGCAGAAAGGATAACTGCCAACGGTCCAGGATGACATTAATTATATTACTAGACATCAGTGATGCATTTTGGCTGAGCGTTGGTTACCGAAAGCAAAAACAAAGGCGGCAATCTCCATCACTAACAATAATGATGTTAATAATCCTAGAAAAAGAAGCCAAAGTGATTATTCTAGTTTCCTGGCTTTATGGCTTGAGTGTAGCACTGAGTGGAGCCGGGAATTGAAATGGCTTTGGATCAGGTTCAAGCAGAGCAGCTGACTAATCGCCCCTTCTGTTAGGAGATAATAGGTTGCCTATAAAACGTTATCCTTTTGCAAGATTACCTTATTGTTGATTTCATGTTTTATGAGGGGGTTTCACCACAGAGAGACAAGAGAAATGCCCACTCATGGGTGTTGTAAAGCTGGAGGGGAAATGAATTGTGATACACCCACACCCACACACCCATAGCTTTATCAAGGCAATGCAGCTCTGACCCTTATAATTAGAACTATTTTTAAGGAACCAAACAGCACACAGTCCTGGATGAGTGTCAGAGAAGATGTGAAAGGGTCTGAAGAACTGCAGGGTTAGATAGATACAATCTTAGCAACAAAGATTTTGAAAATGATACCCAACAAAGAATGAAAGAGCACATTCCCTACATTCAGAAAGCAATGCCCTTTGGTTGCATTCTAGGGTTTGCAAATTAAGAGTTCTTTTAAAAAAAGTTGACCTTAGGCAGAAACGGATATGCAGCCACTGGCTCACCACTTCCCAGAACAAAAACCCTTAGCCTTTGATTTTAAATTTGATTTCTCTCTCTCTCTCTCTGCTGGTTGCCATACGAAAAAGATATAGCTCAATAAAATGAAAGATCCACAGTACTGTATTATCGGCCTGAAGGAATTCTTAGTCAGGTTAATGGATCTGATGGTTTCCCCTTCACTGGTTTTCAAGATGATTATATTTTATTTATAGGAGAGAAAATAATAGTTGATCTTAGATATATTGAAAATGTGTTGTAAGGATGCATGAATTGGTAATAACAACAATGCAATTATGGGAACAAATCTTGCTTTGTCTTTGATCACCTAAATGCTGAGTTTCTGCAAATCTATTGACTTGAAATTAAATGTGATCTTACCCCTGTATCAACAGCAGAAGTTATCTCTCTGCCATTCTATTTTGTTTGCTCTTATGAAAAATTTCATTACACAGAATGCTGTTACACAAGGGGTCCTTCTTTTGCTTTTAAAAACACAAAAACTAGCCTGTGAAATATCCATCCAAGAGCTAAAATCTCATGGATAGCCAACAAGTTTGCTATCTGGAGGGTATAAGATCTGATTTCGAAGTCAGCCAAGTCATTTGCCAGATGAAAAGCCTACTGGTCAACCATAATTGTGTCCAGAGGTTTGAATCTTAAACCATAATACGTGGCTTGCAAATTTACTGTATAATGTGGAAGACAGTATGAGTAGTTCCTTGATGTAAAGCAAAACCCAAACGCCCTGAGACTTGTGTGTGTGTGTGTGTGTGTGTGTGTGTGTGTAGTGTTTGGCCTGGTGCAAGCTGATAGATGTTAACAAAACTAGTAGTGTAAATTTACACTGCAAAGCCCTAAGTGGAGGAGAGAAAGAGACAAGCATTAGATTCGCAATAGCATTGAATTATAGCACTCCACTCATCTTACTGTAGTTTACTGAGTTGGGTGGCGGAAGGTGGGGAGGTGCTGAATCAAAGTTAGTCCTCAGGCAACCAGAAATGCTTGTTACATGGGTCCCTAATGTGTGGTGAAAGATCGACTGTGGTATTGCATTTTGCCAAAAAATAAAAGAGAAGCTTCTCGGCAGTTCCATTAGTCATAATGATCGAGATCCATTGCATTACTGTGGGGTAGAACAGCAGACATGCCATTTTGGGAAAGCATAGCTGATTCTATATGAGAGAGAGAGAGGAAGAAAAGGAGAGAGACCAGAAGATAGCAATTACTGTTGAATTTTTCATGCTTCCAATGCGTTGTTATCTCAACCCAGCACTCCCACTAATGGCTATGTATGGCCTTTGACTGGACACCAACATTAATTTTAGAGGCTTTCTATTGTTTTGCTTGCAGCAAAATCTGACATAAATGCAATGTTTCACCTCAGGTTGAACTTGGTGGGGAAACAACATGAAAGTCAATTAAAATCCCAACTCACTTTCCACTATTTTTTTCAATAACATTTTATTATTATTATTATTTCACACCAAAAGGTGCTTGAAAGACCTTTGGATCGGAGCTGCCGAAGGAAAATCTGCTCAGCTGCACTTCCTTTTGCTGAGATATACCAGAAGCGAGACTTTAAATGTTTAAAGGGCGGTGGGGAGATAAATATTAAGTCCACACAGATCCAGACATTTGTTTTACAAGGGAAAGGGAGTGAGATGCTAGAAGCTAATGCGGTATAGCAGTTAAAAGCATAAGATATGAACCAAAGGTCTCCAGTTCACATCACATCCTTTGGCAAACCACTGTGCTCAACCCACATTCGGGCCTATCTTAGAAGAATGTTGTCAGGATCATTCCAATATTGCTTTTTCTCAAACAGCTGGAATGTTCCGGGGGTGGGGGAGAGCTGCATAAAGACGAATGGCCTGATCCTAGGGATATTGTAGAATTCCAACAAAAACAGAAACACCAGCAGAAATTGCTGAGGTTTGCTTATTCATCTGATTTCCAGAATGGAAATCAGTTCAAAAAATATTCACTATTCTTGCTTAACTGTTGGCAAACAACAGGTAATTGATTATGTCCCCTACCAATATACATTGTGTTTCATTTGCATTGAAACAAATGGAGTGGAGTAATATAATGACAATGTACTTTAAGCAAGAAATTACACTGCAGCGAATAGCATAGTTTATGGCGAAAGATGAACTGCAGAGCAACAGAAACGAGGTTGCATGTGATGGATACAGGGACAGGTTGGAACACAAAACAGCGCCTTCTTACATTTCTGCCTCATCCTATTTATATTTACTTGGAATGAATCCCACTGAATTCATTGGTGCTTACTCCCAAGAAAGTGTCATAGGACTGCAGCCTAACTGCATTATCCTATGCATGTCTACTCAGTAGTAAATCCAACTAAGTTTAAGGGGACACATATCCTTTCCTCCAGCTTTACAACAGGATAGTTTCATTGCAACTATGGCAGGGGATAAAGGATTAAAGACTTCCTTCCCTATTGTTTCAATTTAGATTTTTTTAAAAAATGTGCATGGGCGTAGCCAGGATTTTTGTTGGGGGGCAGGCCTTTTGTGGGGGGCAAAGAACCCCAGTTAGCTATGTATTTTTATTGATTTTTTATTGATTTAAATAATAAAATCACTGCGCCCATGAAAATGTGTGAACTTACTGCATTCATGTGATTAATGTCATGTGGCTTGCCATTTAGAACTACTGAGCTACAGATTAAGTGACTTCCAAACTTCAGTAAAAGAGAACTACTGCTGCATATGTCAACTCTAGTATCCCTTTGCCTCAATACTTTGTCATGGACGTTGTCTTAATCTGTCCCAAAGATCTCCCTAGTAAGTAAAGTGACACAGATCATCTCTGTTTTGAAGGGAACTTCTGCTTTGGACAGTAAATAAGTGTGTGTGTGCGTGCGTGTGTGCTCAATATATATAGAAAAATAGTTTGACCTGAATGGTAGAGAAGCTCTTATTAAAGCAACTCATGCATAGGAAGATGTCCTTTGTGAACTTCAGGATTCTTTTTAATCACCCACGAGGCATATATATGCCCAGCTCAGTGACTCTGGATTGTTGAAGTTAAGCGTTCAAATATCCAACAGAGTTTATTAAGAGACTGGGCAAATAAAAGAAGAGTAACCTGTTAAGAACTAGCACGTTGAAAATACTTGATTACATTATTATGATTTTCACTGACTGAGCCAATAAAATCCAAAAAGCATTTTATTTTCTGTTATGTAAATGTGTAGCAGGACTAAGGCTATCATTTTCATAAATTTATGATTATAAATCCTATACCCCTGGCAGTATAGCTTCCAGATTAATTAAACGGCTTTAAGTACTTAAAACCACTGCCTATTCCTATACTTGCCTGATTTTATGTTTTATTCCATGGGACATTTTTTGTTGTTGTTGATATCCATTTTAGTCTCAAAGGTTATTTGTGTAGACTATTTGGACACATGGTTCTCTATATTGCCTCATTGTGATAATAGTTACTGTAGGTTTCAAAGAAATAGAATTTTAGTGGGTTAAACTAATGCCTGTGTACTGGAAGAAGCAAAGATCAACTTCGTTGGACTGCTCACGTTGTTCGGATGCCTGATTATTGTCTTCCAAAGAAACTGCTCTATTCCAAATTTTAAAAATGGAAAGTGTAATGCTGGTGGTCAACAAATGAGGTTTAAATACTCTCTCAAAGCAAATCTAAATTTTTTTTTTGTATAAACACCAACAACTGGGAAATAATGGCCTGCGAGCTCCAATTGGAGAACAGCCTTTACCAAAAGTGTCATTGACTTTGAAGACGCTCGAACTCAGGGAGAAACTCAGGGAGAAAGGGAGAAACGTGCTAAGAGGAAGGCACACTTGGCAAACCCTCACCATAATCAGCTCCCATCTGGAAACCTATGTCCCCACTGTGGAAGGATGTGTATGGCCTCCACAGTCACTTATGGACTCACTGTTAAAACCGTGTTCACGGAAGACAATCTTACTCGGCTACGAGTGGTTGCCAAAGAAGAAGACCTGTGGGAGGATCAACTAACACATGTCTTAAGTTCTTATGCCTGGCGAACCCATTCATCCAAACTAGATTGCAGGATATGTTATATACATGCTGTCTTCATGCCTGAGCACAGGGATCTTCCTATCAAAGAAGCACCTTGCATGCCCAGCGTGTAGACGAAGAATGCCTTGGGGGTGGGGGAAGCTGCCATCAATGGTTCCCTCAGTGTCTGAGCTACAGCTAGAACAGCAACAATGCTTCTAGAAATTTCTCACGGTTGGGCAGAGGATTGAAGTGGGGTGAAATAGTTTAGGATTAAAAACTGCACGCGAAAAAGGAGCTACTCTGATTAAAGCCATATATTATGCAGTATCTATTTCCTCATTACCACTCACGGTTTGACACTTGTGAAGTAAACGGATGTTAATATAATGCATTAGGAAGAATCCCCCTCCTGAGAGTAAAGCTAGCTTAGCGAAGTGATATTTAATGCTTTCCCTGATATTTATTTAACTAAAATGGCTGATTAGATGTTAAGCAGAACAGAGGTTAATGATCTTTGTTATTGGTATTATAAAAAATTAAGAAAGAATAAAATAGGGTTAATGATGTATGCCATTATTGTTATTATGGGGATTAAAAACATGCCGTTGTTGGCTGTATGGGAAAAAATGGGCCCCAAGCTGTGAGTAATTAGCAAAATTATATTGTGCTTTAACCTTAGCCAGTAATTAATTACTAGGATTGGATGCTGTAGACTTAAGCATTGGTCTGGACCAGTTAGTTACAAGGTATAAAAAACCTGATTACACTTTCAAATGAAAAATAGGCCAGACAAAGATGCTACGTCTGATCCCAAGCTGGGTTTAAAGCTCTGGATCTATCTGCGGTGTAAATACCAAAGAGGATGAAGGGAAGTCAAGAAAAGCCAAATGCCCACTGGGTACTGAGCACCATGTTACAAGATGAATGAGATTCGAGATGATGTAGCTTTGGGCCTTCCTTAGTTTGTGGAATAATCTAAATTTGTTCAACTTATGGCATAGATGTCCTTGTGACTGAGCTGTCACCTTGTATCTTGCCCATTTCCCCTCTATTTCCAACATTTGTATAATGATAGGAGGGGGCAGAATCGCTAATATACAACCAACTCCTTCATTTGAATTAGGCTTCTTTTACGTAATTTATTATAGAACGAGCAACACGTTTCCTGTTCACTAAGCTATGTATACTTTAGCTTAGGTTGAAAGTTCACAGTGGCTTGGGATTTATTTATTTCTTAGAATACAATTAAAAGCATGCAAAGTCGCACTAAGATGAATTTTAACAGGGAGAAATGTAAAGTACTGCACTTGGGCAAAAAAAATGAGAGGCACAAATACAAGATGGGTGACACCTGGCTTGAGAGCAGTACATGTGAAAAGGATCTAGGAGTCTTGGTGGACCACAAACTTGACATGAGCCAACAGTGTGACGCGGCAGCTAAAAAAGCCAATGCAATTCTGGGCTGCATCAACAGGAGTATAGCATCTAGATCAAGGGAAGTAATAGTGCCATTGTATTCTGCTCTGGTCAGACCTCACCTGGAGTACTGTGTCCAGTTCTGGGCACCACAGTTCAAGAAGGACACTGACAAACTGGAACGTGTCCAGAGGAGGGCAACCAAAATGGTCAAAGGCCTGGAAACGATGCCTTATGAGGAACGGCTAAGGGAGCTGGGCATGTTTAGCCTGGAGAAGAGGAGGTTAAGGGGTGATATGATAGCCATGTTCAAATATATAAAAGGATGTCACATAGAGGAGGGAGAAAGGTTGTTTTCTGCTGCTCCAGAGAAGCGGACACGGAGCAATGGATCCAAACTACAAGAAAGAAGATTCCACCTAAACATTAGGAAGAACTTCCTGACAGTAAGAGCTGTTCGACAGTGGAATTTGCTGCCAAGGAGTGTGGTGGAATCTCCTTCTTTGGAGGTCTTTAAGCAGAGGCTTGACAACCATATGTCAGGAGTGCTCTGATGGTGTTTCCTGCTTGGCAGGGGGTTGGACTCGATGGCCCTTGTGGTCTCTTCCAACTCTATGATTCTATGATTCTCCCAGAATCACTGCAGTCCATGGAGTGGTCAAAAATAGTTCAGCTTTTGTTCTTAACCAGCTAGTTCATGCATAATAGCCCTGTTGTTTAGCACTGGGGTTTTTAATCTGTGGCTCTCCAGATGTTGTTGGGACCACAATTCCCTGATCATTGAGCATGATGGCAGGGGCTTATGGGAGTTGCAGTCCAAGAACATCTACATACAGGTTAGGCATGCCTACTTTAGGTTATCCACACAGGAAATGCAGGCTGGTGCGTTCCCTTTCAGCATGTCTTTATTTTTAAAAGGCATTTACAAACCACTTAACATTTTCTAAAACCTCTAAGTGGTGTGCAACATTTTAAAACAATGGATGGCATTCAACTAAGTTTTACTCGTCTCAAAGTACACCTATTGAAATTAATCGACCTAACGTTTTATTAATTCATTTCAGTGGGTCTACACTGAGTAAAACCTAGATGCACACCACCCAGGCCAAAAAAAGAGCAATATAAAAGCAGTTTAAGCAGGAATGGAGATGGTGATTGTCTGATATGTAACTAAAATGTAAGGTGTAGCACTCTGCACATGCCCAGGTGAACCCTCCTCTCTATTTCCAGTTTCCCGATAAAGAGGCAGGCTTAGAATATGAGCACTGAGGCATGTTGAACCCCCTAGAATGAAACATATGACCACCACACAATGCAACTGGCTGCTCGCTGCCATGACATCACAGCAGTCCCCCTCCATCGGCTTCATTCACATCACCAGGCCAAAACAAAAAGGTCTTACTTCTCTATAAATGTGTCTTGTGCAGTCAGGAGGATAGGCAGGCAAACCTGAGGCTCCCTCCTGCACTGTGTCACAAGGTTAAGCCATTTGCCTGGTCTGTATGTAAACTGCTATGGCTTACCAGATACCGGTGGGAAACCCCTAAGTGAGACCTGAGGACAAAAGCACTGTCCCCTCCTGTGGCTTCCTGCAACTGACATTCAGAGCACAGCCATTGGGGCTAGTAGTCATCAATAGCCTTCTCCTCTATGAATGTGCCCAATTCTCTTTTAAAGCTACCCATTGTGGGGGCTAAATTGTAGCCACATACTTCACTCTTACTTTAGTTCTGCTAGTTGATGATGGATCAGTAACTGATAACATTCCACTCATTGGAATAATAGACTACAGAGATCTTATTTAGATATAATGCGCGAGATAGATGCAAAAGCATGGGATTAGTTGTGCACAATGGCATTTTCTTCTTCTTCTGCCATCCTCTTTCTGATTCACTTTGCTGATACTGAAATCAACCTATTATGTTGAGTGCGCTTTAGAACACACTGTGACAGAAAAAGAGAATGTTCCTTAAATTCACCATCTCCTCTGTAGTGGCAATGCCTTACTAGGTATGTTTTGTTGCCCAGAACAAAAGTGAATGACAGTGTGAGAGCTTTTGGTCTATCGTTTTCTTCTGCGGTAGAGAGCGGTGGCAAGACTTTGGGGCAGAGGATCAGGGCCCTGCAGCAAAATGAGCAGGAGGACCTCAAATTCAAAAGAGCTGCCTTACTCCATTCTGAATCTAGCAAAGTAATACAGCACTTTCCCCTTCACCAAGTCCATTGCGCTGTACCCAATGCTAGTCCTGCTCAGAACAGACCCATTTAAATCAATGAGCATGGTTCATTCATGTCCACTCTGATAGAACAAATCAAGTCCAGAGTCTAAAATCGCCTAACTGTACCAAGGGACAGTTCAACCTGAACAGTTATGCCCAGCAGATCTGCCCTGCAGTCCACATGAATTAACATGCCCCCTATAACATTACCCAGAATCCCTTGCAATATGATTAACCTCTATAGCATAGAGGTTCCTTGGCAGATCACTCTACTTGGAAAACTTCCTAAGAGAACAGGATTTTAATTCAGTTACAGTCGAGCAAGATGTGTCTGGCCACATACCTCTGTTTTTCACATGCAGGCGGAATATTTGATGCACGTCTGAAGATTCCATAAATGATTGGTACTTTGTTTTCAACTCCCCCCCTCCTCCAAGCACGGCATATGCCTTTTGACTTTGCTTATGAGAAACTTAAACAGGGTTTCCAATGAACATCTCAAGAACCCAATGTAAAGAAGGGAATGTAAGAAAACACCTGCTGTTTCTTTAAAAGAAATTTTTAAAACATACATCCACTTAAAAGGACAAGGTAACTGAGTAGTTAACAGCAGGGTTTAGGGTGACCTTTCACAGATGATAAAGGCAGCAAAAATGTAACATATTTAATACCATAAACAGTACGTCACCTTTTTCTGCATACAGATCTGTGGCTCCTGGTAAGTGATGCATAAGCAAATATAGAAACTTTCAAAATAGATTATCTGTCTCCAGCTCACCATCATCCTATGGACGGAAGTGTATCAACATAGCTGGGAGCAGTCATCAAGATGCTGAGCTTACACAGTGCAGACAAGCATAAGATGCAGCCAGGTAATTTCTCCCTGTAAAGGTCAATCTACTGCAGTGGTGTTGTCATTCTGCATCCTGAGGCAATTCTGATGTTAGCAACGGAGTCCTGTAATATCTGGTGACACTGGACTAAGGCTGCAATCCTTAGCGCATTGAGGTAAGTCCTACTGGACCTGGGAGAAATTGCTTCTGACTACAGATCCTTAAGGTTGTCTATAAGATGCTAGTGAAACAGGAGTCACTCTACAGAGATGAACTCCAAGAGGGGAGAAGTTCAAATTCCTCCCAACCCACACCTCAGATCTTCCCTCTTTTGAAGAAAAAGGGAGAGCTCCAACTCAGTTAAGGAAAGGGCCGTAGTTCAGTGGCAGAACATCTGCTTTGCATACAAGATGATTCCAGGTTCCACCTTCAGCATCTCCAAGTAGGACTAGCGATGTTGCAAACCTGAGCTGGACAATGCTGAGTTAGATGGTACAACAGTGTGACCTCCCATGTTTCTATGGTGCTCTACAACTAAGGGGACAATTCCCATCCCCTGCAAATAGTCCAAAGAGAATTGAGCATGCGCTCAGCCGCCCAGTGCTGAGTGTTAAGTTGAAAAAGAAAACCAGGAAATCTAGAGTGGAATGCCCTGTTTGGAGGCAGACTGGAACCCAGAAAAGGAACACTCCATTGTATGTACAGTTACATAAGTATGCTTTTTGTTGTTTTACTCATTTGTAGTGGTCCGACACACGTCCATAAAAATAACATTAAAAATGATATAATTATACATCCAATCATATATGTGTCAGAGTGGCTCTAGATAAAAGTGCATGGGAAAGGGCTGGCAGAAGCAGATTTCTGATTTGCAGTGGGACTGCTGGGATAGGAAAGAGAACAGAAAGTCACTTTCTGCCAGCTTTCCTTGTAGTGTTTTATCAATGTGCAGGGGTGGGGTGGGAAGAGGTATGCAAATGAAGTGACGGAACTGAAAACTACAGCAAGCTGTCCATACTCCAGGGCTGGAGCTACTTTCAGAATTTGTTGAATTGGAATCCAGGAGAAGTTGAGTGCAGCGCCGAGTTCACTGTGGGCCAGTAAAAGTCTGAAGTTTTCAGAAACTGACATTGTCCTCATGTTGTTAGTATTTTTAAATATACTATTTAGGATACAGATGTGGTGTGTTTGATGCAATCGTCACTTAGCAAATGGTTTACCTTTTCCAATTTAAACAGGTTGTATGAATGAACTGTTAAATGTAGACTCTTGTCTTTTGGGGAAAGGGAATTGCTCCATTCATTCCCCGAATCATTTTTGGGTTTTATGTCTAAGTAGAAGGTTGAGCCTTTTATGAAAATACAGATCTATAATATGATATATCTGAAAACTGCCTCCTGACATACCAGTCTTCTCCAATCTGGTGCCTCCCAGATGTTTTGGACTACATCTCCTCTCATCCCCAGCCAGCATGATGGGAACTGTAGTCCATAACATCTGGAGGGCATCAGATTGGGGAAGGGTGGAATAGATCTTATGAAGGAGTGGATACCTATGCCAGTATCCTTCAAAAAGAATTGTTTTTTGGCCCACTGAGCACCTCAGCAGAGAACAGAGAATAATAAACATCTCATTTTTGATAAGATGTAAAAGGGCTTCTGGGATTGAACCTTTCAGACCAGAGATTTACTCCCCCCCTACATTTAAAAGCTATATTTCAGAGACTAGCCTTTTTGTTTTCCAGTCGTCCATTATCAGCAGTAATCTTAACAATCTCTAACCTCTCCTATGATAGGTTTGGCATTAAATGTCAGCTAACTTGTTTCATAGGCTAATTTTTCTTTTTCATTTTCACACTTATGTCAACTCATGACATTATAGCTCTTTAATTTCTTCAGTGAAATACGGTGTCAGCAGGAAACAGTTGTAATTTAGAATTATGTATTCAAGTCTCTTTCCAGTATGGTTGAACTTCCCAGATCATCTATCAGTCTATCTTCTGTTAACAGTTATAGAATGCAGACTCCAACTGTATACTGTTTTCTTTTGCTGGAAAAAAGTCACAATTAGAGCGTCCACATTTAGCTGTTTCATTGTAACGCTTTCCTGCCTCCTCACGTCAGGCGCTACAGCTGTTCCATGCATCAATTAGTGTTTGTCAATAGGAAGTTTAGTGATGCTTCATTATAACCAAAGCAGCTGTACATTTTAGAGAGATTTGATTGGGTTTGATTTTATGTTGCTTTGCAACAACCAAGTTGACCTCAAAGCTTCTCACTTAATATGTTTCAATATGTATTTTTATGCTATAACATGAATACGTTTAAATTTTATTAACCCTTATTACTAATTTTACTAATAATGAATAGCAAGTAGTAATATTTTTCATGAAAGTTTATGTACCTTTTGCTATCTTGGTTTAAATGCTGTTACCTCACTTTGTGCTGCTATGGTCTAAGGACGTAGGCAAAAGAGTTGCTCTATTATATTCTAGCTCACAACAACAACAAAACATCAATAAATAAAGGCACTTCCTAATGCAAAAGAAAAATACAATAAACGAATCTAAACAACAAAAATCAGCAAAATCACAAAATAAATGTGATATATTTTAGGAATGCCAATTAGCTCTGCAGAAAGAAACAGAGAAACCATCCATCAAGCACCCCCTGCCTGTACACACTCCCCTCTCATCTCTTATCCAGGGAAACAGGTTCCACCAACAGGCTCTCAGCCTGGAGCAGAAACCAGTTTTGTCTTCCATTGAAGCCAACCAGTCAGAAATCAGAATAACCAGAACCTAGAGAAACAAAAGTTCTGAGAGATCTGCATTGGCATCCCAGTACGTTTCCGAGCACAATTCAAAGTGTTGGTGCTGACCTTTAAAGCCCTCGGCCAGATATATGGCCTCGGTCCAGTATATCTGAAGGAGCGTCTCCACCGCCATCGTTCAGCCTGACACTGAAATCCAGCACCGAGGGCCTTCTGGTGGTTCCCTCATTGCGAGAAGTGAGGTTACAGGGAACCAGGCAGAAGGCCTTCTCGGTAGTGGCGCCCACCCTGTGGAACACCCTCCTTTCAGATGTGAAGGAAATAAGCAGTTATCCTATCTTTAAAAGACATCTGAAGGCAGCCCTGTTTAGGGAAGTTTTTAATATTGAATGCTGTATTGTTTTTAACATTTGATTGGGAGCCGCCCAGAGTGGCTGGGGAGACTCAGCCAGATGGGCGGGGTATAAATAATAAATTATTATTATTATTATTATAAAAGCCCCAATCCTACAAACATGGTGTCCATCAAAGGAAGCTGCCTTATACCAAGTCAGTACTTTGGTCCATCTAGATTAGTAATGTCTGCACTGATTGGCAGCAACTCTCCAGAGTTCTTTCATGCCCTACCTTGAGATGCTGTGGATTGATGCACTAATTATGGTTTGTTTTATGTGATGTTAGTCTTGTGACGCACTCTAGGCTCCCTTTGAGGTGGGGAGAGGAATGGCTGGTTGTACATTTTAATAACTAAAAGAAAAAGAAAATAATTCAGAACTGATAAGAGAATGTGTACAGGGGGCACATTTACAAATAGTCCAAAAGTACAAATGACCTATACCCTATAAATACTCATCAGAACACTGATGCTCCTTTGTTCTGTATATAATTACATACAGCATGTATACACAGATATTGAATTTCCGCTGACCATCCATGCCAATTCAATACTAATACGCCCTCCTGAACTTCCCTTATAGTTCAGGCAATCATTCTGGTTATCTCCAAGAGTATAGCACAGTTGTCTTTTAAGAGGTTTCTGAAGAGTCTGTTGTCTGGTTTTATTAAATGATACAAAGTAAGAATGCTAATTATAGGGAAGATTGGGGTGATCAGGAAAGCCACATTCTAGGTTGCATATTTTCCAAGTGAGTATCTTCCCATCCCCACCTACATCATTCATTCACCTTCGCAGTTCCATTTGGGGAAGAAGGCCAACCCCCCGCCATTTGTATAAAGTGTATTTTTAAAGCTGGGGTCGGTACAAGGTGAAGAGAAGCAGTAATATACTGGTTGACCTTTCACAGGAATTCCAGATAAAGACCCAGAAGTTGAGTCAGAGATAAGCACAAGATCTGGAATTTACAATAACAAACTCTCCATATATCTACCTGTCAGGCCTCTTCCTCCAAGGGAGGGACACAAGGTCACTGAAAAGGCCTCCTTCCATCAACCCTTTTTTTAATTATTGGAGTACAGTTATGCGCAAGAAGAATCCAATATACACGTAAAAGAATGTAGTTCTTTAGTGGAAGAATTTAGAACTTTAGTGCATAGTTTCTCTTCCTAAGTTTTTGGATTTCTTCTTTTGTTGTCAGAACACTCTGTTCAAATATTTTGGAGTGAAAGTGTGTATGAAGTCAAAACCTGTGCAGCAATGGGCTTGATCCAGAGGCACCCACGCCCAAAAGGATGCTAATACTTTTATGTGGATACACATTCACATCTGCATTGACACCGGCAGCAGTTTCAGAGAACAGACTGCTTTACCTGTGGTGCATTGCCCCTGTGTTCATTCTTGCAGGGGCAAGCCCGACACCTTGTCCATTTGGCAACAAACCTGCTGATCTAATACACCAAATCTACCCAGGCTCCATTCATTCATTGCAGAGTGGGATGCTGCATCATATTCTATAGATTACTAGACGGTCTGTTGAAGTGAGATCCCATAAGGTGTTTCACACATGGAGCAGGTCTATGTAGCTAGTACATCCCTGACATGCTTGAATTACTGGATCAGGAGGCTGTCTGTTCAAATCAAAGTGGCATTGCTAGACTGAAACTGACGGATATGAGGTGTTCGCAGGCACACAAGAGGAAACATAAAGGGGATATGGTCAGCTGTGCTGTATGGTTATGGTTAACAGGCTTATGGATGATGGAGTGCCATTAAAATCTCACTTGGCTAAAAACAACTTTTATTCAAACAGAAAAAGCAGAACAGCAATAAAACACTGTACAGAGCCATTTTCAAAACAGATAAATTGGGGTAACACCCTCACACGGCTACTGAGCTTTTCTGGCAGCTCCTGTATGTCCCATTGAAGGAGGGAAACTAGATGTGTGTTGTGAGGACATAAAAACCCAGTCCTGTGCTTTGAGAAATGGTCACAACTCAGTGGTAGAGCATATGTTTTGAAGAAACATGAAGCTTCAATCAGGGAAAAATGATGGCACCAAAGCAGCATTGGATTGAACAATTGCAAGAAACAGGAGCCCCTCCCAAAACTCACCATGGAAATGTTTCCTGGGCGAACAATCTCTGCTCAACACTCAACATTTCTGCCTTGGGGAAATTATGTGGTGGAGCCCTGCAAAATAGTTCTATTTTTACTTGAATTTTTTTTTTTGTGTGTGTGCAGAATGTAAAATAGGTGTTTAAAACCCAATATGTATTGGCTATTCTTCAGGCTACATTGGCAAATAGGGAGGAAATATTAATTCTATTCCAGTTATGGTTATTTTCTTCTCTTATGCTATGGAGAATGGATTCAAACCCACTCCTAATCTTCATACCATAACTCTAAATCTAACTAAATCTGAATCTAACTCTAAATTGAGAAATATACATACTCCGTTTTGCCATGCTGCATTTGGCCAGTGGCTACATGTTTTGATGTCAGAAGGCCACAATTCGGAGGAAGCTGTGTGTGAGTGGGAACATATGCAGCAATGGCTGCACATAGTGCCTCTTTTTACTAGATGGAAAAGCTCGTTTAAATTTATTTTATTTTATTTAAAACATTTGTATCCTGCCCATCTAGTTAAAAAACCAACCAACCACCACTCAGGGCAGCTTACAATGTACAACACTGCAATGTAGTAATGCGATATAAAAGAATTACAGAAAAGAGACTGGCTCAGCAGCTCTGAAAAATATTTCTTTTAAATTGTCTGCTTCATAAAATAATAGCTGCCGGTATAAAAAGGTAAGAATATAAAAATAGCCTGCTGGATCAGGCCAGTGACCCATCTAGCCCTGCATCCTGTTTTCACAGTGAGCAACTAGTTGCCTGTGAGAAACCTGCAGGTCGCATTCGTGAGCAAGAGCACTCTCCCCTCCAGGAACAGCCCTTGCCCCCATTAATTTGTCTAATCTTCTGTATAACAGGCCTCCTATTTTGGGGACTCCACATCAAGAAAATAGAGATTCCCCAGGTTTGTTTAGTTGTTGTTGTTTTTTGGGGGTGGTGGTGGTCCAGAGTTGTTCAGCCTTTTTAGGAGAGAATTGCTGAAAATCGTTCACCAGCAGAAACTGCGCTGCCACTCGCGCACATCGCAAAAGCCAAAGACAGGGCTTAAGTATGTGCGGTGCTGGGGTGCAAAGATCCACCTGGTGCCCCTCCCAGATTGCCCAGTCCCAGGTGTGCAGGAGGGTGGAGCTGGCTGGTCACCTCAGCATCTCGCTAGCTTGGTCGCCCCCAAACTCATGGCGCAGAGCTGCCCGCAGCAGAAGAGCCCGCCGCGGCGCTCCGACCAATGGGCAGGCTCTTCCCCGGACTCAACTCTCTTGGCCTGGTGCCCCTGAGAGTCTGGCGCCTGGGTGCCCTGCACCCCTAGTGCCTATGGGTAAGACGGTGCTGGCCAAAGATCATCTGTCCCCTTGCTGGCAGAAGCCGCCAATTGCCTGCTCAATTGATGCAGCAACACCCAATCAACACCAGCCCTTGATGCAGCCACCAAGGGCACGCCAAATAGTTGCTGACGATCTCCGGCTCGCAGCAGCAACCGATCACTTTCCGTGTATAAGACGAGCCCCAATTTTTAACATACAGTGGTACCTTGGTTTAAGAACAGCCCTATTTACGAACTATTCGGTATAAGAAGTAGAGTTCCGGTTAGTGAACTTCGGTCTAAGAACAGAATCCGAATGGTGGAAGGGCATCGGTGGTGGGAGGCCTCATTAGGGAAAGCACGCCTCGGTTTAAGAATGGCTTTGGTTTAAGAACGGACTTCCGGAACGGATTAAGTTCGTAAACCGAGGTACCACTGTAATTTTTAAATGAAAAATCATTGTCTTATACACGGAAAACTACGGTAGGTTAGTGGCTATCACTGCCTCATTTGCGAGCAAGTTCCATAGTTTAACTGGTGAGGAACGGTGAGGGAGGGGACCGCCATGTTTCATGGGCCAAGGCATTTCACTGTAAGAAAGAGAATAAGATGCTTCTCACATCCATTCTACTGAAAGGATGCAATGCTGAAAGCAACACAATGGTTGCGGAATGCAGATGTGCAGATATATAAATTTTTCAGTGTTTTACTCTCTGTCGCTGTGGGATTGAATCTTATATGCATGTTTTGTACCACAAGCAGAATTGTGTACTGACACACTGATGTTATTCTCTTTCTTTATTCTCTTTATGGATTATGCTAGTAGGAGTAATATCAAAACAGGATATTTTACTTCTGCTTCATAAAAATGGCTATTGCAGTGATAGATTATAAAGATTTCTAAAAATGCTCTCCTAGTGTCAAGGAAGACCCATTGTTTAAATGACTCTAAGACTATGCTATTAATAAATCTGTATTTGTTTTCCTGATTTGTTCAGGAAAAAAACCTTTCCTGTTTAGGTTAAATTTACATGTTCGCAAAATAATGCTGTTTCTGAAAACCTTAGATATAGTAGTCATATTTTATCCTGTTATCAGTAATTTCCTATCTTCCCCAACTTTGGATCACTTTTGTCTTCTTTAAAGCTAGGCATGAAAAATGACTTTTCAAAGTGTGCATCACAAAACCCACATTTTGATAATCTATTTTTGTATTGCGCTGTTTATTTTTTACCTTTTGAGGAGATGGGTCATGTTGTTATATACTATCAGGAAAAGTTTACAAAAATTAAAAATAGCAAGGCACATTAACAAACGAAAGAAGAAAAAGAAAGGAAAATGTATTATGATCAGGGGCGTTGCAAGGGGGGGTGCGGGGGTTGCAGTCTGCCCCGGGTGTCATGCCGGGGGGGGGGGTACAACCCTTCCCCCCGGGCGAATCGGCTTGGCACCCCTGGCAGGCAGATTTTCGTGATTCGCGTGATTGTCGTAGTGAAAATATGCCCGCTGATCGTGCAAATACATACGGCAATCAGCCTGACACCCCCGGCAGACGGCTTTATGTGATCAGGGGTTGGATTTTTGCGATCGGCGGGCAAATTTTCACGATGACGATCACGCCAATCGTGGAAATCCACCTGCTGGGGATGCGAGCGCCGCCCGCCGATCACGAAAATCCGACCGCATAAAAACCGGTCGGATTTCTGAGGGTGGCGCTCGCATCCCCTGTGGGCACCCCGGTGACAAAATGGTGGGGTGACAAAATGGCGGCTGGCACCCACTGCGGGGCCTGTCGCACGCCTGAGCCATCCATCTTGGGTGCCCGCAGGCTCTGTGCTGTCTGCCAGCTGCCTTCCCCCCAGCTGTAGGGTGGCTGAGGGCCCGCAGCACACACGCCGTCTGTATTAGCACCACACATGCCAACCATATGGGTGCTGTGCATGCTGTCCGTCATCCATATGGGCACCGTACGCTCCGCCTGGCAGTTCAACCCGCCCCTGTGGGTGGTTAGACCCACCCCTTGGCGTGCCCCACCAGGTGCCCGAGAGCCTTCCTCCGCCACTGATTATGATACTAGAGAAACCTCTGGCACCTTAGGGAAAGGGCCATAATTATATCTATCCCAATGAAAGGGAGAGAATTAAAGGAAGGTGTTGGGTGGGAAAGATCAGCCCACTAAAAGGGTAATGAGTTTATTTATTATTAAAAATATTTAGATCCTTCTGCTCAACCTCAACTTTCAAGGTAGATTACAAGACAATTTAAAAAATCTATGCTAAGAATGAATTTGTCATAAGTAAAAAGACAGTGAAACCAGAAACATCTTGAGACTGTTGTTTAAAAATAGCAAAAGTTTAAAGGTGGTAAATGAGTGCTAATGTAGAAAAGCAAGGTATGCGTTTTAATAACAAATATATTAAAACGCCAGTGTTTAGACTGGTGTCTAAAGAAAATTGTTGAACACAGTGCCAAGCAAATGGATAGGCAAAGGAAATTTCACAGCTGAAGTGCCACAGCTAACAAGGCCCTAAAAGAGAACCTCTAAGGATTGGGGACACCCTGAGTGAGGCTTCTCAGAAAGATCCTAGTAACTGGACAGGTGCAGAGCGAAGCAGGCAGTACATGTATAGAGGTCCCATGTCATTTAAGCTTTGTAGAAGAAAGATAGCACCTTAAGGCCTGCTTGGAGACCAACTTGAAATCAGCAATATTGGATCGTTGTCCCCCAGTACTGGAGAGATATATCTTGTGTTTCACAAATCAACTGAAGTTTATGAAGCTTCAGAGGCAGCCCCATGGAAAGTGCACTGTAGTAATCCAGCCTAGACTTTACCATGTTACACGTTCTTTGGACCATGAAAAGCACCTGAACACCTATCTGCTAGATTGGATCTAATGACACGCCAAAGCCATGTACCGTTTCTTGAAGTGTACATACACATATGAAGTGTACATACACTTCATAGAAGAGTACGTGGAGGGATGATGCTAATAAAATATGCCAGGAAGGTAGATCTGCACATGAGTCAGGTTGCATGTGTAATGGGTCCATGTGCAGGATCTGGACCTGAGCCACTTGATAGAACAAGTGCCAGAATCCAGTAAATTATCTGCTATGCTGAGATGGCAGATAATGCCCTGTTAGAAGTACCACATAATTTCTCAGCCTGAATTTTTGGTATTCAGTGACTCGAAAGCCACCACACGTTGCTGATAGATTTATTTTCCAGTTTAGTACAACAATCATATTGTCAGAGTAAAATACGGCCAAACAGAAAAAGCATGATTCTTTTTTTATAATTCTAACTCTAGTCATTTCTCTTATTATGCATCATTAGAAATAAATATTCAAATTATTTTTCCATTTCGTTGTTGACGATATTGTTGAAGAATGGGTCTCTGCCCTAGGTGTCTATTCTGTATTACGTTGTTGTTGTTTGTTATTAAATGTTTGTATTGTTTTTATCTGCTTTTAGCCATTATCATTGAACATTGCCTTGAGACACTTGCATGGAAGATGATTAATTAATAATTAATAATAATAATAATAATAATAATAATAATAATAATATATATTGTGATAATACAATTACAATCAGCTAACATTTAATGACATGTGATCTGTGATGCTCTGTACAATCAAAGTTTGTACGCTTATCAGCAAAGCTTATGTCAAACGAAATGTTCCCAAACTAAGCCTTGACAGAAGGAGAATGTAGTAGCACAGTGTACATGAATCAATGTCTATGTGAATAAGTGTATGATCTATGCATGGGCTTCTCCTATAACAAATTACAGTTACAGTTTCTGGGGAAGGACTTCTCCCCAAACTTCTATTTTGTGCTAAAGACCAGAGTCTGTACGAAAAGAATACCACACATGTTCAGACAGCAAAGGGCAAACCAGACTTGAGTCATGCTTAGAGTAGACCCAATGGATGGGATTCAATTAATGAGCCCCATTAGCCAGCACAAGAACTTCGGCCTGTGCAGTAGCAATTTCTCCCCTTCTCCTCCTCCCATGCACCCAAAATCAAGTCAAAGGTGGGATTCTGGATTTTCCTTCATGAGATGAAACGGGTGGGTGTAATCTATTTCACCATGGAGTTTTCCCCTCTGAGAACTAATTCCCTCCGGAAAAAAAAGGTAGATGGTCCTTCTTCTTCTTCTTTGGCAATCATTCATAGCTGAGTAAGATTGTCTTCCACAAACATGGTTTTAACAGCGAGTCCATAAGTGACTGTGGAAACTAATTCTGGGTGGGAGTTGATCATGGTGAGGGTTTGCCAAATGTGCCTTCCTCTTAGCATGTTTCTCCATTTTGTCCTGAGTTTGAGCATCTTCAAAGTCTTCGAAGTCCATTCGCAGGTCAGTGTTTCCCAGTTGTCAGTGCTTATACTACATTTTTTAAGATTTCCCTTCAGAGAGTCTTTAAACCTCTTTTGTTGACCACCAGCATTATGCTTTCCATTTTTGAGGAATAGATTGTGGAAGACAATCATCAGGCATCCGCACAACATGACCAGTCCAACGAAGTCGATGTTGAAGAATCATTGCTTCAACACTGGTGATCTTTGCTTCTTCCAGTACACTGGCATTAGTTCGCCTATCTTCCCAAGTGATGTGTAAGATTTTTCAGAGACACCGTTGATGGAATCTTTTGAAGAATTGGAGGTGGTGTTTATAAGTGGTCCATGTTTCACAAGCATACAGTATGGTTGGTAGTACAATAGCTTTGTAAACAAGCATGTTGGTTTCCCTGCAAATGTCCTGGTCCTCAAACACTCTGCACTTCAATTGGGAGAAAGCTGCACTTGCAGAGCTCAGGTGATGCTGGATTTCAGGATCTATGTCAGCCCTTGTGCAAAGATAACTGCTCTGGAAAGATGGTCCAGATGGTCAAAGACCAATCATGCCAGTTGGGAAATCTACAAAGGGGCAGCTCCATGGTATCCTGTATCCTGATCAATCTGTCAAATCAATCTATAATTTATTTGAATAGGTTGAAAATCTCACCTTTGGTCTTTACATTTGATTTGTTTTGCTTTTGTAATTGGATGTTATTGTTTTAATTTCTGTAAGCTGAAAATATTTCATTGAAGTGTAGAGTAGAAATGTTCCAGAGATATGAATAAATACATGCATTTGTAATAATTTGTTCCCTGTGGCCTCTGCATGTACAATACTGTGCATTTCAAGAGAGCTGTGCTTGAATATATCTGATTTCAGAAATGCACATACCATCTCTTTGGTTTCAATTGTCCTACCGACAACGTCCTTTGCTTTTTCAAGGGTAGAATTTTATCAGGCTAAAATTTAAGGCGGGTAGTTAATTTTATATCAGATTTCATGTGGCCGGCCGTTTCTCTTTGCCTTCCCCATGCCGCCTCCTCTGTCACTTAGCATTAGAAGTATTACTTACAGAGTAGTAATTACCTTTGACATATAATTATTATGGTTTTGATGACAAGAAGGGCCTTTTCTTTTCCTTCTTTCATAACATATATTCCAGAAAGCACAAGCTTATTGAACGTATTTAGAAAGTTTAAAAGCAGTTGGCTTTAGATTGCACTCTGGGATAAGAAGCGAATTGAAAAGACTTTTTTTTTGAGGGGTGGGTGAGTGGAGAGGGTTTAAATAGTGAAGGAGACCATTTGAAAGTTCAAGGGATGATCTCACACAGGCATACAGGCTAAAGAAACCCTCCAAGTGTTGTTGACGCTGAGTTGAGAGGGAAAGAGAGAGAGCCAGTGAGAGAGAGAACTGCCTCAGAGCAACCCAGCCAGATCCCCAACAGGAAAGGAGTGCTTTTAAAGTTAATAAACTGAAGGAGGCTGGGCGGGGGTTGGGGGGGAGAGAAAAGAAAAAGAAAAAGGGGAGGCTCCTGGCAAGGCCGTATAAACTACACAAATGAGTTTCTAATCTTGCCACACGGGCATTTTTCCAACTCTGCACTCTGAGTCAACCCCAGCTGCAGGCCTGGATGAGCAGTTTAACAATCCTTAGCTCTTTCCCCCCCTCTTTCTTTTTAAATGATCACAATCAGGAATATCATGTTTCTTGAGCCCAGGGGCTATGTGGGATTTGAACAGGGTGAGTGGCTGGCTTTCCTCCAACCATACCTGCAGCTGCATTTCTTAGAAGGATAGAAAACTTCAGGCTGCCAGTGTCGCATTTTTATTTTTATTTTGCAATCCCCTCACGCCCTGACAGTGATGCGTTCTTTTTTTAAAAAAAAAAGAGGTGAGGGAAGAACTGATAACCTGAAACATGTATATAGAGAATGAACGTGATAAATATTATTTTAGGGACCTACTCTTATTTAAAATTTGATTTGAAACAGATAATGGAAGGAAAGTAACATATCTTCCCAGGCTAGTGAATTGGGTAGGAAGATACCAGAAAAAGCTGGGGGAATATATTCACATATATTAAATAAAAAGTAATATTGTGCTAGAAAATATGCACAGTGCTTTTATAGTTGCATATAAAAATGTGTATCGAAACAAGAAAATCAAGGTGTGAGCAATAGTTTATGCAATTTCATTGGGTTTTTGTTTTTTTAAAAAAAATTTAACATCTGTTTATGAATAAATCATTGCTTTATTAACAAAGTAGCTTGTGCAGTACTTGTTTGGGCAAAGGCCTTAATTCATGAAACCTTCGTACAATGGCATTCAGTGAACACATGACAGATTTCACCCGTAATGACACAAAATAGAAATACAAGAAGTTGAAGCTAATGAAGGTTTGGTGGAGCCATCTTGCAATTCATATGTATTTATGCATTTGGAGTAGGGAATATTGAAGAAGCCTTTAATTCTGGGTGCTGCAAGAACCAGCTTAAGGATCAATCGACGAAATGTTTTGGGGGTAAACCTATTTCAGAAGACCATACACTCAAATTATTTCAAACTTCCATGAAGTGAAGAAAGACTCTTAACTGTGGGAACAGTTCTCAGGTAAAAACAGGCAAACTTGCTATGAGGGATTTTTATGGGAAGCAGAGATTTTTACAGGAAGCCGAGAAAGAGGAAGTGTGAAAGGCTTTTGCTTCCCCTTTACAGTCTTCCTCTATAATTTGTGAAGAGGTTGTTTACTGGGAATTGCATGAGCTCCAGATGTGGCAATGGCTCAGGGCAACTGACATGCATACATTCCTCTTTCTCGCTTAAGTGAGAAAAGGAGTATCACAAGTTACTTGTGTACCCTCTTAAGACACTTTGTAAAATGTGTAAAAGAGCTCTCGGCGGAGTAAAGGATCAACCAAATGAGATAACTATGGGTATGAATAAGCCTCTTCTTCTGGTATTCACTGGTTGATAGTGCCCACTGAGGAATTTTTTGCTCTTGTATTAAGTGCCAGTTCCGTATATACCACCAATAAGTATTGAGGCTGCTGGATGGGATATGGAAAGTATGGAATGGTGAGACAAAGAGCAAGAGCAGCGAGAAAGCTCTATAACGAACTTGGCGGAACTAAACCCAACAGGGACATTACATTTGTTGCCCATGGGTTTTTCCTTTCAACATCTTTTTTTTTTTTACTCAGGAAAACAACCATTATTCTCAAATATCTTAAAGAACAGCTCTAATTTTAGTGCTTTTTGATATTTGGAAAGAACAAGGGAGGTAGTGACTGCTGTGAATGACGAATGTTGTATTTTAGGCTCCTGACCCAAATTTAGAAATGTGTAATATATAAAATAAGCTCTGGTCCCATTCTTTTTCTGTCTTGACTTCTGCTTCCTTTATTCTATTCCTTCTGCTAAAGATGGATTTAGCTAATTATTCTTTCTGCTGAACATCAATAGAAGTGTATGCATCTCTGGGCCGTTCCCACTCCCCTCACCCCTGAGTCAAACCATATAGACTAGAGGCATTTATTAAATTGCAGCTCTCTTGGGCTCCCAGAGTTACAGGCCAGCCTGGAACAGAGAAGTATGATAAAGTTTTTCAGGTCCTGTTTAGTTAAGGCAGAAAAGCTGGGCTCCAGCCAATATCTCCACCACTCAAGGCTCTTTTCGGAGTCCAAAATTATTTGGCTTAAACATTTCCAACTGTGAGGAGGTCCCATTTCACTGATTATGCAGTCATTCACTTTTCCACATCAACATCAAAGTCATTAACAACTGAGTATTATTGCATTGGCTGGAATTCAGTTAAGGACTAGAGGGATGTTGCTCTTTATTAAGATAAAGCATGGCTTGGTTATGTCACCCATGAAATAATCAATTTACTGTGTTGGTTAATTTCCTCCTCCTTTGATCTGTGAATTAAATTCAACCAATCATTGTTTCACAGAACTGCCACTACAGAGATGGTTTTTAAAATGAATGTATGCATATTTTCTGTGGAGGGTAGTCTCATAAGTAGACTGCTCAGACATTGCCAACATCCTATCAAATATTTCACGTCGTATTTCCCCCCTATTCTTTATTTCAGTTATTTTTCTCCAAAGTTTAAAGGAAACGTGACAAACTCACAGACACGATAGTGGCACATTCTCTCATTTTGGCCTTGATGGCAGAGGAATCTGCCAGAAAGTGAGGTTAAATTTCCACCTGGAATCCACAGTCATATGTCTGAAGTCAACACTTCCACTGGGGTGGTAGTGGTAATGCTGTTTGGACCCTATTTTTAGATTTGACAGATGCCCACATCCTTATGCAGTTGCAGGCACTATGTTCTAAGGATTTCTGTAGAGGACCCCTTCTATAGTCTGTCCACTATAAAGAAGAAATTTACAACAATGTTTAAACATTACATTTGTATAAAGTAAATACATAAATGCAACAGGCAAAAGCAGCCTAAAATGCTCACAGTGCATAGTTGAACTGTGGAATTCACTATCACAAGATGTATCATGGCCAAGAATTTGGATGGCTTAAAAAGTGGTTCAAGAAAAAAATCATGCAGAATAAATCTATCAATGCAATTTTAGGTTATATTTTAGTGATCAAGATTTAATATATATTTTTAACTGCCGCTATATCTGTATTGTCTCTGTTATACCCAATTGCAATTCAATGTATTCCTGTTGTGTTTTATGATTTTCCTGATATTGTAAGTGAGCCGGAACTGGTCTGTGACCGTAATAATAAAATTCAATTCAGCCTATCAATGGCTACTAGACATAATGGTTATCAACCGCCTTTACTTTCCTCACTCTAGCTACCTGTGTCTTTTGGTGGCTGGCTTGCTAGTGAGGGCCATCGTATTTCTCACTAGAAGCCACAAACTTGGTAAGTGTGTTCTGCATGTGCTGAGGTTTTGCCGACAGTATTCCCAGAGCTCAGACCCTGGATCTCTGGTATCACGTAACAGGTAAAGGCCATTGCTAGTAGGCATAGACCAGAGATGAGGAACCTGTGGTCCTCCAGATGTTCTTGGACTAAAACTTCCATAGTCCCTGTCCACTGACCATGCTGGTAGTGCTGATTGCTGATGGGGGATTGACTCCAGCAGCATCTAAAGGGTTACAGTTTCCCCATCCCTTTTTCAGAGATGACTTGGCTAGATGGACCAGATGTTACTGTCCTGCTCATAAAGCAGTTTGAACAGCATCCCTGCCTTCCTTTATCTCTATTTTATATCAGAATTTTCTGCATCCACTTGATATGGTTCTCCCTTAATTACAACTGAAGAAAGCAGTCAAGTCCAATAGTCTAGGAGATTTTTCATAGTAGTGGTTTTTGTGTGTGTATACGGAACAACTTCTGGCAATGTTCTTCAACACTGTCAGTAAAAGCATCTCAATTACAGCATATCCTTTTAACAAGTTTGAAGCAGAATATGCTAAAGATATTGAAAAATGTGCCAAGTATATTACGCCCACTGCCAATTTTAGTCCCAGTAAATTATCCACTGTTTGCAAGTCTGAGCCTGTTGCTGTTCAGAGATTGTATGACTCCGATTTCAGTTTTCATTCACTGCTTTTTGTTTATATGAAAGAATTCAGAGTAAATCAGCACTAAAATATTTGTATATATAAGGATTATCCAGACATGAAAGCAACTACAGAAAAAAAGGAAATCTACTTTATTTTTTCATGTGCAAGGCGGTCAACGTTTTATACAAGGCATGGAAATATTTCATATTTCACTTGTGACATGGACACCATGTGTGTGGGTTTTTAATTTTAATAAGCATCGTGCTCAGAGTACAAACCTAAAGGCCTTCTCTCTCTTTTTCTATGTGTTACAAAATTCAAAAATAGCAACAAACTAAAGGAGAGATTATGGTTGTGTGCATTTAAAGCACATTTTAAACACATTATTTACTTAAAGAATTCAGAGCTGTGTAGTTTATTCCTCACAGAGTTACAATTCCCAGAAAACCTTAAGAAACTAATTCTTTGAGGGAAAGAATTCCAAACCTTGTATGTCCAAACTGAGTCCTAGATGTGAGAATTATCCAGGTGGAGGTAACATTGAAGACTAAAGGTGTGGGTTGTAGGCCCAAGAAGGAGAGCTGATAAACAGAACATCACCACAGACAGAGCTGGGGGACACTGTTAGTCTAGAAGGAAGAAAACAGTAGGAGGAAGTCGAATTAGGAAAGAATGATTGAGAAACATTTGAATCATGAATGGAATATGAGTTCAGTGAAATTTACTTTCCTATAGAACAGGGTTTCCCAAACTTGGGACCACTGGCCCTGCTAGCTAGGGATGATGGGAGTTGTAGACCAAAAACAGCTGGAGACCCAAGTTTGGGAAGCCCTGCCATAGAATATGCTTAGGATTGCATGTTAGAAATGGAAGATCATTTCTAAAAATGCCAGAAAGCAACAAAACAAAGCTAAATACCTGAGTTCAGATATGCACTAGAAATCCAATTAAATTTATTTCTTTTTCTTTTCATTTCTGCAATTAGTGGAAGAGTACATCTAAATAAAAGCATGAGCATTTCACTCATAAATATACACTTCCAGACCTGTATTTCAATTACAAAAAAATGTCAAAAGTGTGAATGCTCTTTAATAATAATAATAATAATAATAATAATAATAATAATAATAATTTATTATTTATACCCCGCCCAGGGTGGCCTGGGAAACCCAGCCACTCCGGGCAGCTTCCAACAAAATATTAAAATACAATAGTCTGTTAAACATTAAAAACTTCCCTAAACAGGGCTGCCTTCAGATGTCTTCTAAAAGAGGATAGATTGCAACATTTACTTTTACTGTCTTTCTCATAAGTATTTGGTATGGGTTTTTTTTTTTAATGAATCCTAGACAGCTTCTTTTCTTTCTTTCTTTTTACTCTCTTCAGAACTTAGAATTGAAGGGTGTCTAGAGGAGAAAACTTATCCATTTGACTGACATGTGCCATGTTGATGCTGATGCCTGGGCCAGCCAAGATGAGGACTCACCTCAACAATTATCAGGAAGAGTTTTATACTTAATGGAAGTAATATATTTAAAGAAATGTAGCATTGTAACACATAATAAATGCTCCTTTCTACCATAATTTTACCAACATAAGTAAAAAGACTGTGTCTGCAGCTACTCATGTATGTAGATTCTCCTGTTAATTGAGTCAATGATTTATCAGAGGAAAAAGCATAATTTTTGCAGTGGAAGAGATCCAATGCATTAACTTAGTGGCCTTTTATAAAGGGGGGTTTCTTCCTTCCTTTGAATGTGAAATATATCACAAAACGTACCTTATTTTAAAGGGATTGAAAAATGAATACCATCACACTTTAGACCATTATAATTAACATTTAGGGTAATTATGAGCATGATGATTCATATTCCGTTCTTAATTAATGTATATTTCTTTCTTTTGTGCTCAATTTACCGGAAATGCCCTGTTTCCATCCACACACCCTCTGGGCCAATAAGCTGAGAAGGAATTAGGTAAGGAACAAAATGCGATCTTCTGAGTATGTTCAGGGAAAGAAACAACTTTATATCTTATATGTGTGGGAAAAGATGTTCATAGAAAACTCACAGATCCTAATAAAAGCAGTTTTCATTTCAGGTACTTGTTAAGCAAACAAATTGCAATGTGAAATCATATGCGTACAATGGTAACACAGCGATTTGCTTACAATGTGTAATACTTATTTAGGAAAAAAGAGTCCAGACTATTGAAAGTTACTAGCGTATAATTGATGCTCTACCACAGTAATCAGACTAGTAACCACAGCCCTTTCATCTGTGTGTTGTATTATTTTTCACTTGCATTTATCATTTTGTCGTCAGCTGGGTGTTTGCCTATAACTACAGAAAAGTGGACATATGGTTAGGATCATGGTAGTCAGCAGCGGAAAAGACTCACTACATCAACAATTTTGGGTCAGGTTTCTCGAGAAGGGAATCAATTAGCTACAAAAATAAAATTGCCAATTGTTTCTGCAGAGAGACAGTGCAATGAAAGCCATGCCAGCAGGATTCTTAGAATCTTAAAGTTGGAAGGAAACTCAAAGTTCATCTAGCCCACCCACCGGCCAAAGCAAGAAATCCACTACAGCATACCTGATAGATGACCGTCCAGCCTCCATTTAGAAATGCCTAACAAGGAAAAGTCCACCACTTTCCATGTCAGTTTGTTCCACCCTTGAGCAGCTTGGAGATGAGTGGAGTTTGTTTGACTCAATCAACTGGAATTGGAGGAAATAGTTAAGAACATAAGAGCCTGGTGTATCAGGACAGCTTCTAGCAGAGCATCCTGCCCTCAAAGTGACCAACCAGAAGACCAGGAAAAGCTTGTAAGCAGAACCTGAGCACAAAGCACTCCTTTCCAGTGACTTCCAGCAACTGGTATGCAGAAGAATTTACTTGGGTCTCAAATTTCAGTGGTGCTCTGTGCAACACTGACATTTGGCCCCCTTCCATTCCATGTCGATGTGTCCCCTCCAGCGCCCCAAGGCTCCACACCCAGCACCGCCCCTAAATCTGCCTCTGACTGCTGCTCACTTTTTCATATTCTATTTGAGTTGCCACTACAGACAAACTCTACAAAGGTTTGCTCTTTTGATTGAGTGGGAGTTGTTCTCTATATTTCTGTGACTAGGTAGTGTAGTCTGCTACTTACGCTCTGTGTGGGGCTACCTTTGAAGGTGACCTGGGAACTACAATTAATCCAGAATGCAGCAGCGAGACTGGTGACTGGGAGTGGCTGCCGAGACCACATAACACCGGTCCTGAAAGACTTATATTGGCTCCCAGTATGTTTCTGAGCACATTTCAAAGTGTTGGTGCTGACCTTTAAAGCCCTAAATGGCCTTGGCCCAGTATACCTGAATGGCCTTGGCCCAGTATACCTGAAGGAGCATCTCCACCTGCATCGATCAGCCCGGACACTGAGGTCCAGCACCGAGGGCCTTCTGGCAGTCCCCTCACTGTGAGACATGAGGGTACATGGAACCAGGCAGAGAGCCTTCTGGTAGTGGCACACTCCCGGTGGAACACCCTTCCTTTAGTTGTCAAGGAAATAAACAACTATCTGACATTTAGAAGACATCTGAAGGCAACCCTGTTTAGGGAAGTTTTGAATGTTTGATGTTTTATCGTGTTTTTAATATTCTGTTGGGAGCCGCCCAGAGTGGCTGGGGAAACCTAGCCAAATGGGTAGGGGCATAAATAATAAATTATTATTATTATTATTATTATTATTATTATTATTATTATTACTACCATCTTTTAAATATATCAACTTTTGATAAAGGTTTTTCTTCTCTTTTTTAAAGCATTGACAGTTCTTTTCCTGTTTTGTTTTTGGTGGAACCCAGCAACAAGGACATTAGTACTGGCAGCCAGAGACAACTTGTCCGTTACGACTACTGCTCCCCTGTAACACCTCCCACCCCCCACTAAACTTGGTGTTGACCACATTCAGGGTACACTCTTAGTTGGCTCTGCATATTGGCATATCCCTAAACTGTCACAGAAAACTGGTACATCCTGTCCCCCCCCCCCACGAGAGCACAGACCTACATTTTGGGTGCCGTGAGATCACTCCCCCCCAAATCGCTTGGTGGGGGGGCTGATCTTACACAGATCACGTGACTCACGTGGGAGTGCGGCCCCTAGAAAATGGTGTTCTGGTTTTTTGTTGTGACGTGTTGGAGGATATGCATTGGGAAGCTCAACGGACTTCAGCATTCAAGATAGTGTTCCCTATAATGCATTCTAGAAGCTGCAGCAATGTGCCGGGGTCCCACAACCATCCAATTGACTCATAATGTTTTCCAGGGCCTAGGAATTCAATCAACCCTGGGCTGTGGCAATATTTCCATAGATATATCAAGGCAACCATTCTATGGAATTGCATTTTACACATCTCTATTTTTTTTAAGCAGGCTTTTCTTTTTCTTTTTTTACTTGGCAAGAGTTACATTTGAGGGTATTTGTGACATGTGGGATCTCACTTGTAATGTTTGCTCATCCAAAAAAGAAACTTGCTGGAGCACATCCTTAGCAAGAGCGTTGGGGAACATACCAGTAATGTGTGAAATCATACCTTCAGGCTGAACATTGTGTCCAATATCTATGGAACAGGAACTTGGCAATCCAGTTAAGCTGCAAGTATTGGTTGTCTGCCAACTGTACAGCTCAGTGTACCTTCTAGGTGAACTTTAGTCTGACTAGATCAAACGATTTTGCATTGAATGATGGAATACTGTTCTTAGGATAAAGACAGTGGCAGGTCCCTGCAATATATTCTTTTCTGCTCAATGACCTGCATGCTGGCAAAACATTGCAGTTGTCAGCTGTTCTATGTAGTACAAGACTGCAGAGCCCCAGTGAACAGATGGAGGCACACAACATTTCACCAGAAACAGGA
The DNA here is from genome assembly GCF_027172205.1 of Podarcis raffonei. Classification (NCBI taxonomy): domain Eukaryota; kingdom Metazoa; phylum Chordata; class Lepidosauria; order Squamata; family Lacertidae; genus Podarcis; species Podarcis raffonei. Next base: position 39,384,808 of record NC_070602.1, on the reverse strand, counting down.
CACCCCTCCTGTTCCTCTTAAACATTGGTCAGAGGGTTGTGGTGGATGTTGGAGAAGCAACGCTTGCAAAAGGATTCTACTTTAAAAAATTATGAGGTTTCCCGGCAGTGTTTTTTTTCATCTGCCTCCTGGATCTTTTGGGTTTTTCTTTCTTCTCTCCTTCAAATACCAGTTATGGCTTTGAACGGAGCAATAGTTTGGGGTAGAAGAGTGTTTTGTTCTGTCCACTTTTATTTTTAGGAAAACCGAACTAATTTGCACTTCCCAGATTAAGTCTACACCAGGCCTTTAAGGCACATTTCCCCTCCCAGAAACCTCCTGGGATCTGTAGTTTGCCCCTCATAGAAGTATAGCTTCCGTTATCCTTAATAAACCACATGGTTCTTTGAGGGAAGTCACATGCTTTAAATGTGGCTTTCTGGTGTGGATTAGGCATCAGTATAGGCCAGTTTACGATTTGGACTAGACAGAAACCTTAAAGGTATGGTGTGTATAGGTCATAGGTCATTCCTAAGTCATAGACAGGAATCTTAATTATTCTTCAGATTTTGTGCTTCGGATCAAGGGATGAATATTCCATAAATTTTTCAAGCTCTCTTAGCTAATTTTAAGAAGCTGGGGGCAGGGGCTAACATTTGGAGAAAGCAGAGGGTGAGGCTTGCAGATTTCATGAAAAACCCCTTCCGGCCTGTTCCTTTATAATTTGAGCACTGCCTGCTTGCTTAATAAAGGTAAAGGTACCCCTGCCCGTACGGGCCAGTCGTGTCCGACTCTAGGGTTGTGCACCCATCTCACTTAAGAGGCTGGGGGCCAGCGCTGTCCGCAGACACTTCTGGGTCACGTGGCCAGCGTGACGAAGTTGCTCTGGCGAGCCTGCACCAGCGCAGCACACGGAAACGCCAGTTACCTTCCCGCTAGAAAGCGGTACCTATTTATCTACTTGCACTTAAGAGTGCTTTCGAACAGGCTAGGTACGAAACTACAAGCTTGCTTAATGTTGAGCTGCAATTTAATCTTAGTTTTAGAATTGGTGCTGTTGATGTTTTTATGCGTTGTTCTATAATTTATAGTAATCTACCTTGTGTATCTGTTAATGAGCACTCACACTTTACATTGTAGGTGCCCTTTGCGGGATCACGCATGGTGCTACAGTTTCCAGGGAGCTTACTGGCAAACGGGGTGGCTTGCCTCTCAGTGTTAATTTTGGAGGTTCATGCCCAGCCTCAGTAATCAAGTTTATTGCTGGGAGGTGGGGCCAGCACCATTTATAAATAGGGGTGGAGCCGACAATAGCCATATGGTTGTCTTTGGAGATTCCTGGTCACGCAATGAAAAGACCCTCCGAATGAGCAACCAAATACTATAAGAGCGTTTAGAATTGGTGACTTAATATTAAAAATCTGTATGTATTTTGGGTGGTGTGTCTTTGTAGGTGTGCTGTGTTGGCCAGATAATCTTCCTTTGATGAAAGTTTGTGAGGGACCCTTGCAAAGCCGAAGGCTGGGTCTACACACAGAAAAAACACGCGCTATAAATAAGTCCAAAAATAGATTGTTATAACAATGCAAAATTTGCAACAATATAACTGGCTGAGCATAGCTGAGTCCACAGTCTAATCAGATCTGTTTCAGAACAATAGGCGGGATTAACCTAAGCAGTCCTGTCAGTGAAAGCTCTGCACAAAGACTTCCACTTGTGCAACAGCACTTTCCCCACATTCCTCCCACTGACCTCCCACAATGGGTTGTGGGGGGGGGGCGGGCAAGAAACCCCCGCCCAGAACAGCACACAGGAGAGGAGAAGGGGGGTCCGTCAGGAGATTGTTGGCTCTTCTTTCATTGGAGGTTTTGAAGCAGAGGTTGGATGGCCATCTGGCATGGATGCTTTGAGATTCCTGCATTGTAGGGGGTCAGACGAGATGACCCCTGAGGTCCCTTCCAACTCACCAAGGCCATGATTTCATCTAGCAACCCGAATACAATTATAAGAGTGGTTAAACAATCAATCCCTCTTCCCATAGAGCTCAGGGAATTGTAGCTCTTTGAGAAGAACAGAGGTCTCCTAACAAATCTCAGCACGCTTTACAACTGCAGCTGCTAGGATTCCTTAGGCATGCATTTAAAGTGGTATAACAGGGCTTTCAATGTTTGGTGCAGATGAGTCCCTAAGATTGTAGTTTAAAGGACTGTGAGATCTGTATTTTCCTATGTGATATGCACTCTCAATAACTGCCATTCTCAGAGTTCCTTGTACCTGATAGGACAGACCAAGCACTATAATAATCGGGCCCAGTGGTCATGTTGCCGGTGGGATTTACACTATTCTGGGATTAATGTGCCCTTGAAAAAACGTTTTTCCTTCAGGGTAAACATGTACAGTGGTACCTCTAGTTAAGAACTTAATTCGTTCTGGAGGTCCGTTCTTAACCTGAAACTGTTCTTAACCTGAGGTACCACTTTAGCTAATGGGGCCTCCTGCTGCCGCCGTGCCGCCACCGCGCAATTTCTGTTCTTATCCTGAAGCAAAGTTTTTAACCCGAGGTACTATTTCTGGGTTAGCGGAGTCTGTAACCTGATGCATCTGTAACCCAAGGTACCACTGTACATACCTGTCAAGTGCCCTGGAAAAAAGGGACATCCCACTTTTCAGCACAAGATCGTGGCAGCCATTTTGGGTGCCACAATCTCGCGTGCTTTCGCCCTAGAAAAAGTGTTGTGTTTTTCTCAGGGCGAGAGCAAGGCATGAGTTACATTGCTCATCCGGAAGCAGTTTCTGGAAGACATGCATCCGAGATTGGAGCTTTAAAAAGTTGGATGGTATGAATGTACAGTGGTACCTCGGGTTAAGAACTTAATTCGTTCTGGTGCTCCTTTCTTAACCTGAAACTGTTCTTAACCTGAGGTACCACTTTAGCTAATGGGGCCTCCCGCCGCACCACTGCTGCACAATTTCTGTTCTCATCCTGAAGCAAAGTTCTTAACCCGAGGTACTATTTCTGGGTTAGCGGAGTCTTTAACCTTAAGCGCCTGTAACCTGAGGTACCACTGTATAGGGTTGACACCATACTGCAATGCTTGACTATAAATCAGGGCAGCCTCTTCATCCTTAGCCCTTTCAACTCAGGCATGTGACATAGCAACCCAGGGTAAGTTAAGTCAGCAAAAATGGTGGTGTAACTCAAAGGCTTGTTTTCCCTCTGCCAGGCTTAGGCTGGCACAGCCAGCAGACCCTGATCCTGAACAGAGTTTGGATCTGGGGTACTTTATGCCAGCAGGCTTAATTTACAGCAGGCTTGTTTTACGCCAGCCTCTTGCGAATCATATCACTCCCTAAGAGAGGAATGGATTTTTTTTTTTGAAGCCTCAAGTCACAACCTGCCCAGTGTTGCTTCTGCTCAAGCACCATTCACTTCCATGGGACCGATTTGAAAGCAGCGCTCAGATGGCTTGCGTTTGCTTTAAGCCGTACGAACGGAGAGGCAAAATAATGAATAGTTTAATGAAGCCTGCCTGAAGATCTCTCGAGTATATCAAAAAAGCAGTGTGAGACAGTTCCTTCCGCTTACTGTGTGAATCCCTGTTACATGAGAAATCGTGTTAGCCCTCATAGCACTACATTGCGGCAAACATGTTTTTATGTCACAAAAGCCCAGATTTTACAAGTGAACTTGACCTAGCTTTTCTTCCTCATGCTTGTTCCCCTCCCTCCCCTTTCTTTCCCCTCCCAACCTTTGTGCTAAGTGTGTCGAGGTAGACAGGGCTTGCACTTCTCAGCTTGGATTCAATTTGACATGTTATGGGGAGCTCTGGCAGGAATCTGTGCTGCTAAGTAGGTCACTACAGAGTTCTGATCATTAGCATATTGGAGGGCCGCAAAAAATGGACTTATCAGTCACAAGAGGACAAGCAGAAGACACGGAAGAGAACTGTAGCTTTGGTTTTTGCACTTGTAGCAGAATCAACACTGTGTTCTTCTACGAGGAAGTCCAGCACATTTTTATTTTTATTTATTTAAGAAAACACACACACACACACCCAGAAATGAGACGCTTTCCCTCCTCTGCTGCAAATGTTTTTAGCCCCGAGCATTGCCTGAGGCCATAGCTAAGGAAAGTTAGCCCAAAGCTCATGATGAATGCTTGCTGACTTCTGTGGTCAATGTTCCTCGGGAGTAAATGGTAAAGAACATATGGGCTGCACTTTGTGCTTTTAGCTTGAAGGGCTGAGGAAGGGAAGGCAACGAGAGAACAAAAATGCATCTCTTTTTGAAAACATTCGACATCATGATCCTTCAGCCGTTTTAAAAAACCTATTCGCAGCTGTAGAGGAGGCAGATGTTAAATGTGTTCTTTTAGAGCAAGGAGTTCAACTCAGCTTTCTTATCTGGCTAACAAATAGCAAGATAAGCATCCATTTGCAAGTGCAAGTCTAGTCTGGTCTCCTCAAATTTGATTAAGTTCAATGAGACTTACGTGTATATAGGATTGCAACCTTAGAGAATAGAACCACCCATCCTGAAAATTATGGCCCAAAAAATGGTCTTGGGACCCTTCACTTGATCCTAGAGATTGGCGCAAGGTAGGTATGCAGCAATTGGATTACTTGATGGCCTTTTCTCTACCGTCTTTGTTCATTTTCTAGAGGCCTGCCACTCATGTCAAGTCTCATACTGTATAAGGAAATCTATGTCCATGTAACTTGCATACCCATCGAACCCATTCACCAATACATCTGAAGGAGGAGTTGAAGGTTGAATCTTAATGGCTTAGGGACCAGGTTATCTGAAGGGTCTCTTTCTCCAATCTGAACCAGCCCTGTTTTAGTCATCTTTGGGAGGGCCCCTTCTCCCTGTCCAAGATGAATTTGGAAAGGATGCAAGTGAGCACCTTCTCAGTACCTTCCCAAGGCTTCTCCAATGGCCTTCCACCAGCAGATGCTGACTTTTATTTATTTATATACAAGCCTTTGTCCTGTAGAGCTTGTCGGTTTCTGTTTGTATTAATTCCTGTTTTATTCTGATTTATTTGCTCTGTTTAATCTCATTTCTTGTGTTTTGTTTTGTCATGTTGGGTTCTTTTCATAGGAACAGAGGAAGCTCCCTTCCACCAAATCAGATCCTTGGTCCATCTAGCACAGTATTGTGTACACTGAGTGGCTGCACTTCTCCAGGTTTTCAGATAGTTTTCTTCTCCTAGCCTTACCTGGAGAGGCTGGGGAGCCTTGGACCTTCTACATGCAAAGCAGATTCTCTGCCACTGAGCTATAGCCTCTCTCCAACTTCCTGAAGCTGTTTTTCTTTTAAAAATAAGTAAGTTGAGGCTCCGTTGCATATCTTGGCATACAATGTGAGTTAAATCCAAAGCTAGACATCAACTGCTTGAACTGAAATAAATGAAACTCAGACATCTCATATTTGCTGATGCCCCTTCCGGAAAGTCAACTCTTGAAGAAGAAGAAAACCCATTGGTTTAGCTTGAAAACAATGGCTAATGAAAGTTCCTGGCAAGTTGCCTGAAAAATTGGCCTCTGCACAGTTTATTTGCTGGATGCCCCATCTTCTTGTACACTTTTCACTTTCAGGCCCTTAGGACCCACATATCTTTCCTGCCATGTTTTGGAAAGGAGCTGATGTGGGGAATTATCCCAGGGTTAAGCCCCCAGCTAGATATGAATCCAGCCCTCTGTTGGAAGCATGTGTTTTATCTGCAAAGTGGGACTGTACCATTTCTGTGTTTTCTGCTTCAGGACCTTTACATTTTTTGGGGGAAAACCTTTTACTAGGATGCATCTTGCCATCCATTAGAGAATTTATTTTTATTTATTTATTTTTGAAATCCTTCTCTTCAGCTGGGTGACACAGTAAAATGAGCTTCTGCTTGAGAGTGTCTGAGAAATTCACAAAGAGTGTGTGATACGCTACTCCAAGGAAGGGCTGGAATCATCCCCCTTCTCTGCTTCTGAGTTATGAGGCCACATCTCACTCAAAAGATTGCACGTTTTATCTCGCAGGTCATTCCATTTTATTGCAGCATTGCCTTGCTTAACGCTATACTGAAAGTTCTTGTCAGTGATTCCATTACAGACCTCCTATTTTGCTGAATTTATATCTTGGGGCTAAAAATTCCCTCTGGGTTAAAACTTGGCAAGTGTAATGCTAGGCCTTTTTATACACGGAGAGAATTTACCCCCACCTGCCCACCCACCCAAATTAGTCAGGCTGTTTGATGTAGATGTCAGCCTCTAACCATCTACCTGAGATGTGATTTGTTGTAGGCCATATTTCATTTATTGAAATTTCACAGGCAATTAGTTCTTAATACAAAAGACTTCCACATTATAAGTATTTAGAAGCAGGCTGGCACTATATATTACAAACTGAACAGAGAAGTTGCAAGAGAGGGCGACTTTGTAGCATTTCACTACCCGATATTTCATCAAGTGCACTTTGATGCAATGGCAATCAAAGAGCTAGACTTCCCTGAAATTAATATGGTTTGATTACTTATAGTCTTGTACGGCTTTATATGATAGCAGGCAGTCTTGTTCTGTTAAAAGTATAGCCTGTAGATTTCAGATAAGGAATAGGCAAGTTTATGAGCAATTTCCCTAGCAGGTCCTCAGACACAAACCCTCTTGAAGAGGCACTGCTTAGAGACCCCTTAGGAGACATTGATTATGAGGTGGAGCAGGACATCCTCTTGTTATGGCCTGGATCCGAACCACATCCTGTCCCTTTTTGGCCTATGAGGAATGCCATAATCCTTTCCTCTTTGGATAGGCCTCAAAGGAAAGTGAGAAAGTCATTCTTGGGGCATAGCTATTCTATTTTTCTTCTTACATTTATATCTCACCATTGCTTCAAAGAGCCCAAGGTAATTTGCATGGTTTCCCTCCTCATACACTCAAAATAACCCTGTGAGGTAGGTTAGGCTCAGAGACTGTGAGTGGTCCAAGAAAACCCTCTGAGATTCATGGTTGAGTGTAGATGTCTCCTAGGTCCTAGTCCAACACTTTAATCTGGCTCTACTTGACATTATGAATTCTTAATGGTTCTCAATGACATTTTTGCTAGTATGTTGTGGAATACAAAGATTTAATTGAATGAAAGAAAGAAAAATGGTTATCACAAAGTATATGTCACTGGAAAGGGGCCATTGCGTGACCAGACAGCAACAGCCCCAGTCCTCAGGGATCATATGGAAGGAATAAAGACTCTGACAACGTTATATGGAATTAAAATTCTACAGGGAACCAGGCAGAGGGCCTTCTCGGTAGTGGCGCCCGCCCTGTGGAATGCCCTTCCAGCAGATGTCAAAGAGATAAACAACTACCTGACATTCAGAAGACATTTTAAGGCAGCCCTGTTCAGGGAAGTTTTTAACGTGTGATATTTTACTGTATTTTTGGTTTTTATGGAAGCCGCCCAGAGTGGCTGGGGAGGCCCAGCCAGATGGGCGGGGTATAAATAATAAATTATTATTATTATTATTATTATTATTATTATTATTATTATTAAAATTAAGCCACAACTTTATTAAACTTCCGAATGTAGGAAGACCTTAGCTTAGGCCTTGGGCATGTATCCCTTCCAGTCCCCCAGCCGGGGAGAACTGGGGCTCATCAGGGTAAATGGGATATGGGGGTGCTCATATCCCCACACACAGGGTAGTTCACTGACGATCTTTCAGTGTATGGCCAGTGACACCCATATATATAACCCATTTAAGAGGGGGACCCTGGAACCACTGCTGCAGGGGGGTAAGTCACTACCCCCCCCCAAATAGGGAAGAAAAGACTAAAGGATTCCACCCAAGGCCATAACCGCCAAAGTTGTGACGAATTGCTACGGGGAGGACAAAACCTGCCAAAGCAGGAAAATTTCTTCCCGGTCCTTCCAACAGCAACCAGACTGCACCAGCGCCCTCTAAACAGGAAGAAAAAGTTAACCTGCAAACAACAAACATTAAACAAAGGGAAGGTAGGGACTGAGGCTGGGCGTGAACCTCCAAAAATTAACACTGAGAGGCAAGCCAGTCCCTGTTTGCCAGTAAGCCCCCTGAGAACTGTAGCACCATGCACGATCCTGCAAAGGGCACCCACAATGTAAAGTATGAGTGCTCATTGTCTGCATTGTAAAGTCCCTCAGATAATGGAAAATGGCCATTCATTTCACTTTTGTGCTCATGATTTTTTAAACTGCTCTTCTTTTAAGTCAAACTTCAGGTCTGATACCAAATGCTGACATCGTCAATGTGTTACTAACATTTTACCACAATTTTGAAGTAGTATATTTGCCTCCAACGCTGACGTAACATTGACGTTTATGATACTGTCTTCCTGCAGAAGTCAATACAGGCCCTTGATGCTATCCTTTAGGTAGGATCAGTCTATTATTTAAAGTCTTAGCAGAATGTCCGTCAAAGACTGCCTCTCCCCAGATGAACTGACCTGCACCCTGCGATTATCATCTGAGGCCCTCCTTCATGTGCCTTCTCTGCAAGAGGTATGGAGGGTGACAACATGAGAAGGGTCTTTTCTGTGGTGGCTTTCTGTTTGTGGAATACTCTCCACAAGGTGCTCGCCTGGTGGCTTCATCACATACGTTTAGTTGCGCGTCGAGGTCCCCAAGACACCCCCCAAAGAAAAACACAATTGACACTTAATTTTTGTTTAAGGTTTTTGGCATAATTTTGGCCACAACTTTATTCAAATTACAGCAATGTGAGTGGTTGCTTAAGCATTGGTAGCACTAACTGACCCTGCACGGGGACAGCTCTGACATTCGCACCGCCCGCGAAGTCAGCAAGGGTAAGGCACCTGGGGAGAGAGACGGGACTGGGAACCATGCCTCACCTCTCCCCAAAATGCTCCCAGGGGCTTGCATGACCCTAGCCCCTTGCCAGGGGGTTTCGGACAAAAGCATGGGGAGCCCCTGGGTTCCTTTAACGGAAAACCCTTGAAGCAGCAGCAGCATTTTGGAGGGGCAGGCACAGCCGAATCCATACCCCTCCACCAGCAGCAGCGTTTTGGAGGGGCAGGCACAGCTGAATCCATACCCCTCCACCAACCAATTCCTAGACCAATGCCTAACCGCAAACCTTACAAGTTGTGACGATTTGCTACGCAGTAGGCAAAAACCAAGTGGCACACACTAATCAGCCAAATGGACAAAATTCCTACCAGGCCCCTGCCCCAAAGCAGACGACCCCATGACAGGCATAGCAAGGTCAAGCAAACAGCCTAAAATTAGGGAAGGGAGGGCGGGTGATCTGAAGTAAGCAGCGAAAAGAGGAAGTTCCTCGCTGTGAGCATTGTATTTAACAAATAGGGCTGTCAATGAACAGTTGGCAACATCTAGATTTCCCCAGTAACAGCCCGCCCCTGCTTAAAGGACGGCCAAACCATTTGCCTAGTAACAGTGAGGTGTCTTGTCAGCCCCGCCCGCAACCTGAGCTCTCCATGAGGGAGAACACACTTTGCCAGACAAAAACATCCCTCTTCTCCCAGGCCTTAAACCATTTATGGCTTTTTAAATGGGGGTGGGGTGGGTGGGGAGTATTGTTTTTGTTTATAACTATGCTATGTATTTTTGTGTTTTTATATTGCAAACCGCCCTGCGATTCTTGGATGAAGAGTGGTATAGCCATTTAATAAACAAAAAGTAAATAAAATACGAAAAATCCCAGGAACATGTTTAAGCCTAATTAGCAATTTAACTTGCTTCACCACCACAGAGTACCTACTCAGAAGTTTGGCACTAGAATCACAAATGAGATTGTACTTTCAGGAGGGAATGGTGGAGTTTGGAAAGCACTACAAGTTAGCTGTGGTGATGTGCTGGATTAGGGTTGTTGTTAAAAGAAAGAAAGAATATAAGGGCACTCAGTGTAGGGTTATTTGCTCATATGTACATAAATCTAAGGGACGCAGGTGGCGCTGTGGGTAAAACCTCAGCGCCTAGGACTTGCCGATCGTATGGTAGGTTCGAATCCCCGCAGCGGGGTGAGCTCCCGTCGTTCGGTCCCAGCTCCTGCCCACCTAGCAGTTCGAAAGCACCCTTAAGTGCAAGTAGATAAATAGGTACCGCTTTACAGTGGGAAGGTAAACGGCGTTTCCGTGTGCTGCGCTGGTGCTGGCTTGCAGAGCAGCTTTGTCACGCTGGCCATGTGACTCAGAAGTGTCTTCGGACAGCGCTGGCCCCTGGCCTCTTAAGCGAGATGGGCGCGCAACCCCAGAGTCAGTCACGACTGGCCTGTATGGGCAGGGGTACCCTTACCCTTACCCCTTACATAAATCTAATAATGAATAAATGAGGACTGCTTTGTTGGGAGATCAGTAATCCAGCAAGTTTTGCGTCATGCATGAATATACCCTGGTAGCCAGTTAATGTTTTTTGTCACCCAAAAAGATGAAATCCACTGAGCTGTCCAGCAGTGCAAACATTTTTACCACCCAGCTCTTTGTCACTTGCTGCCTCTATCTGTCTCTCATATTTATCTTACATTATATCTAACAATGGAAAACATTAAGATTGTTGCTCTTATAAGAGTACAATACAAAAAAAGGTGAGAGATAATTAACTCTGGCCAATTAACAGTGACAAGCCTTGCTTCCCAGCCTAAAATAATATCCAGTGTTACTCTCCCAATTCTATGGATTTTTGAGCCTTCGAGATCAGTTAATCAATGAACAAGTTGTTCAAAAATGAGCAGCATGCTGCAATATGGTACACACACACACACACACACACACACTTATTATTTTGGCTGGCATAAATGGAAGTGAGACCAGACCTCAATAAATTATTATTGCAGTTCTTAAAAAATATATTTATGGTTACATAGGCTGTACATGCAAAGGTTTTACTTGTCACTACCAGCTGAATATCCCAAATGTGATGATTTTAGCTTATATGCCAATCTGTAAAGGATATGTTTAGTAGCATAAGGGCTGAGAACCAAGGGCATGCAATTCCAGGGCAACATAATTAAGTAAATGAGGGCTCTTTTGTGCACCTATGATTGTTCTTGCTTGGTTAATATCAGTCTTACCTCACTGAACTTGTATGAATTCTGCATTCTTTTTTTTTATTCCACATCCCCACTTTTCCCCTTTCCCTCCCACATACAGTGTTCTGCTATACAAGAAGAGACAAGCAGAGGAGAATAATAACGAACTTGAAAATTGTGCATTAAAAATAGCCTTTCATAACAAGGGAAATAGAGATTATTATTTTTTTTACTCTATTTATGCTGTCATGTGTCAGGAAGAATCAACTGCTCTCTGCATTCTGCTCCTACTGTGCTTCCCTGCTTAAAACATGTTGACTATCAAACTTGGAAAGTGGCTTTGCCCTTCAGAACATTCATTAAAGCACAAATAATGCTCCTTCCTCCCCTTTCCTTTTTCTTTTTTTAATTGCTCCCCCAACGCAACCCGCTCCAGCACCATATAATTAAATGGCCGTTTTAAATGGTTTTCGTTATTTTAAAAAATAACCAGCAAAGGCAGATCTCCAAGTTTAAGACTTCACTTGAGATGTTATTCACTAAACTTATAAATAGAAAAAGTGTCATGTCAAACATTTTGCCTTTTACCCAAAGTCATCCTCTTATTAATGACTCATGATTTTATTTTGTATTATTTAAATATAATGTAATTATAGATTGTTCTGGAATAATTGGGCATATCTTGCATTCATATCTGAACATATTAATTAAATCCAACATATGTATTTATAATATGCAATGTGCCACCATTGTTCAGGATAATCCCTTTAATCCTGTTTGAATAGCAAGATGTAAAAAGTTAATCCCAGTAACATCTTTATAAACAAATATTTAAATAAATCCATTTGAGTCTTTGTTCTCTATAGCACCTGTTCTGAAAAGGCTGTGAAAATACTCTAGCCCTCCATTAGGAATAAATAATAGGGTGCTTAAGGACAGCATACAAAATAGGTTCCTGTATATTTTGAGTCATACTGGCAAATACTAGTACCAAGATTGCCCCCCCCTCAAATTTGCTTAATATAACAATGCTTCACACTCAGTTCTGTGCAAGAATATTTATGGATCCTAGAAAGATCTTTTTAGAAATCTCTTCAAGGTTGCCTGACAATAGTACAAATTAAATAGTGTAAATTCGGATATATATTGAACTCCATATCCCACAGAAATGTAATTATGGGTCTTGGAACCCTCACGTTCTTTTTATTCTGCCTGGCACCTGGCCAAAATGCTTTAGTCTAAGGAATCCACACTGAATCCACAGTTTTGGATTTGCATGACTGCACTATGACTATGGTTTCTACATATGGCAGGACACCAGGAACTGGGAAAGAAGCAATTGTTTTTCCCCTGCTGTGAGCAATGGAATTGAACATGCCTCACATTGTTTTCATGCTGGGATGTCTCCACCTTCCTGAAAAATATAAGTGCAAGCCAAGCTTATTAAATTCCTTTGGGCAGCAAGAAAAACATAAGCAGGCTTGCGTGCACATACTCAGAGTGTCCTTGCAATCAAGACAGGTGATTTTGTTCTACGTTCAGCAAAGAACACTGGGTAACAGTCTACTGAGTACAAATCTGAAGTGAGGATTGTAACACATCTGGTTCAGAGAAAAGTAGTACGGGAAGAATTCTACTATTACCAAGAAAGATACTAATAAGTCATTAACCCTGGACCAGAGCTGGTCAGCATGGTGTCCTTCAGATGTTGGATTCTAACTCCCCTTCTTTGTAAATAATTTTTATTGGTTTTACAAATATAAAGTTATAAACAAATAATAATAAAAAGTATATCCATATATTCCTCTGAATCTCAGGGCTTCCCCCGATACCCTTCATGGGGGTCCCATTATAAACATTTAATATTCCACATTCTTCCATACTCAAATTTTTATATCAAACCATATTATCTATAGTAATTGTTAAACTACCAGTGAAATCAAAATCCTGCTAATGTTTCCATTTGCTTACAGTGGTCTCATAAAGAACTTATAATCCCCCCCCATTCTTTTATAAAGTTTTAATCCTCTTGGTTTCTGCGTTTTGCCATCTCGGCATAGTCCATCAGCTTAGTCTGCCATTCCTCTCTGGTAGGGACTTTATCTTCTTTCCATCTCTGGGCTAGTAACATCCGGGCAGCTGTTGTTTCTTACATAAAAAGTCTTTTCTGCTCCTTTGGGATATCAGTACAGTGGTACCTCGGTCTATGAACAGTCCTGTTAACAAAATATTCGGGGAACGAACTCCGTAAAACTGGAAGTAGGTGTTCCGGTTAGAGAATGTTGCCTCGGAAGATGAACAGAAGACGAATGGTGGAAGGGCACTGGCAGCGGGAGGCCTCAGTAGGGAAAGCACGCCTCAGTTTAAGAAAGTTTAAGAAAGTTTAAGAACGGACTTCCGGAATGAATTAAGTTCGTAGACTGAAGTACCACTGTACCTGTAATTCCTCCTATCCTGTCCCAGGGATGACAGTGATCCATCTGGAGGGCACCAAGGTGTTTGTGTCTGACCCTAGACCATTTGTCAATATTTTATTTGTTTATTTATTAGAAGGTATACCAACCTCTGGCTTAGAAATTCTCCAAGTGGAGTGCTAGTCCAATTATACTTATTTATATATATATATATAATGTGTGTATTTCTTTGTCATGAAAATATATCAAAGCAATTTGCGGCAATAAAAGCATAAAACCATACAATAATAACCGGGGGGGGGGGGTTTAGTTAAAAATGGACCTCAGTTAACCACTGTGGAAGGATGTATTCTTAATTACCTGCATAGGCCTGATGGAATATAAAAGTTTTTGGGGGGAGTTTAAAAGTTGTCACAGAATGTGCCTGCTGAATCTCTAGTGCCAGAGAGTTCCATAAGACTCGGTTTGTGACGCTAATGGCTCAGTTTCTTGTTGTCATCAAACGAGCCTCACCGTAAAACATGACTAAAATTCACAGTAAATAAAATAAAAACCCTATATATTAAACCATCATCCAAAGCAAAGATAAAACATTTAAAGCAAAGATAACTAAACCATATGCCTGGATAGGCTTTGCTGAAGCAGGAAAGTTTTCAGCAAGCATCCTGCACTGCATAGATATGTGGGGCCAGAAGAAAAAGTGGGCAGAGCAATGAATGTTAAGCTTATCTTTGTACAGTAGGCTTGTGTCACACTTTTCTGCATCCATGTAATCAAGAAACAAAGTTCAAGACAGATTCCAGCCAGGCAAAAAACCTCAAGGAGAATCCATAATTGGTTGGTGAGGGGGTGTCCTGGGGAGAGAGGGTGTGGTTGGGCCAGGCTGGTTGGTGTCAAGAGAGACCCAGGGGCCAGGTAGTGACGCCTGAAGGTCCACATTTCATCCCCTGAGGTTTGATATCCCTGCCCCAACTCCATGCCCACCCAAGATCAAGGGATTTCTGAGCTTTTAACACTATGCTGGCTATAGCCCACCTCTCCCGTGGGCAGACTGGTGGCCCTCTTGCTGCCACCTAATGCATGTTTCATAATGGTCTTTTCCTTCTCCTATCAGGAAGAGTCCAACTCCTCCCTCAAACATGACCAAACTGCTGGATTGCTTTGCTTGGTTTGCAAGCTTTTAAAACTCCAAGACAATGAGGGGAAAAACTGCTCACTGCATTCCGATATTCATAGAAGCCTTTAGGCGGAATGTCTTCACACATTTGTTTTGATTATTTCCCAAATGTGTATAGAAACCATTCCCTCTCAGTTTTGGTCTGTGAGCGGCAGTAAAACTAAATTTGTATTCTCCATTACGAGATTTTATAGTCTGTTCATCTTCTCTCACTTTCTTTCATTCAAAGACAACACAGAATAGCAAATTCCTCGTCATACCCAGGCTTTTTCAGAGTGTGGTTCCGTTTGAAACAGAGGATTGAGTCGACCTTGGGTGACTTCTGTTCAGACCTACAAAGTGGGGACTACGACCACCACATAATTTTATTCAAGCAACGGTCATAATTCAGACTGGAGCCAGCTCTGTGCACCAAATATTTCTTTTCCCTGGTTGTGTTCTAACTCAACCCTATTCTCTAGGTTTGATTCAAGTAGCTATGCTTATAAACATTATACGTTGAAACTGAATTGGAGCAGGAACTTCATTATAAAGTGCAGATCTCTGGTGGACAGCAAAAACCAGGCGTGGCTGTGCGCGCCCCTCTGTTTATATTTCCTGCACATCTACAAAGCGGGCAGTTCCATTTATCCCTTAACCATGTTTGTGTACCAGCCCACTAACTGCTGTAACACCATTCCAGAACAAAACTTGTCAAGCTCACGATTAGTATATAGATCACTGCTTTTAGTATCACTCTCTCTTTTTGCTTTGATAATGATGGAGGCAGGGATGGGAGGGGGTTCCTGAGGAGAAAGTACCCGCCTCCCACCCCCCACCCCGGTGAAGATACTGAAGTGGGGGAAAGAAATATTCTCCCCAGTTAATAAGAGCAAATTCCTCAGAGCAAATCACCTCAATGTAAAGAAAATGAAATGCTGTAGCAAGGCCAGCATCTGCTGCGGGAAGGTGAGAGCCTTTCCAAAAAAAGGTAAAAATTCAATTAAAAAAAAAACCCCCCACACAGCTGAGTGCCCATCCTCCATCTTTTGTCAAGCTCCTGTAATTGCTACTTATTCCCACAAATCAGCCCAATTAAGCATGTTATACAAAGAATGCACAGTTGAATGCTAAGACCTAGGGGATATAAAATGAACAAATGGAAGGCTTCCATGGAGTGCTTTTGACCAATCATCTCATCGTCTTCAGAGTCTGTCAAGATGCTGAGACAGAGAAAGGCTGAATTCAAGCATATATTTAAGCTGCAGTGACAATAAGTGCTTCTCTAATGACAGTTCCCTTGTGTTCCTGCTCTCTTTCTCCTGGGCCCAGTTGCAAATCAGAAGGTTCCATTTTCACAGGAGTTTTATGGCGAAACATTACTGCTCAATGAATGCCATGGGACACTTCTTAAACAAGTAGCTTTCAGAGGAGCAGAGCCAGTTAAAAGAATACGTGTCCTCCTGATGATCAGCCCCTATGAAATGAACACCTGTAGTGAATGTTCCTGAGCATTACAAAGAGCATGTTGCTTGCTCAGGGAAATGACCTAATAACACTTTCAATGCGTCAGGCAAAATGGGGAAGCGTTAAGTTGTTGGGCACATTTAGAGGCCCATGCTAACAACTGCTAATTGTATAATGGAAAAGTTGAGAGAGGAATTAAACTTCTGTCCTCCTGAAACGTCCTTGAAGTTAGGGGTGCTGGTTGATAAATGAGTGTAGTTGATTCATCGGTTGTTCCTATTTTTTTTCACTTAATGAAGCAAATTTTGAGCATAGGGGACATGCTTGTTTATTTTCTAAGGGCTAAACTGCAGGTTAATTGTACTGTTATCCTTTTTTTGGTATTAAAGAAAAGCAGTCACAAATGATTCTGAGGTTGACTGGAGGTTTTTTTTTTGTGTGTGTGTGTGTGTGTGTGTGTGTGAGAGAGAGGCTGCCTAACCCTTTCCCTGCCATTGATTTTTCTGCTCAGAATTGAGTTGTTTGAGCAGCAAATAGATGGCATAAAAAGAATTAAGCCATTTTCCTTCCTGAAGTTTTTTTGCACTTAAAAAAAAAAATCTAACATGTGCAGTTTGGCTCAATGGCAATTTTAGCTGCGGTATGTTAACTGGGAGAGTATGGATGAGTTTTCCAGATCAGCAGGAAAACTGAATATACTTGATATAGAGGTGCACACGTACTTCCTACGGCAGGTAGGTAGCTGTGTTGGTCTGACGCAGTCAAAATATATATAAAAATAACAAAATTGTCCAGTAGCACCTTAGAGACCAACTAAGTTTGTTCTTGGTATAAGCTCTCGTGTGCATGCACACTTCTTCAGATACACTGAAACAGAAGTCACCAGACCTTTATATATAGTGGGAGGGTGGGGTGGGGTTTTTCTCAGCAGGGTAGTAGGAGATGGGTGATTGACTCGATGGGTATAGTAAACGACTCTTAATGACTGTTTCCTACAGCAGGTAAGTGATGGTGATGAGGAGCTTCTATTAGCCACATTCAGGGATGTGTGTCAATCCATCTGTGATCAAAACAGCACTCCCATGTACAAGAGAAATGTATCATCATATTCAGGGGAACCACGAGGCTTGAAGATCTCCAAAAAATATTGTAAGGGGGGACCCATAAGGCAGCATACATGCATCAAAACACTTTAATCCAGGGATGCTCAATTGCCACAGAACTGACTGTCTGTTGGGGGGAAAGCCAGAAAACCTGGTCAGAGGGTCTGGAACATGGAATGGAGTATCTTGCAAATACATGATTGGCTGGCACTCTCCACGGGAGCACTTAGTTCACAACATTTTGTCTCAATTCCCACTTGTAAATATAACAGTAATAATGATAAAATCCTTGTTTATGTCTAATGATGGTGTCAATGCTCTGCAATATTTATATGCTGCTGTTTGTCCATGGAACATTTTTCCCTAGAGAAAAACACCAAAGACAGTGGAAGTCTAGTTTGAAAAACTACAGAGTCTGCATCAGCTTCAAGAATTTTCCATAAAATGCACAAGATCCTCAGGGCTATGCAGAACCTGCAGCTGCTTCTGTCTCAGCTTCTATGTGTTATGGAGGTATTGTATTTCAGCATGTTGTAGCCAATGGAAATCTTTCCATTGACAGCAATGAGTTTTGAATTAGGTCCCTAATTATCTGCAACCAGCAGACTGTGCAAAAAGAAAAAAAGAAAAGAAAAAAGAAAAAAAGACCAATCTAATTATATAGTATATACCCAGGGCTCTGTGTAATCTTTGCTCGGGGAGAGGGAGGATACAAATCTGCATTGCCAAATTTCAGACTTTTCTGCTTGCCATGAATTATGCAATCATTTACTTTAGATGGTATTGTCTACTTCGAAGACGTAGTTTATGGAAAGTGTACAGAGTGCCTTTGGCGAAGGTGGAGGTGGTAAAGGGAAAGGATAATAATAATAATAATAATAATAATAATAATAATAATAATAATAAATTTTATTTATATCCCGCCCTCCCCAGCCGAAGCCGGGCTCAGGGCGGCTAACAACAATCAAATAATCAAACAATCAAATAAACCAACATTCTAAAAATATTTCATTATAAAAATTAATTAAAATCAAGTTAATGGCAACCATTAAACAAAGCTCTGTGCAGGTTGCCAGAGGAGGGAGTCAGGCTGCGCCCTGACCAAAGGCCTGGTGGAACAACTCTGTCTTGCAGGCCCTGCGGAAAGATGTCAAGTCCCGCAGGGCCCTAGTCTCTTCTGACAGAGCGTTCCACCAGATTGGAGCCGCAGCCGAGAAGGCCCTGGCTCTAGTTGAGGCCAGCCTAACCTCTCTGAGGCCTGGGACCTTCAGGATGTTTTTATTTGCAGACCGTAGGTTTCTTTGTGGGGCATACCAGGAGAGGCGGTCCCGTAGGTACGAGGGTCCTAGGCCGTATAGGGCTTTAAAGGTTAAAACCAGCACCTTAAACCTGATCCTGTACTCCACCGGGAGCCAGTGCAGCTGATATAGCACCGGATGAATGTGGTCTCGCAGCGAAGACCCCATAAGGAGTCTCGCCGCGGCATTCTGCACCCGCTGGAGTTTCTGGGTCAGACTCAAGGGCAGCCCCACGTAGAGCGAGTTACAATAATCCAGTCTGGAGGTGACCATCGCATGGATCACAGTGGCTAGGTCAGGGCGAGAGAGATAAGGGGCCAACTGCTTAGCTTGGCGGAGATGAAAAAATGCCGCCTTTGTTATAGCTGTAATCTGCGCCTCCATAGAGAGGGAGGTATCGAAGATTACACCCAAACTCTTAACGGACGGTGCTGGCACTAACTGCACCCCCGCAAGAGATGGGAGTTGCCCCCTCAATCCCATATCGTCCCGTCCCAGCCAGAGGACCTCTGTCTTCGAAGGATTTAACTTCAACCGGCTCCCACGTAACCATCCAGCCACAGCCTCCAGGCATCTGGTCAGTGTGTCTGGGGCCGAGTCAGGATGGCCATCCATCAACAGATAGAGTTGGGTGTCATCGGCATACTGATGGCAACCCAGCCCAAAACTCCGAACAAGCTGGGCGAGGGGGCGCATAAAGATGTTAAAAAGCATCGGGGAGAGAATCGCACCCTTAGGCACTCCACACACCAAGGAGTGGCACGATGACAATTCCCCCCCAAGCGCCACCCTCTGTCCCCGACCAGAGAGAAACGAGCGCAGCCATTGGAGGACTGTGCCCTGGATCCCCACGTCGGCAAGGCGGTGGTCTAGGAGTTCGTGATCGACCATGTCGAAGGCTGCTGACAGGTCTAAAAGAATCAGCAGCCCTGACCCGCCTCGATCCAGCTGCCTGCGGAGATCATCTGTTAGGTAATCAAAGGTAATGGAGCCATAGCAACTGAGTATAGGGAAAACATCACTTCTGACCACTGGAACACCATCCTGCCTCTGCAGCACTCCTACCTACAACTTTCTAGGCTGTTACATGCAACCTATACAGTAGACCCAACAAACAGCAAAGGCAAAAAAAATTATCACTTAGGAAGAGCTCCATTCTTATGTGGAAATCTGCATTGCTTGGGCAGAATGTAGGAAGCCTGGTGTGAATGCAAATGTCTATTTTATCAAACTAGGAGGAGAATCTGATGCAAGAGTTAAGTGTGCTTATATCCCACCACCTTCATTCAGATTTAAGTATGAGTAACTGCAGACTGGATGGTACCCGTCCCTTTGAGGTCTGAGTGTATTAAGAGCAGCAAGGCAATTATCAGCCTCACATAAAATCCCCACTGGTTGTCTCAGCATGTAAGCTATAAAAGAGAAGAGCAGATTTTATTATATATATCACCAGAAGACAATAGAGCAGAAAGCAGGCAAAAAAGAAAAATGGTCACCAAGAAATTTAGTGCTGAGGAACGCGTACTATATTTTTTGCCATTTGCCATATTTATTGAAAAATCAATGACAGATCTCCCACAGTGTGAATGTTGCCTGACAAACTCTTATTATAGGCTAATATTCTATTACACCAGTTCATTTGTGTAAAACTTTTTGCAAGAGTGGCAAATATTGATAGCACTTCAAGTTGAAAAGCAGTGCCTTCAGAAAGGGAAAGAACCATTTGACAATGTAGCTCATTAAGAAGCACAAAATAAATGTGTTTTGGGTGATTGGTGGGAGAAAACAAATGAGTCAGGAACAGTATTCCAAGGGGCAAATTAATTCAGAATTCTAATAACATACCAAAAAAGCCCAGTGTAATCCACTCAGTATTTCAAATTCACTTTACCAAGTGTAAGAAGTAATTCACATAAGCAGCAGTAATTTTTTTGTTAGCAAGATGTTTTATTTAGATGTTCACTGTTATCAATGCCTGTTTATATCTCTTCTGTGTTAGATTTTTGTGAGGTTTGC
Organism: Podarcis raffonei; assembly: GCF_027172205.1. Lineage (NCBI taxonomy): Eukaryota > Metazoa > Chordata > Lepidosauria > Squamata > Lacertidae > Podarcis > Podarcis raffonei. Next base: position 39,364,346 of record NC_070602.1, on the reverse strand, counting down.
TTTTCTGTTTCATGTGGATGGGAAGAAAGGACACGTAAAAATAAAGCTATCTTTAACCCTCTTGTGTGTTTTCTTCTTCCCATGCATCTTGGCCGCCATTGTTTCCTTGACCTGCTGCTTTTGTGCAAATATGTGTGCTTGTGGTATTATTTTTGGCTTCGTTCTGTGATCCCATTAGTGAACATGATGGTTCATTACCGTAACACATAGCCAATGAGATTTAGCTACATGATGTAATTAGCGCAGAAAACTGAATACTCTAAATGCGCTTGCTCTGAATGAGGAGAAAGAAGGAGCGCATCCCTGTTACCTGGGAAGCCTGCCTTGATGGTCCCTGCCCACATTTATGGAGCAACCAGGAAGGTAAGAAAAGTGAATTACATGTAGCAAATGGGAGTTGAGTTGTGAGCAGGCTACATGGTAATGCAACCACATGGAGACTTCACTTCATAATGCAAGCACTAACTGGGACTGGGAGTGTAGGGCATATTATTACTATATAAGCAGGCTAAGCCAGGTGAGGTAGCTGATGGGTCTCAAACCCTCGGGGAGTTAGGGACTTCCCCTGCATGTGAAAACAGGCTCCGGTGGGTTGGACAGACAAGACCAATAGTGGGTCAACAGTCAAGAAGGCTGTTTCTGCACATGGGAAGTGGGCGGCAGATGGGACTCATCAACCTGGGAAGGTAGCGCATCAAGGCTGCATAAACCTCTGCTGCCTTGCAGAATATCTTTGAGAGAAGAAAAGGCTAAAATTCCAGAGCAGAGTTCCTAAGACGGTTGGATGGCACCTTGTACACTTCCTTCTGGCAACTCCTGCAGCCAAGTTGAGGCCAAATGTATCACTTTGCTTTCCTTTGAACCGCATCAACATGGTCTAGTTATCTGGGTAGCCCCGAACCTCCATACACCCTGCTGGGATTGCTCCCTGGGGAGGTCACTTTGGTGCTGCTAATGTAAGGTTACCAGATGTCCCCGTTTCCCGGGGACAGTCCCCGGATTTATAAATCAGTCCCCTGACAAAATCCTATCTTTCCTACTGAAGTTGAAAAGCGTCCCCAGATTCATTGAAAAAAATCTGGTAACCTTATTCTAATGCATTGGGTTGACTTCATCCCCAGAAGCACACACTATTGTCTATTAAGACAGATGGATGCCAGAAAAATACTGTTTTACACACCTTCTAAAAAAGTGATCCAGCAAGCCTATCCAGACACATACTTTGGTTATATATACCGTATTTTTCGCCCTATAGGACGCACTTTTCCCCCTCCAAAAATGAAGAGGAAATGTGTGTGCGTCCTATGGGGCGAATGCAGGCTTTCGCTGAAGCCTGGAGAGCGAGAGGGGTCGGTGCGCACCGACCCCTCTCGCTCTCCAGGCTTCAGGAGAGCCCCAGCGCCAGCCCCACAAGGTCGGGGGACAGAGGGAGGTGGAATGCCGCCATCCCGCTGTCTCCTGAAGTGGTTTGGAGGCTGACGGCGGGGAGACCCCGCCACCAGCCCCGCAAGCTCCGGGGACAGTGGGGAGGCGTAGCGCGTCTTACCGCTGTCCCCGGACCTGATCTGAAGGTGGGCGGCGGGGAGAAGAGCGCTTCTCCCCGCTGCCTGCCCCACAAGCTCCAGGGACAGCTGGGAGGTGCAGCGTGTCTTCCCGCTGTCCCCGGACCTGGTCTGAAGGCGGGCTGCGGGGAGAACAGCGCTTCTCCCCGCTGCCGGCCCCACAAGCGCCTGGGGGGGAAAATATTTTTTTCGCCTTTATTTCCCCCCAAAAAACCTTGGTGCGTCCTATGGGCTGGTGCGTCCTATGTGGCGAAAAATACGGTACTTGTTTTTAACAATCACTGATTTTATCTTTCTTGAATTGATATTTGTTTTATGTTCACGACTTACTGGAGTTTTTGCTTAGCAATTCATATGTCTTTCTAAATACATAATTTAAAAGCAAAAAAGCAAAATATCATGCCAGTCTAAATCTGGCCCCTTCCTTTTCCCAAGCCCTGAGGCCTTGGCAGCTGCCCAAGGCTGCTGAGAGCTGGCACTAGTCCTGAAAGACAGCATAAAATGCATGCCGACATTGAAACCTGGAGCTGCCACTAAAACAGAACTCCTGTTGTGTGTCAAGTATTCCTCTCTCCGTGTAACCTCTAGTTCAGTTTACCTGTCTGTGCATCTCCTCTGTGCTTCTCTTTGCTGGCTACATCTGGGGCGTATGGGGAAAATTCAGCAGGACCCATCAGAAGAAGGAGTACTTTGAACAAGGAACTCCATAACTACAGAGTAGGAAAGAAGAACTTGATACAGCGCTGATGTTTTTGGCAGCAGCACTGAGATCTATGTAGGCATGGGGGAAGAATTCAGTTCAGTTCACATCTAAAGGGGCACTTACGTAATTGCACTTTCTGAAACAAGATGCGAATCGAAACACAGCCATCCTTCAAAATTCACACTTCTCTGGATTTTGCAGTGCAATTCTCCAACTCAGTAATAAGTGTTGTGGAAAGATGCCTCTACTGGGGAGAAGTGTGCATATAAATGTATATATCAGTGCATTCTGTTAGAGGAAATTGCTTTGCAAAAATGTATATAATAGGCAAAATTGCATCCAAAAATGTGAATATTGTGAGAAATTCACACCAAGATGCTGCTGAATTTTCATGGAGACTTAAAGAAATGTCAGTTGATGTGGTGATGCAGAGAACTAACTCAAGACTGGGGGAAAAAATGAGAAACTGAAACAAAATTGACATATTTGCCCATCCCTAGTACTTTGTAGCATGTAGCTATAGGTTGTTTAGATGGTATTCTAATACTCCTCCTATTGCTACCCCCAAAAAAATCAAGACAGTTTTTTCTTGGTGCTTTGGGGCTATTGCATGAAAGGTACATAGCAGGCCTACACTGCTGATAATGACAACATATATCTGATCTGAACTGTAATTAAATCATCTAATTTTCTCTGCTGGATCAGCATCTAATGGGGTGCAGAATGCAGAGGTGAAAGATGGATTGGCGTGTTTTTTTGGTTAAAAAAGAGAGAGAGCGGCACTTAAACAGCATCCACTAGTCAGTTCCACCTGCGTGTTGAACTACTTTAATATTAAATGCTAGCAGCCTCCCTTGTTACTATCGGGCATTCAAGCTGGTATCCTCCTGACACTTGGAAAGTGGCTTTGACCGTGTTCAACTCCTTTCACTGTGGGGGGTTAATCTCATAAAGATTTCAGCCACACAAGCACTGGTGTCAGGGGTATAATGATCACTTTGAAGTTTGTTTGCTTTCCAGTGCATTGAAACAGTTTAAATGTTCTAGAAATAGGATTAGATGCCCCAGTGAATTCATTTCATTTACCCCCAGCAGTGGTTTTCCAATACTATATGGTGTTTACATGGTATCAATTTAGAGGCATGCTGATTTCTAAGATTCATCCCCTCCCCTGTCAATTTTCTACTATATCTTGCCTTGCAGTTCTAGGGTAAATGGTGTGTGCATGTGTTTTTAAGAGACTTTGGATTGCGGTGAGTTCTTTGTTTTTAGGAATGCTGTAGTGGCCTTTGTGAAACTTTTATGTTATCTAAGCAAATGAGATGAAGGTATTTTTTATTTGATGATGGTTATATGCTGCAATTAAGTCTGTGCCTTCCATGACAGAATACAATGAAAATAAATTCTGAACTCAAACAGAGTCAGGAAAACAAAACCGAAAGCTCTCTGGAGGAACTGTGATGGTGTCCAGAGAGAAACCTCCAAATCTATTAGGAAATGGGAAATATTTAAGGATACCAAACCATTTAGCTGAGGATAGTGCTCCACTGCTCCAGCCTAGATCAGAATCAAGCTTTGATGTTAAGAATATTTAAACCAAATAGCAGAAAGCCAAAAGGTGTTGAGGATTTTAAAGTTTTGTGTTGTCGCTGTCAATTTTAGCTGATTGAGTGTACCAGGTTAATTATTCAAGTATTTCATAAATGACATTCGCCGAAGAATTGATGCTTTTGAATTATGGTGCTGAAGGAGACTCTTGAGAGTCCCATGGACTGCAAGAAGATCAAACCTATCCATTCTTAAGGAAATCAGCCCTGACTGAGTGCTCACTGGAAGGACAGATCCTGAAGCTGAGGCTCCAGTACTTTGGCCACCTCATGAGAAGAGAAGACTCCCTGGAAAAGACCCTGATGTTGGGAAAGATGGAGGGCACAAGGAGAAGGGGACGACAGAGGACGAGATGGTTGGACAGTGTTCTCGAAGCTACCAGCATGAGTTTGACCAAACTGCAGGAGGCAGTGGAAGACAGAAGTGCTTGGCATGCTCTGGTCCATGGGGTCACGAAGAATCGGACACGACTAAACGACTAAACAACAACAACAACAACAACAAAGACAGTGGGTTGGATCCAGTGTACGTGTGTGTGGAACTCCACTCAGGGAACTCTTCCACTGGAGGAAGGGGAGAGATACTGGTCAGCAATTCCTCCTCCCTCCTATAGCTCTCCGTGCCCTCTGGAAAAACTTCTCTGGAAATCTGGGGAAACATGCAGAACAGTGTAGGCGGTGTTGCTGCAGAGGAAATAAATTTCTCTAAAATTGCCTTTCCCCTCCCCATGCTCTGCTTCAACCGTTGGAGGCAGGATACCATTGAATGCACTCTGCTTCTATATCTCTATCCCCCCCCCCCAAGTTTTTCCTTTATTTTTAACAATATGCAAACAAAACAGAGCAAAACAGAACAGGAAAAGGGGGAGAGAACAGTCAAGAAAATTGATTCCATTCAACATAGTAAATAAAAAATATCAAAGTATTCTCAACAAAGCATATGGATTTAAATTTTTGTTACATTAGTACATGATGAAAAAAGCCATTTTTTTCAACAAAACAATCATAGTTCTGCCTTCTCTCTCTCTGACCTGGATCATATTAATCATTTTAACCATGGTGGCTATATCCCAAACTTTGGTCAGCTAGCATGGATTTTATTCCAGTTATGGGCGATGATTGTATGAGCTGTACTTGATATGAAGTTCCATCTCTTGTCCTGTTTTGGGGTATGTGTGTGTATAATTTTTTTTTACTCCTTACCACCAAGCTCTCATTGTAGCGGGGTATGTGTGTGTGCTCAAATAAATAAATAAATAGTTGACCTGATTTTGTTGAAAATCACTTCTGATTTATGATCAAGTTACAGTCCCAATGATATGGAAAGATGGGGGAGAGGGACCTCCACTGTGGAGCTTCCAAGGTCATTTAAGGCGGAGTTTAAGCATTCTTGATTTTTGCTGTTGGGATTTAAGCCAGCAAGGAAATAGCATTTTAACATTTGCCATGTTTCACAATACCTTTTATGTCTACTCAGAAGTAAATGGTCAATTCTTGGATCCGAACAATGCATAAGAATTAAACAGGAACACTCAACTGAGAAATCGCTTAGTGTAAATAGCTTTGCTCTCTGCGGCATTTACACCACCAATGATTTCTTACATTATAAAACAGGGCATGAATTTGCAGACTCAACTGAGACAGGTTTTTGTGTTATTATTTTTGGGAAGAAAGTCTTTTTTGCTTCTTATCACTTCTGGGAAATATTAGGGAGGTCTTCAGTTGCACATGCTGTATGAGCAAACACCACTTAAGCCAGGCTTGGCTTCCTAAACAAGTATTTAATCTCCTCATTAAAGATATATGAAACTAGAAATCAATGAGCACTGGTGGTTAGAGCTTTTTAGCGGAACTAATGGCTACACCTTGTCTAACATTAGAAGCTTCACTTGTGGTTTACAGCTGCTACACATGGAGAAACATGAATCCACAAGAAAAGATCTTAGGCAGTTTTAATAATTGTACTGTGAATTCTGAATAGACAGGTCACATAAATATATAACCAGTACAATAAAACATTTTCAATTCACATTTCAGCATCTTAACTGGATACAGTGAGCTCTTAACCGTATGGCACTGGATGACAGGCTGTAAAATAAGCTACACCTTAGATACAAACTTCACAGAGACGTACTATAAATTGTAGAATTATACAGTGCAAATAATTGCAACACTCAGAAAACAGTGGCCTCGTGAATTATCCCAAACTGGAAGTCGTTCAACAAGATCTTATGGAGCCCGTGAAAAACAGAGGATCTATTTAGGTTCCAAGGTTAGCAATATGGTAAAACAACATATAGCTCTAGTGTGCTAATGAAAGACCTCTGAGATGATTTTGGCCCTTCAGCTTTACACATATCTTTATTGGCAGGGTTGTTGTTGTTGCTGCTGCTGCTGCTATGTCTTGTGTTTCAATGCTGGTCCAAATAATTAATAGAAGTCCAGCCAGCCAGATGATGTGGGGGGAAATCTCTTCCAATTCTGTCCAACTATCAAGAACTCCTGCATCCATGTGCAGTCACCCCATGTGGTGAACAATTAACTGCCGGTGGCAGCTTCTCAGTGAAGCACCTTTAGTCCCTGAACTGACTTGGTTCATCCAGAATGACCATTGGATCCTTCATCTTCCAGCTGGATCTTCCTCAAGCAACAAGGACTTTTGGGGAAAGGGTAAGGGGAACCAGTGAAGGAGAGAACTGGTAACGTAATCCTGAGCTGAACAGATTACAAACTGTGTCAACATTAGGTACAGGTACATTTTTCCAATTAATTCTGTATCGTCTCCTTTGACTAGAAGCTGTTACAGAGGAAGAGCAGAGATCTTATTCACCACTTACTCACTGATCATTTTCAACTGAAGATGCCACAAATTGAACCTGCAAAGTGCAGAATGTGTGCTCTGCCACTGAACTAGGATCCTTTCACAAAGCTAAAGCCTAGCACTGTTTTGATCATTGCACCAGACGGAATCATCCTTCCCCTTTCGTCTTCCTCATGCGGGCTGTTCTGGGTCTTCTCCTGATCCCCCAGACCAAGTGGGGTAGGTTGGGGTTGCAGGGGGATAGGCCTGTTGCACAAGCAGAAATCCTTGTTCAGGGTTCAGCTGATGGGACTCCTTGGTTGAATCCCAACCACAGCTTCATTTCTAATCAGTGCATATCCTTTAATTTCCTGCTGAAATCCTGTAACTCTTCATACCACAGATGTTTGGAGGGTTGTCCCACTTTTATGGTGCTATAGTGCAAGCATGCTCCTCCAGATGGCAATAATATAGGGACACTGGCAAAGCACTGCAGGGCAACTGATATAACAAGATGTTGTGTGGATGTTCTGGTATAAATTCACTACTAATGTAGTCTTCTTTTGTGATCACTCGGAGCCGAATAAGATTGGCTTCCATGAAATGGCCTTAATGGTGAATCTGTAAGTGACTGTGGAGGCCAATTCTGGATCCACACAGCCTTCCACAGTGGGGACATGGGCAAGAGTTGATCATGAGCGTTTGCCAAGCATGCCTTCCTCTTAGCTCATTTCTCCCTTTTGTCCTGAGTTTGAGTGTCTTCAAAGCCCATGACATCTTTGGTAAAGGCTGTTCTCCAACTGAAGCACTTGCAGGCACAACAGGACCAGTCCAACGAAGTTGATATTGAAGAATCATTTATTTGACACTGGTGATCTTCGCTTCTTCCAGTACAGTAGTATTAGTTTGCCTGTCTTCCCAATTGATGTGTAAAATTTTCCAGAGACACCGTTGATGGAATCTTTCAAGGAATTTTAGATGGCGTTTATAAGTGGTCCATGTTTCACAAGCATACAGTAAGGTTGGTAATGCAATAGCTTTGTAAACAAGCATGTTGGTTTCCCTTCGAATGTCCCGGTCCTCAAACACCCTGCACTTCAATTGGGAGAAAGCTGCACTTGCCTAACTCAGGTGATGCTGGATTTCGGCATCAATGTCGGCCCTTGTGGAAAGATAACTGCCCAGGTAGGAGAAGTGATCAACATTTTCCAACGTTACACCATTGAATTGGATTTGTGGCACTGCAGAGGGGTTTTTTGTGCTTGTCAGTGCAGTACTTTAGTTTTTTGCATGTTGAGCGATAGGCCAGGTTTTTTGTAAGCTTCTGTGAAGAAATTTAGGGTGGTTTGGAGGTCATCCTCTGAGTGTGCACACACTACATTGTCATCAGCATACTGAAGCTCTATGTAGTATGATGCATTGAAAATGGTTGCTGGAAACCAAAGGAGTGCTCATGTGCTTGGGCCCAATTTGCAGGCTTCCCACAGGCATCTAGTTGTCAAGGATAGGATGATCACCTAGATGTTCTTATTGCATCAATGACATGTGACCGAACACACCCTAAAAAACCTATGTGGGGTGAGGCAAGAGTTCTATAAAAGAAGGACCATGTATGGATCATACCCACTTGTGTGAGCTTCCTGGCACACTTTCACAGCTCTGTGTACAGAAAGTAGTGGTCTGGTCCACTGTTGAAAATGAGAAAGGGTGCATTTTTGTAGAACCTCTGTGTGACGCTTGATGTTGCTATAGCAAGAGTCGCCACTGCTATAGTGTGAAGACATTTCTAAGAAGCAAATGGCATCTTATCTCTTCAGCAGTGGGGACTACTACAGGGCAAGCCACAAAGAAACCTCTGGCTGTATGTCTGTTCATGGCCCATATTAGTTGTTTGGCCTACACCCTATCAAAACAGAAGAATAGATTCTAATGTCAGTGACTTCTGACCCAAGTTTTAATATGGCAATTTTCAGATCACTGACTGCATTTTACTGGACGCTTCTGTGCACAAGATAATTTTTTCCTTGGGTGGGGAAGGAAAAATGTTTTCATTCTTGCAAGTCAATTTGTCAAATCAAGTCACATATGTTCAAACTGGCAGTTTCCTGCTAAGGGGAAACAGTAGTCTGGTGCCAGAAATAAGGGTGTTTGTAATGCAGTTTTCCATAGTGACCCTTACTATTTTTCTCCAGCTGCTCTGCATCATGTATCTGTAATCACAGATGCACTACAAATAACATAATTGGTTGCAATTTGTTTTCTAATGATGAGAGAATTCAGGCTGGATCAGGTTATTGTGCCTCTTTCCACTACAGTCATGTACAAAATTGTTGATTGCTCATTCCAAACTAGCTTAATTTGCCACAGTTTGAGTGTACTTATGTTAAGTTTCTGCCAAAATAATCCAGCATGCACTGTGAATTTGCTTAAAGCAAGTCAGGGAACATTTCTGCCTTTCTCTCCTGTCGTCCTGGTGCAATGCTGTCTAAAGTGAGGAGCCAGTTTATAAATGCAGGCATTCTGGAAGCATGACCTCTTGCAGTCTAAAACAAATCACTCTTCCTTTTGCCCTTTCCACTAGCTGTTGACATGCATATCAAGTAGATGGGCCTCTTCCTGTGGTGAAGTGAATATTCCACACAGAGGTCTGGATGCATGGAGACCCAATTCATTTTCTTTCTAGAACAGATTTGGAGAACGTTTGGCTCTCCAGATGTTGCTGAAGAACAGTTGCTGTCGTCCCTGGCCAAGCTATGCTTGAGAGGGCTGATGGGAGCTGTAGTTCTTTGACTAAAGGGTAGGATACTCAAACAATGAAACAAACAAAATCTGCAAAATGGCTATAATCTGGCCATTGTGAGGAAGATGGAGGAAAGCAATGTTTAGGCAAAGGACTTGAGAAGGCTGGTGGAAGGGAAAGGACTAAAGTTCACATGCTGATTTGAAATTAACTGCTAATATCAGCAGCACTTAGTTGTAACCCACACTAGACCACCGTCAACATTTCTGCATCTCTCTCTTCCTTAGCGCAACCCTGCAAGAGAAGTTATTTTCCTTTTGCAGATGAAAACCACACAGGAATGCAATTATGCAATTATCCTGTCCATTTCTAATAGGTACAGTTAACCAGAAAGGATTTCTTCTTCAAAACACACACACAAACATAACCTTGAACATAGAAATCTATTAAGATAAATTCATTAAGCTAGTCTACTATTTAAAAACTACTTATGCAAAGATAAAAGCCCCAGTAATGCATTATGGTCAAAATGTTAGAGAACAACTTCCTTCGGTGCAGCTAATGAGAGCTATTGCGGGGGTGGGAGTGGTTTCTTACAGGCAACCCATGCTTCTGTGAACAATGCTACCTTGAAGGATAGCTATTTCCTTTAAAAATTGCCAGAGGTCACAAATTCTGGCAAAGGACAATGATCAAGATGTCTTTCTTTCCTTGTAACAGGTTGCGGGAACCTGTGCCCCGCCCCCAGATGTTGCTGAACTAGAACTCCCAAAGTTATTCAGTTCTTTATGCTTAAGCCAAGAAATCGTTTCTATAAAGCATGTTCTCCTTCATGGAGAGCACGTGTTGTGGTGGGGGCCCCAGGACACTCCAAAGTTGTGGGGCGGGCTAATTGATGGTTGGCCACTGATGCGATTGGGCTTTCCTTGTTGTTGGGAAGAAGTTAATGTTGCCATTTGTTGACTGACAGCCAGAAATGCTAAAACTCCTTGCACAAGGCTAAGGCTTCCTCTTTTCGTCCGTGCATCAGATTGCCCATCCCCCCTCCCTATATTTAGGGTTGTTCGCTTTGACCTAGCTATGCCTGTCATGGGGTCGTCTGCTCTTGGGGCAGGAGCCCAGTAGGAATTTTGTCCATCTGGCTGATTGGCTGGGGCCATTTGGTTTTTGCCTACTGCGTAGCAAATCGTCACAACTTGTAAGGTTGCGGTTAGGCATTGGCTTATGGTTTGGTTGGTTGAGGGGCATGGATTGGCTGTGCCTGCCCTTCTAATGCTGCCGCAAGGGATTCCGTTAAAGGAATTAGGGGCTAACTATTGCTTGTCCACTCTGTCAAGGGGGCTCAGGCCATAGCAATGAGCTCCTGGTTGCATTTGGGGAGGGCTGAGGGCAGGTTCCCTGCTCCGTCGCTGCCCCCAAGTGTATTCCCCTTTTTTTACTTTTGCAAGCGTGCGGAATGTCAGTCTGTCCCCCATGGGGGGGGCAGATAGTCGCAACCAGTGCCTAAGCAACCACTCACATTTTTGTATTTTAATAAAATTGTGGCCAAAATTATGCCAAAAACCTTAAACAAAAATTTCTGTGTGGTGTGTGAGTTATTGGGATGGCCCTGGGGACCTCGACACTCAACTACATTTAGCACTAATAGTCAGATTAATGGCTCGAGACTACTGAGGAAGCCCAGAAAACTGTGCTCAGGGAATGGGCTATCAGCCAACCCCAATAAATTGGCCCTGCCGGGGGCAAAATAGCAGCTCTTCAACTTTATGGACTGCTAGGGCGAAATGTGGATAGAACGCTGGCACCCTGACTTCCATCTGCACTTCACAGCTACCAGGAACATCGTTGAACTTACCTACCTTCTTCTTGAACTTACCTAAAAAACAAGAAAAAACAAAAATTGAGTCAAGAAGTTGTAAGAACTTAGTAAAATCTGATACTGCAAGTTCACTTTATTTTAGATAGCTTATAAGTTTTCATGGTACTTTGTAAGTAGTTGTCTTATTCTCACAAATCTGATAAATGGTGAAAAATTGTTTTTGAACCAGAATATTAATTGTGTGACTAATTGTCGCCTATGTGCTGTACAGGTTGCACAATCATTATTAATGGCACAGGTTGTATTTCTTCAGCAGAACTAGAACTCCCTGGCAATTAGCCATGCTTGCTTCTGGGGCTGATGGGAGTTGTAGTTCAGCAACATTTGGGGTGAGGTCAAAGGTTCTCCCCATGTGTCCTATGGGATTAACTCCATTCCTTTCCCATTGAGTCAACAATGATAATTAGGATTATTCAATAAGAGATCAAGAAATTTGTCAACTTGACTGTAGTAAAACTTCTAAGTGGCTTACAGGAAATATTAATATTCCCCACTTTCTCTTCTCATAGGATTTATTTTTTTGACGAGGTTATCCATAGCTCAGACCAAAACAGTGACCTCCCAAATTTCTTTCCATTTAATCTTGTAATTTCACTCATGAACAGAATACTGGAATACTAGGTGTTTAATACAACTCCAACATTTACTGCTTGAATGAATGAACGAACAGGTATGTTACTACAGTTACACAATTTTTCTCCGTTCTAACACATTTCATCATTGATGTGAATGGGGAAAAGTGCAGTCACCTTCTGAAAAAAGTGAAATGTGACCAGTGGTATGGAGGGTCCACTACAATTTTTCTCCATAAAATCTGGAGAAAAACAGAAACTTATAGCACCTTAAATGGCACATCTTGAAGGATACTACTGTATGTCACTGCAGATGCACTGGAGAAGAAGAAGAAGAGTTTGGATTTGATATCCCGCTTTATCACTACCCGAAGGAGTCTCAAAGCGGCTAAAATTCTCCTTTCCCTTCCTCCCCCACAACAAACACTCTGTGAGGTGAATGGGGCTGAGAGACTTCAGAGAAGTGTGACTAGCCCAAGGTCACCCAGCAGCTGCATGTGGAGGAGCGGAGGCGCGAACCCGGTTCACCAAATTACGAGTCTACCGCTCTTAACCACTACACCACACCACATGTGGCAGTTGAGGAAGAAGTTTAAAAGCAGATTAGGACTGGATTTCTTCCAAAGTAAGAGCTTCATGGTGAAATTGCATACAGACTTTCAATGTTATATTTTCATCCTTTCATCTCAAATCTCTATGGCTGCAGGAAGAGCTGCCATATTGGCCTGCTTTTTAGGCTACATTCTTTACTTGAGATTTTGAAACCTAAGTACATATACATGTCATTTATCAAAAGTGTGCAGACGAGCAAATCATTCTTAATCACCCCACTATATACACACTTTTAGTTTACTTCTTAAATGTAATATAGTGCTGCAATTGACACACAACCGTGTACCCTTTGTAACTGCTGCTCTTAGTGGGCATCGTGCACACAGATATTGGAACCTGAGTCCAGTAGAAAGTGTCTCAGAGGAAGCAGCCTTTAGTTGCATTCATTTCAAAGGGATTTAAATTTTACGTAAGTATGCTTAGATTTGCAGCCCCAGGCGATTTTCTGTTGCTTTCTTTTTGCCATGATTTAAGGCCTTCACATTTCAGTAACACCTTCTCATTTTCAGTCTCTGTTCAACAATATTGTTTTGCTGATAAGTCAGTTGGCTAATTTTATTATCCCTAGAGATTCTCTCTCTCTCTCGCCTCCCCCTCCCTGCGTTTTTAATGTTGTTTCAAGATAAAATCAGGATATCAGTCAGTCTCAGTTATACTACATCTCAATCCTATAGTTGTGAGTGAGGTCACTGAACCTATGCTTGCAAACTTGGCGTTCAGTATTCTGCAAAGCTAGATCAGCACAGAAAGAAATACCGGCATAAAATTAGTTTATATATGTCACTAGGCAAGATGAATCCACAGTTACTGCCTATCAAACCCGTGGAAAAGGCACTCTGTACTAGGCATCCTCAACATGGTGGCCTTCAGATATTTTAGACCACAACTCCTATTATCCCTGACTGTGCTGGCTGGGGCTGATAGAGGGTGTAGTCCAACATATCTGAATACTATGTGTGAAGGAGCCACAACTGAGACTGCATTTGCAGTTTAAATTCATATTTCAATATGTTTAAACTGCTGAGAACTGCATCTGAACATTTGGGGGAAAATGGCAAAATCTGGTGAATAGCAATGTTCCAGTCCTCCCACCTGGCAGCTGTGGATCACATCATTTTGTCTTGAAATGATGTGAAGATCAATGATGTGAAGATCAAATTCTTAAAGCACCCCTAAATATGCAACAAGATATAAAGTCAAAACCAGACCCAGTATGCCAAAGTGTTTCTGTTTAGGGGTTTTCCCATAATTTTATTTAACAGGGCATTTGCTAACAGGACTCATTTGCTGAAACCCGCCCATGGTCCTTGGAGTAACTTGCCCAAGCATCTGTTGAGAAGGCAGGGTTAGTATCCCTTGTGAACTTTCAGGATATGGTGCAATGATGCTTCTCAGTTTGCATAGACTAATATTCAGTAGAAAGAGGATGCTTTAAATCACAATCATAATAATCATAAGTTAAGCTTGGAAACAAAAATGGAAATGGATCAATGGCAGTTCTTATCTCATAGTATGATATTTATATTCATTTTGAAAACCATCCATCCAAGCATTAGTACTCAGCTTCCATTCTATTTGTATTTGCAAGAATGCCATTCTTTGTTCGGCTTAAGCTTTCAGCAAGGTGACTTTTGTTTCTGACAACATCAGCCTCTGAGAATCACTCGAGATAATACTAATACCCTTCCATCATAAAGAGTGTTGTCAGAAGGCCAGGTTAGCATGCCAGTCTCATGATGGAAAGCAAAACAACCCCAACACCAAAGCATCTTTAGCAATAAGTTTGACCCTGGGATGATCCTGGAACCTGGGTCCCTGGTAGAGCCCCTTGATGTGCTTAGCTTGTTAATCTCTGGTGTGGTGCCAACCATTTATGGCATTAGGGAAATAAAAGAAGTAGCTTGTTAACCAGGCACTCCCCAGTATTGTGCTGTAGAGATACCATTGCTGTTTTGAGACAATAGCAATTATCTCGCCCATGCCCACAGAAGCACTTCAAAAGATGATTTCCAGTGCAATCCAATGGCTTCAAGTTACAAGAAAGGAGATGTTGACTTGAACATCTAGAAGACCTTTCTGACAGTAAGAACTGCTTGACCGTGGTATGGACTCCCATGAGAGGTTGTGGACTCTTCTTTCTTCCTTGTAGGTTTTTAAGCAGATTTGGATGACCTGAGATTCCTGCATTGCAGGGGATTGGATTAGATGATCCTTGGGCTCCTTTCCGAAAATTCTGTGTTTCTATATGCAGTCATGCGTGGATACCTGTCCAGGGCTGGCAGGTGCAGGGAGAAAGCAGAATTGCCGTTGACCTGTGAGACTTAGTGCAATTCTGTGCCAGCTGCTATTGAAAGTGAGGGTCTTTGGAAACAGCCTTCTGGGCTATTTTGGGAGATAATATAGCAGTTGTGCTGTGCTTTGCTTGCTAGCTCCTCCTGCTGCTGCTGGTGAGCTCCATAGGATCTGACATCCTGAAAGGTAAATGATGGCTCAGCCATTAAAAGTGAAATGGTTGGTGGCTGATAGGATGTTGTTTGAATGAGACTTTGTCCATAAATACAAAGGGAGAGAAGCAGTAGTTAAAGATTGGAAGCTATGGCTACTTAGGGGCAAATGCTTCCCTCTTTGGGACCCTCCAACTAGAAGCTAAAGAGAGTGAATGTAATGAAAAACAGTTTTGAGGACACCAGAGAGAGTTATTGCAGCTGTATGGCATTTTTCCCCTCGTACTGCCATATAACTGATACCTGCACTTGAGGCCCTTTATGAGTCTAAGAGGTAAAACATAGGATACTCATAAAACATACACACATCATTTCACTGTGGGCAGTCGTTCCATTCTGGGATCTAGTCATGAACAGAAAAGTTCGCTCTCTCCCGATATATTTTCAGGGCAAGTTAATGTAAATGAAATAAACACTGGAGCTATGTAAAACAAACCAAATCAAAATCACAGCACATTCTCTTTTATAAAAGCAAGCCTGGTTTTTCCCCGCTTAAGACAATTCAGGGCACAGTCTCATGTCACAAAAAGTGACCCCTGATGGACCAGTAAGATAGGTTCAAGTGTGATTTCATGGGCATGAATAAATTCTCTGTTATTTTCATACCCCAAAGCTGGCTTGAAGAACACTTGCTTTGGACTAATATGGGGTGGATTTTATGATATTAAAACATAATATTATGTTCTTTTTTCCCAGTTGCTAAATAGGGTGTGGCTATTCACCTTTCTTTTCTGATCCTTCCATTGTGATGAAGTTTAAATTACATCTTTTTAATTTAAAGAAAAAAGATCCATTCCAGATGTGCCTTAGAATAAATCAGTGACAGGTTTCTATGGTTGTCATTTGCTATTAAAATTTGGTAGGGCACACCATGTCAGGGATCCCCACTTCAATAATTCACCTACTAATACTGAACAACTGTTAAGGCTTTGAACAGTATTTGTAATGCTGTTTAAAGTTTCACAGTAATTAAATGTGAAACTTTAAACAGGCAGTCTCCAGGGCTACCTCACCCACAATGCATCACTCTGAGTAAGGACCCTTCCACATCTGGATGGCATGGAGCCCCCTTTAGGAACACCACTAGTCACTTTGCTGCAGCAGTAAATTGACAGCAGTGGTCGCAGGCAGTCACTGCTGGCCACTTCTCCATGGACTGATTGGTGTTTGTCTGAGGGAGGTCAATGGCAGCAAGTGAATAAATGAGTGAATGAATGAATGAGAAAAACAGGAGTGGCAGACAGATCAGGAAGTACCAATCAGCCATTTCTTCTTATCCATCACTTCAGACAAGCGGCTTGACTTGGCTAGGCTAAATGGAAGGTTGGCCCTGGAATGAAGCGTTAGATTAGAAATATAGTTGATCAGGGTTGACAGGAGACCCCTATTCCCCTCACCAAACAACGATTCCCAGAGTGGTTTAATAATCTATCCCTCTTCCCAGGGAACTCTCAGAACTGAAGTTCTGTGAGGGAACCAAGGGTCTCTTAAGAATTCTTAGTAAGCTTAACAAACTAAAGTACCTTGGGACTCTTTGGGTGAAGCCATGACTGTTTAAAATGCTATAAGACTGCTCTAAATATATACTGCAGATGGAGTCTAAATTAGTTTTAAGATTTGGGAACAGTGCATTTACTGATCAGAGAGCCTTGTCAATCAACATTTTGCAAACTAGTGCTGGTGGTTTTTTGTTGTAACTTGATTTACTGTGGTGTGTTGTTAGTCATTTTTTAATCCAAACTAGTCAAGATTGATGTAAAAAAAGCTTTTTGACCGAGTTTTGTCAGCTCCGTTGGGGGAAAACCCCCTATAAACTGCATAATCCAGTGTAATGGTGAATATTTAAGATCTATTGATTTTAATTAGAAAGTTAAACACAAACTTAAATATTTCCCATTGTAGTGATAAGATTTAGATCCCATTGTAATGATAAGATTCCACTGAATAGATCATTCCTAAATCTTCTGCATTTCCAAGTATGAGGGTTGTTGCCAGATATCTTGATTTTATTATGCTTTATTTTGTTTTGTTTGTTTGATACGGTGATTCTGTTAAGTTTGTGGAATCATAGAATTGTAGAGTTAGAAGGGTCATCTAGTCCAACCACCTGCAATGCAGAAATCACAGCTAAAGAATCCCTGACAAATGGCCATCCATCTCTGTTTAGAAATCTCCAGTGAAAGAGGCTTCTTCACTTTCCGGGGTAATCCATTCCACTGTTAATCAGCTCTTACTCTCAGGTCGGAATCTCCTTTCTTGTAATTTGAATCCATTGGTTTCAGCAGGAGACCCTCTGGAACAACAGGAGACAAGCTTGCTGCCTCTTCCATGTGACAGCCCTTCTGATATTTGTAGATGCTACCTCCTAGTCTTCTCTTCTGCAGGCTAAAAATACCCAACGTCCTCAACCATTCCTCACATTGCTTGGTTTCCAGACCTTTTATCATCTTGGTTGGCCTTCTCTGCACACATTTCACTGAAAACAGCAGATCTGTTGTCTTCACAATAACAGAAACAGCTTCAAAATATGAATCGTAAGACATTTAACCCTAGAGTGAAATTATATCTTACAAGTTTAAAATACATCTCATGCACTTAATCATGTTTATTAGTGTGAATGGTTCCTGTTGGCATTCCTGAAGTTGCTTTAAAAAGTCACCTGCAGACATTGGGTTTGTGTATGCTAGCTGGATCAGATGAAAGAACAGGGGATATTGACAAGAAAAAAAATGGAAGCATACAAAGGAATACATAGGACAGCTACTTGGAAAATGATATCTACCTTCGATCCATTAAGAGATTTGGGGTGGGGTGAGGAAACAAAATTGGGTTTAATTTCACCATTGCTATTTGATGTTTCTTGTCATTTAACAGTTGAGCATCATAGGCATCTACTACTGATAATATCTTGGGAGATAGAGAGTGCTGCAAGAAAGCACTTTTGTGGGTATTTTGAGCTTAGAAAAACGGGAAGATCGTATAAGCTCCTCTTGCTGGCTGAAAGCTGGAGCTTGTGTCAGGCTTCACTAAGCACACAAGGCTCTGATTTTGTATCATTAAAGACTCATTATCTCTTTTAACTTCTGTTGAAAGCATTCATCCATAGCCATAGCTACCTCTGAAACAATAGACGCTACCAGCTTAGTAATAATGCATTTTTGCCAGCTTAAAAAGCCTTTAAAGATGGATTGGATTTCACAACAAAGGAACAAAAAGCCCTTGTATAGAAATATATATATATGAAGGGTTATTTCTACAAATGACTTAATTCTTTTTTTAAAAAATAAGAAAAATTATAGCAGGTTTTTAAAGATCCCTCTAGTTTTCATAGCTCTCAATTTACTTGGCTTATTGAGAGAAAATGCATTTTGTTCTAAGAAGAAAAATATATATGAATGCCTTTTTTTCTAGTGCACACCCATGAAAAAGTTTTTTTTATAAAAAAATAAGAATGAACCACAAATATTATATTGACATTCCATATTTTTGTCCATTTGTACATAGTCATTGAGCAAGAAACCTCTCCCTTGAATTCAATAGTGGATTATATAAACTGTTATTTCTATATTTACAGGTTTTGTTTATGCATTCACAATACCTCTACTACATTATCTGATGCCATGATATAGTTTTCAATCTTATAGCTACCATAATCTTCTCATGCATTCGGTACATCTGAGTCGGTTTGTTGGCATAAGGGAATTTTGAAGGTTATATTGCAGTACATGAATCAACGGAAAATGAAATGCACTTGAGACACGATCAGCCAGTTTTAATTCATTGCAGAAAGTTAGAGATACCAAAATGCATTTAATGTAATCTGATCTCTTTATTCAAGCCTGAATTTATGAGCAATTCAACAGGAGTAGAATGACAACTTTGTTTAAAAAAATAGTAGCCTACATCAAATGCCAATTTAATATCTCACCAGTATATTTACACATATTGCTCAAGGAAAAGAATATTTAAGGGTAAACACCTCTTTCTGCAGGTAAATGAATTCTGGAAAGTATATTTTGTTTCATTGATTATGTCATTCTAATGTAGGGTTAAAATACAAAAATCTCCAGGAGTACCATAAAGCAGGTCCTTAGTCCACAAGTCAATCACTATTTCATTTGTGGGGGGCGGAGCTTATGGATCATTGACCACTTGCTTATTAATGACCTCTTACTGACTGACCAACTAGTTGTCTATAGCATAGGTTTATTTCATACACATAGGTCTCTTCATACCTAGGGATTTGGAACAGATAATTACCATTCTTCAAAGAGAAAAAGCATATTGTATGAATGTTAGACGTGGACTTGGGAAGAGAGAACCAAGTTGGTGACATAGCTTTCTCCTTCTTCCATCCTGTTTTTGTATATAATAGATTGCCAGTCATTTATGACACACTTGGTAAATAGTTGAGGTTCCTGCATTGCAGGGGGTTGAACTAGATAACCTTTGGGTCCCTTCCAACTTTATAATTCTGTGGTTCTTTGGTATCACCACCCTAGCCCTATCCAACCTGGTATTCCTGGGCTTAGCAGCCCCTTCTTATTCATTTTGCCTTGCTGTGCCTGAAGCCTGGTGTATAAAGAATAAGGTAGGGATAAGGTGGCAGAGCATAACAGTGGTGGAATTAACCATATCACTTCAGACTGCAGATGGGCAAATCACATACTTAACAACACCAAGGTTCAGCCCTGCCAAGACCTCAAACCTGAGGTCTCCTCAGATGAGGAGCAAAGAGAAGAGGATCCCCCAGCAGATCTCCACCCGGCCAATGACCCTGAAGAGACATTGGATCTGGACAGCCCTGTATTAGGAGTGGAGGTCCCCACACCAGGTACCTCAGTTTTTGGATGACTCTTAGCCAGAAAGGCTTGGATATAAGATACCCAACTGAGCTGCTACATTAATGAAGTAACAACTCTGATCCAAGCTCCAGTTTGCCTGACCGAGGGAAATGGATGGGAGGAAACCAATATCTGGACCTATTTCAAACTGGGTTCTGCTTGGGTTTGGGGCTGAATTAGCCTTGCCCACCCCGCTGAATGACCTTTATTGGGAGGGGAACAGGAAGAATATGTTCCTCTTGCTCTTGCCTGATCTCACAGTGGCTTTTGGAAGCAACAGCCATGGTATCTTGCTGGTAGGAATGGCAGTATCAGTTAGTTTGGTTTTCTCAGTTTCTCATTTTCCCAAGCTTAAGTTCAGTTTGTCACATTTCCACATTTGTGTGTGTGTGAATCTTTCTAAAAGAAAATTCCTCATGAAATTTCACCAGCTTTTTAGTGCACATCTCTCCTGATACTCACATTTTTGTATGCAATTTTGCCTAATATACACAAAATAGAATATAAAAAATTCTGTTTCCTGTTTTAAGTATTTACAGTTTTATTTCCATTTCTTAATTTAATTTATAGAAACCCCCCTTCCTGCCCCCCAATTATAAACATTCACAATTCAGATCCTGAATTGACTGGTTGTCAGGATACATTTTTAAATAAATAAATAAATAAATAAATAAATAAATAAATAAATAAATAATAAAAATATATATCACGCCCATACTACTGCTTTTCAGACAGCTTGACAGTTTATCTTACTTCACCTTTAAGGCATATTTAGTCACTGTCCTGTAGGCCACAATAAATGTTGTGTAGTGTTCTACAGTTCATGAATTTTAGCAATGCTCATCTACTTTTGCCTTAAAATAAAATAAAGCAATGCAAATCAGTTGTCTAAGCTAATACACAACTGTTGTCTATCCCTACTCAATTTTTTTTGACATTCTGCTGGGGAATCTGATGCAGCCTCATAATTATGTGTTATCACCTCTTCACCTGTTCTCAGAGCAAAGGTTCCTAACCTTTGAACTGAATGAAATAAGGTTCCCTTAGGGCCTATCAAAGCCACTCTGTTTAAAGTATTCACACATTGATTAAAATATACCTTAATCAATACTGCAACAGTGTTCATACATAATATGAAGTGCTTCCTACAACAGCTCTACCTCAGATAGGCTTTTCTCCTCTAAGAGCTGAATGTGCTTCAATTTTCTCTGTAGGGGTGTGTGTCAGTTTCAGTGCAACGTATTTACAGCTCTCTTGTCGAATTTAACGTTTGGAAGCGATGAGTATGTTGCAAAACCTCCTGCAGACCTGATGTCCCAGAAGGTCTCCATGCTTCTGGAAGGGATTGTATCTTGGTGTTGCAAGCTGGTGGTAAAAAAGAAATGTTGGAAAGCACAGAGGCTATCTTATCTCAGCCTGCTTGGGATAGTAATTGGAAGAAAGAATGAGAGCCATACAGGCTCCACAAGTCTGCCAGTACAGGAATAAACAGAAGTACAGTGGTGCCCCACAAGACGAATGCCTCGCAAGACGAAAAACTCGCTAGACGAAAGGGTTTTCCGTTTTTTGAGTCGTTCCGCAAGACGAATTTCCTTATGGGCTTGCTTCGCAAGACGAAACGTCTTGCGAGTTCTTGCGAGTTTGTTTCCTTTTTCTTAAAGCCGCTAAGCCGTTAACAGCCACTAAGCCGCTAAGCCGCTAATAGCCGCTAAGCCGCTAAGCCGCTGCCGTGCTTCGCAAGACGAAAAAACCGCAAGACGAAGAGACTCGCGGAACGGATTAATTTCGTATTGCGAGGCACCACTGTATTTGTTCCTAATGAATGCTTTCAGTATCTCATTTGGATGAGAGAGAGAAAGAGAGCTTCTTCTACTTCTACACTGCTTAATATGTGGTGTACAGTCTAAAAAAAGAAGAACAATTCATTTTTTTAAAAAAAAGCCCCACAACCTAAAAAAGATATTGAAAGCCTCGTTATCACCTCATTCATCCATTGCCCTGCCACTGTGGCAGTTGGCCTACTTGCTTCTACTGCACCTCACAATCCCCCCCCCCACTACATAACTGCTTACACACACATCTTGGCCTTGACCCCTGAAGTAACTGGGTATG
This sequence comes from Podarcis raffonei, assembly GCF_027172205.1. Taxonomy (NCBI): domain Eukaryota; kingdom Metazoa; phylum Chordata; class Lepidosauria; order Squamata; family Lacertidae; genus Podarcis; species Podarcis raffonei. Next base: position 39,342,411 of record NC_070602.1, on the reverse strand, counting down.
TTTCTGAATGGAGGTAGTGCTGGTAAATGCAATTTTTCGGTCTAGGTTTATTTTACGTTTCAAAATATTCATTTAAACAACCTTAAATCAATGACTTCCTTTCTTCTCTTTCCGTGGTTCATTTTGCATACGATACATCCCTGCATATTTTACATGAACTAAACCATTCAGTAATCCATTGTTTCATCCATCAAAACTTATTTACACTGTTGAATTTATCTTAATGCGACCAGCATTTTTAAATGAACACAGTTTTCACCCATATATTCATTCAGTAAACATTTTCCAGTCTTCTTTAAACATACATTCTTCTTGTTCTCTTATTCTGTATGTTAAATCTGCAAGCTGCACGCATTCCATCAGTTTAAGTTGCCGTTCTTCTTTGGTTGGGACCTCGCCCGTTTTCCATTTTTGGCCTAATAAAACATGGGCCGCCATAGTGGCATACATAAATAGTCTTTTTTGACACCTGGGAATTTCTCTCTGAATTATCCCCAACAAAAAGGACTCTGGTTTTTTTTTTAGGGGGGGGGAAGGTATTTTTAAACATTTTTTCCAATTCATTATATATCTTTATATTTCATTTCCTTGGCATTTTCACCCTGCAGAAGTGGACTTTCTGGGTCAGGCAACGGTATTGCACGTTATGTCTTCCTAGATAACCCGTTGCAGAAAACAACAACTTTTGCTGTTGCTTCATCCAGTTTCTGTGTATGTGTCTTTCTCAGTTGCTCTTGAACTACGCAACTTTAATCACTGCCAGGTGCTCTTCAGCATTCAAGTGCTTCTTCAGAAATCCATAAAAAATAATTTTGCTGTCCGCAACCTCCCTCAGTTCCCAGCATAGGTTTGCTCCCTGACTTGCAGGTGTACCTGCAAGGAAAAAAACAGTATATTGCTTCCTCACCTGGGTGTTTGCCTGGTACTGAGATACACCCCAAGGCTAGTGGAGCTGGATTCCTACAGCTGTTTAGGAAGAGGTCAAGAACTGATCAACTCTGAAGCCAGCATTCTTGCACACTGTAGTGCTATTTTGGTTTGCTGATAGTCAGAATATTGGGTTCTGGTCCTATTTTGTTCATTTCATGCAGTTTCACTTGTAATGGTATTGTTTCATTTCATTTCATTTTTTTTAAGGCAACACTTGGGCCAATAGCTGCACAGGAAAAAATATATATAAAGTCTGGCTCGAGCCTTAGCTGACAGCTCCAACTGTGCAGTTTAAAAGGCAAGTGGACCCCCTTACTGTCTTCCGTCAATCAAATGTCAGTCAGCTGCAGAGAAACCTACCCAACCTTCCCATCACTAGAAGGAACAGGCATGCATGGCATCTCCTTAAGTCAATATATAGCATAGCAATGATTCTCAAAGTGTCAGCCATCAGCTTTTCAGTAATTCAGATTCCTACCTGCTGGAAATCCACATACAGATTTTACTATGTCCCTCTATTTGTAAGCCTTGTGGAGAAGGCTTCGTGCCATTTTAGTTCTCCAACATTCTAGAAATATATTGGCATATCTCCACTCGTCAAAATGAGCAGAACAAAGGCAGTCAGGACCAGGACGGGCCTACCCTTGAGGCAAGGTGAGACGACCACCTCAGGCGGCAGGATCCACAGAGGCAGCAGATCCCAATGTAGAGCTTTATTTACCCTTTGTTCCTTTATTTCACCCTTTTTCCCCCGGCAGGAGGGAGGGATTTGTCATTTTGTAGCTTGCCTCAGGTGTCAAAATGTATTGGGCTGGCCCTGGTCAGGACTACAGTGTTTGTAAGGCCCAAAGTACATGGGATGACAGCAGACTCTAGTCCTTAGAAAACAGAGCTGCCATTACAGAGTGGGGGCTTAGGGCTTAAAGAGGCATGGGCAGTGTCAAAGTAATGCATCCCGTGAGTGAAAGGCTTTCTACTTGTGCTACTGACCCCCCCCCCCCTGTGTGTGCCCACACTTCCCCCAAGTCTGCTCCAGATGGCTCCTAGAAGTTCAGATTTACAAGGCATACTGGGGAAGGGAGGAGTCCAGTTGCACAAGTGGGAATCTGGTTGCCTATAGGACATGTTACTCACTGATACTTTGGACACAACCCTATGTTAGTGGGTAAGGCTGGATGCTCTTTCCACCCATTCCATCTTCTCAGGATCTGAGAGAAAGAAAGTGAGCTTAGCTGTGAGAGAAGCACTGAAGTGGGAGCCACAGATATTGACGGCCAGCCCCTCTTGCACACATATCCTAGAATCATAGACTTGTAGAGTTGGAAGGGACCCCGAGAATTGTCTGGTCCAACCCCCTGCAATGCAGGAATATGCAGCTGTCCTATACAGGATCGAACCTGCAACCTTGGTGTTATCAGCACCACGCTCTAACCAACTGAACTATCCAGGCCATCCTTTGGTACTTTCAAGTGCCATCCATGCCTACTTCGTACATAAAGGGGATGCCTCAATGCTTAAGGGTGCAGGTGGACATCTAATTACTTTTTGTAGTAAAATAAATTGACACACGCAGTTGGAAAAAGCAAAGACCTGCAACATCTTGTTCTGAGAAAATCCCATTCAGTTACATTGAAATTGCATTTATTTTTTATAGAACATTCACTAGCATGTTTGTAGCAGTGTGTTGCTCAACTAACCGAGTCAGCTTGACTTGTTATTGACATCTGTCTGTCTTGGAAGACAGTGGAGGAGTATGCTGTATTGTTTTTGATACTTGATTGGGAGCCGCCCAAAGTGGCTGGGGAAACTCAGCCAGATGGGCGGGGTATAAATAATAAATTATTATTATTATTATTATTATTATTATTATTATTATTATGCCGCCTTTGGGGTGAAATCAAACTGTTGGAAGGTTACAGCGCCCGCAGCGGCTGTAAGAGACCAATATGGGAGAGATATGCTTTGTTACAGCAATTAACCAAGCAATCATTTTGAGCAGTATTTTTTTTTTAAAGGAATCAGCATATAATCTTAAAGGTGCGACCCAACATTCCTTGGCAAAAGTGATCTGTGGTAGCATGCTGGATTTGTACACAGTCCAAGAGCTGTGGCCCAAAATCATATATGAAATTTCATGAGTCTTGGGGGATTGAATGGGGAAGGCATTTGGGGCATAAAATGTCCTGTTAATTCAGGCAATTCTGCATCCTAGGAAGTCAGCAGTGGAAACAATAAATTGGGAAAAAATGAGTGCACAAAGAATTGAACCAAGAAACGGAAGGCATTGAGAAATCAAATTATATGGGGAATACTTGAGCAAAGAAAAGACTAGGCTGGATACAGCACATGATGGATACCAGATGATGATGATGAATGGAGCACAGCAGATATGAGAGAGAGAGAGAGAGAGAGAGAGAGAGAGAGAGAGAGAGAGAAATGTACCTAGAAAGAGACAGATGTGGAAATCCTGAGCTTAAAAAGAGTCAAAGAGCCATAGAGTTGGAAGAGACCCTGAGGTTCATCTAGGCAAACCTCCCGCAATGCAGGAATATGCAGCTGTCTCTTATGGGGATCGAACCTGTGACCTTGGCGTACCAACACCATGCTCTAACCCACTGAGCTGGCAAACAAGTAGATAGAGCAAAGAGGAGTAGTTGCCCTCCAGTTCCCATTATCCTCATGGTCCTTGGCTGGGATAATGGGAGCTGTAGTCCAACAACATCCAGCTAATCAGGTTGCCCATCTGTGAGTTGGAGATATAGGGCATGGCACTGAGAAAGACAATGATTAAAATAATGTTCACGAAGAAAGAAGAGGTCTGAGCACAGATGAAAGTAGCTTGAGAAAAAAAAGAGGGGGGAGACCTACTAGCAAGGAGCCACAGCAGTCAACTTGAGAAACAAAGAAGGGATCAATAATTCAGAAACTTTAGGTAGCTGGACAACTCAGATACTTTTGAGGTTTGGGGGATTAGTTTAGAAAACCGTGGGCACCAGTGTATGTATTGCTCACTTTCTCCTACAGGCATGCATAGTATCTGTGAATACTTCCCCACTCCGGAACACTCACTTTTTCGTTTTCTTTCCAAGCTTAGAGTGGTATTCATCTTGGAGGAATTATAATTCATAGCAATTATATACTGAGATATCTCAGAGAGGAGGTTAAATGTAATGATACCACTGGTCTCAGGTTACTGAACAGGCTATAATTCAGTTATTTGGGATTTGAAGACAAGAATATGTTAGCAATAAAAAATTGGCTTCCAATGTACACATTCTACTGTACCTCAAGAGGAAATAGGAATTCAAAATCAAATATTAAGTTGTAAGCATTGGATTCTGTATACAAATTCTTGCTTAGGATATAGGTGAATCTGAAGGCTTGGAAAAGGACCTAAGGTTTTCTTTTCTTTTCTTATTATAATGATTACTTTGATTCATCTGATTTGCCACACAGTATTATTTTCCAGTTTGGTGGGCTTTCTCCGTGTTGAAATCCCGGGCAATATATTCAAAGTTCCCTTCAGAATGATTTGTGCAAAAGAATGGATCCTAGCCGCAGTCTTGTATCCCCAGCATCTGAGAAAGTTTACTGAGAGCACAACAGCATGGAACCACTGCCTTTCTCATGAAAAATCCTATGCAGGCCTATGATCCCCTCTCAGGGACCCACAGGCATTTCTAAGGAGCAACGATTTTATGAGTGCAGCTTGAACACAGCTGTCTATGGCTCTCTTTTGGTCTATGGCTAAAAGACAGAATGCAACATGAGATTTTTAAGCATTCCAGAGCCCATCTGCCATGTAACCCACTTATCTTTGTGGCTGTGAGTTTATTATTGATCCAAAATGGTGAAAGAAAGAGGCAACAAAGGGGAGAAATGCAAGAGAGAATAACCATAAATCCATTCTTTTGTTGTTCTTCCAGCAGCATCTGTGAGCAATTGTCACAATTACTATCAAACTGTATTTGACTGGTTGCCAACATGAATTTTCCCAAAAAAACCAAATGTAAACAAACTCTGCAAGTGCTTCCTCATTTGCCAAGCTAGTAATTATTTACTTTGTTTGGGGCTAGCATTACTGTCAGCTCAGCTTTACAGCCCTGTAATGTGTTTGCTAATGAAACCATGAGGTCTAAAGCTACATATTAACCTTGTCACCCTTCAATTTTGATCTCAATAAAGTTTCACCATGGTTTTGTAAACTAGTGTTGGGGGGACAGGCAAGTGATTAATTATATTTTTCCGTTTTCCTTTATCCAAGCAAATTGCTAATCCTTAAACCTGCCTTGCCTTCGAAGGTTAACTCACTAAATCAGAAGCCCTCATTTACAACTGTCAAAATTACAATCTTTACTCTGGAGCTGAAAGTTGGCAAACATACCTACTAATAATGAACACCATCAACTAAAAATCCCATTCCACATGAGAGTTGGTAATACACTAGAAGCATACTAAAGAACTCATCTTGTCTCAGGAACTCCAAAGCTTCCCTTGAAGACCTCGGAGGCTGAGTGAGGCCTAGTGAGCTATGATTCATTGCATGTGGCTTTATTTCAGAGTCACTTTCTGTCATAGAATGGATACATGTAATGGCAATAGGGCTTGCCGATCAGAAGGTCGGTGGTTCGAATCCCCGCGATGGGGTGAGCTCCCGTTGCTCGGTCCCTGCTCCTGCCAACCTAGCAGTTTGAAAGCACGTCAAAGTGCAAGTAGATAAATAGGTACCGCTCTGGCGGGAAGGTAAACATCATTTTCGTGTGCTGCTCTGGTTCACCAGAAGTGGCTTAGTCATGCTGGCCACATGACCTGGAAGCTGTCTGTGGACAAATTCCGGCTTCCTCGGTCAGTAAAGCGAGATGAGCGCCGCAACCCCAGAGTCATCCACGACTGGACTTAAAGGTCAGGGGTCCCTTTATCTTTACCTATAAAGCCTTTGGATTGGCCAGGTCTCGTATAAATACTGAGCCCTTTGCTGAGCCTAGTCAGCAGAGATGTATATGCTTATGATTGTACTTAAGGTTTCACCTAATGGTCTATGAGCTTGAGAATGCATCCTCTGTGTCTTCATTTGAATGTAGCTGTCCAAGGTCCTGGCCTGGTCACTTTCATCCTGTAGAAAAGTTCTCGAGTCTTGGGTATGACTGGTTCAGGACTGTTTGAGCTCAACATAAGGGATATGCCAACCCTCACAATACATGCCTAGTTCTGAGATGTGAATGTGGTGCCACAATTCCTCAATTGTTAACAGCCCCCACAGAATCAAGTTACTGTATGTAATTCAACTAGACAGCTGATGAAAACAGAATGAGCTTTTACTTCTTAAAACATTTAAACTTGGACACAGGATAATCAAAGCACAACTTTACCCCAAAGTCTTCCTGTTTTCAGTACCATAAGGTCACAAATTCAAATGCCAGATCCCTCATTCCAGCTATACTGAGCTCATCTTAAATCAGATGGGTTTCCTTCGCTAGTAGTAGTATTAGTATTAATACCTCGCCTATCTCACTGGGTAGCCCCATCCACTCTGGGTGGCTTCCAGCATACATAAAAATATAATAAAACATCAAACCTTAAAAAGCTTCCCCATATAGTGCTGCTTTCAGATGTTTCCTAAATGTTATATCAGTGTTAGACACTGAGATCTGAAAGCTAGGAGCTAAATGGCACCTTAAACCTAGGTTGTGGGTGCAACAATGGAATGTCCAGGCATGCTTTTTTATAACAAGAATACAAAGCTGGAAATGAATGAACTGCAGCTAAAATATCATGTTTATTGTTCACATGGTCTAGTTCTTCCCTTGCCTGCCCACCTAATATTCTTAAAAGGGTCTCTTCTCCAATCTTCAGAGAGTAGCTGGAAGTGGGGAGGCAGCAAAGGGTCCTTCTTTCTTTCCACTCTGCAGTTTTAACTGGAAATCTTAGGCGCACTACTGCGCTCAGAGCTCAGAAGCTGCTCGTGCTAATGAAATTCCCTGTCACAAAATTTGCCCAGAGCAATGGGAGTTTTGAACAGTGTTATATAATTACTCATCTCCTTAACATCTGATTGGAGGGAATTCCACAGGGTGGGTGCCACTACCAAAAAGGCCCTCTGCCTGGTTCCCTGTAGCTTCACTTCTTGCAGTGAGGGAACTGCCAGAAGGCCCTCAGAGCTGGATCTCAATGTCCAGGCTGGACGATGGGGGTGGAGACACTCCTTCAGGTATACTGGACCGAGGCCATTTAGGACTTCGAAGGTCAGCACCTACACTTTGAATTGTGGTCAGAGACATATTGGGAGCTGATGTAGGTCTTTCAGGACCAGTGTTATGTGATCTCAGCAACAGATTACATTTCTTAGATCTAGACATTCTATGATTCTATGAAAACTAAAGGAGCTTATTGCTCTGGGCAGTGGCTGAAAGGTGATGGCAAGTTCTGGCTGAAAAAAGCCCTGGCTCTGGGTTAGATGGGCCTGGGTGATATGTGGAGAATTCTATAAAGAACTAATCCTACTATTTAGGTCAGTGGTGTCCAAACTTTTTTCAAAGAGGGCCAGATCTGATGAAGTGAAGGGCCGTGAGGGCCGACCAAAGTTGCTGATCTTTTTTGAGAATTGAAGTTGTTGTGGGTTTTTTAGGATTTTACCCCAGGAAATAAACTGCCACAGGGGCCAGTTTAACCAGATTAAACCAACCAGCGGGACGGATTAGGCCCCCCAAACGGACTTTGGACATGCCTAGTTTAAGTGAACCAGGAAGCCCGTTTTTCCCTTCTGGGCTCCATCATGAAGCAACAGATACTCTTCAGGTCCTGAATTATTTTGTGAATGGTTGGAAACCTTATTTAGCCATTCTAGTGATTTCATTTGCTACTTTCTCAGCAGCCCAGTCCTGCCTGGCCTTGCTCCATCCCCCTTCACCTTTCCCCCAGTGTTTCCTGTTATCCTTTCTGAGCTACTATCCTGCAGAAGCCACATGCACCTTCACGCTGGTGTCTTCCCACTTGACAGTGAAGCTCAGATACAGAAAAAGACACATTTATCTCCATAAACAACATTCATTTTGAGAGGAATATTGGCAATGATGTTCTTTTTCAACAATCCAGATGCTTGTAAAATAGATTAATGCTTGTGGCACTTCAGAAATCTCACACTGAATAATTCAATTTCATAAATCCTTTTTTTAAAGGAAAGATATTGAATCCTAGGAATGGTAACACCACATGAGACGGCACCCTACCACATCCATTTTAACTTCCTTTTAGAACTGCAGTAGTTTTGCTGATGGTTGGGTTTTTGGGGCTGTTTCTTCCAGCTTGCTGATAATTTTTTGTCCTCCAGATTGATAGCTGGCCAAGACAAGGAATTTGGAAGCATCACTAAAAAGTCCCACTTTCAAAAATAAATAAAAATAAAAATAAAATAAATGGTGTGGCAGGAAAGTAACAATAAGCACTTTTGTCTAATTGGTTTGTTATCCCTTTTTTTCCTGCCTTCTATTTTTTCTGCCTACTTCAATAAGAGTCCTGCTGGGTTGGGCCAAAGGCCCATCTAATCCAACACCCACTCATGCCCTGCTTACAGACTTCCTGTAAGATCTGGGTCCCCACTGTAGGAAGTCTGTAAGCAGGGCATGAGTGCAACAGCCCTCTTCCCACTTGTGATTGCCAGCAACTGGTATTCAGAGGCATATTACCTTCGACAGTAGAGGTAGAACATAGCTACATAATGGCTAGTAGTCATTGATCCTTATCCTCCATGAATTGCATCAATACAGAGTGTTTGGATATGTCTTATGCTGCATCTTATCACCACGCATAGGGCCAAATACAGCAAATCCCCAAACACAACTTGTTCCCATATATTTATTGGAATTGTTTGTAATTTCTGTATTTTGTGCCTTCAAAGGCTTGTGAGATTGAGTCTTCAAGTTGCATTTTTTTTATAAGATATTTATTGAAATTTTCCACTTTAATACATTAAAAAATCAAAAAAGAAAAAACAAAAAAAGTTAAAAACACATAGTTTACAATCCTTATTTTTCTATAACATATTTCCCTGACCTCCCCACACCTCCCCTTCTTATATTCCAATTCAAATTGTTAGTTCAACAAGTTCTTATCCCCAATTTTTGACCTTTTTCTGTTTAGTTCATTTTAAGAAAAGCCAATTTTACCTTATAAACATCAATATTTATATATCAATACTCATTCTTAAAACCTCTTTCTAAAGTCAACCCAAATTCCCTTCCATGACTTCCCCAGTTTTCATACGAATAGCAAAACAGAGTAAAAGCAAAAACAGATTGTAATTATGCACCCTTTGGATCCCCAAACTCCACCCCCCTTTCCCGGTTTCAATCCCCAACAAATGTCCATCAGTCTTAATCTACTATCAGGCTGGAGATCTCACGTCCAAGGCTCTTAATTCTCTCTCAATTCCTCTCTGCCGGTTTTTTTGATAGTCCTTAATATTAAACACCAGATCTCGGAGAAGCTCTAGCCGAATGGGATCCATGTTTCTTCCAGCCAGACCTCCATACTTAAAAGTGGAGCCCGAATCTTGTTTCTTACTCCTTTCAAGTCCAAATGTCCCCAAAGCTCCAACTTCCATCTTAATCAGATTTGTAATCCTTGGGTCTTCAGATCTCAACATAAGGAGATCTCTCCGTTCTTCAATCTCCAATTCAAACCAGATTTTCAACATCAAGTTCTTATTTTCCTTTGTAGCCATCATGTCAGGCCTCTGGCTCTCCTTTGTCATCTGCAGCATTACAGCTCCTCCTTCCTTTTCCTCAGGAACAACATATATCTCTTTCTCCACACTCTCAAAGTTCTCAAGTTTCTCTTCTTGTCCAGCTGCATGAACTTCCTGAGTCAAGTCCTTATCAAATTCAATGAGTTTATTTACTGTTAAATCCAGAGTTGCAACATTTGTAGCCAAAACATCAATTTGGCCTTGTAACTTTCCCAAGAGAACAAAAACTCTGTCCAATTTAGCATGTATTTTCCCTCCTTCAGCCATTCTTGTAATGTCCCAAAACCCCCTCTAGAGGGATTTTGGTTACTTAAAATTCCTTCCAGTTCAAATCCAAAAGTCAAGTTAGTTTGTATCAATTCTTCCTTGTTTTCAACAAATTATAACCAAATTGTAACAAATATAACCAGCAGAGACAACAGAAACAAAGTTCTCTTTTTCAGTCTTGACAGCTAATTTGACAGCTGTCAAACTCTTCCTTACCTCTTCAACAGGCTCTCTCGCGGATCACTCCCGGGTCCGGGGGGGTGGCACTTCAGCTCCCAAAATTAGCTCTTATCCTCCAGTAAAATTACTTATACTGCCAAATCGTGAAATTAATGTCTTTTGCCCAATAAACAAGAAAAAATTCTCTCGACCTTACTTAGCTGATCCTTGCTTTAGATTATTTACAAGACGGGGAGACGGACTTCCTGTTTGCGCCTTCCCCGATCGTGCCTAATTCAAAAAAAATTTTCTTTGTAAATCCAATTTCCGTACTACTCACGGGTTGTTGCTTTTAATGTCCAATTGTTCACAAGAAGAAGTCAGCGCTCTCCGACCATGGCATGCGGCTTCACTCCGCAGGAGAAGCAGTCGACTCTCAGCACCACGCCACTCACCCCGTCCCCCGTTCCGAAGCCTTTAAAAAGGCTCCTTCGTGGGTCGGGGGGGCGCAAATGGTGCCCGCCGAGTCACCAAGTTCACAGGCTTCACCGCCTGTGATTTCTGAGGGTCCCCGCGTCGCCGCCGCGGCAAGACCCAACTCCTGCGGAGCCGATTCCCTCCGGAGCTCGGAGGGAATCCGCCATTAGCCGATGGCGCTAACCCGGAAGTCTTCAAGTTGCATTTTTGGTCACGGAAGCCTTCCTAAGAAAACGATGTGTGACTCATTTAATTTCAGGCTATAATGTATTACCTGTTGAAATGGTCATTTCCTTTCATCTTCTGAAAAGGTGCGAATAAATCTCCCTTAAAGGAATAAGTTTGTTTAGAGTCAGAAAGCAATGGTTGGGAGTGACTAAGCACAGGAATTTAGATGCATTTTATATTGAAATCAATATGAATCATGGAAACAGTCTAACATTTTGTTATACTATAAGGTTTTTATAGTTGGCAGTAGAGCTATGACAATCCGTTCCACAGTACCTATACTACAGAAATAGCAGGTTATAGAATCATAGAACTAGAAAGGCGCCACATGGTCATGTATTCCAACCCTCTGCAATGCAGGAATCTCAGCTAGGTCATATATGACAGATGGCTGTGCAACCTCTGTTTAAAACCATTCAAGGAAAAAAGAGTACACCACCTCTCAGGGGAGTCTGTTCCACTGTTGAACAGCTCTTACTCTTCTTCCTGACTTTTAGTTGGAATCCCCTTTCTTGTAACTTGAATCCATTGGTTCAGGTCCTAGCCTCTGGAGCAGGAGAAAGCATCCTCCACGTAACAGTCCTTTAGATATTTGAAGATAGCTATCAGATCTCCTCCAAGTGTCCTCTTTTCCAGGCTATACATACCCAATTCCCTCAACCATTCCTTATAAGTCTCAACATGTCTACTTAGCAGTACACCTACTCCCAGGAAAGTATAGGATTGCAACAGTGTTCAAAGCCTAACAGGCTCCAAATATCTGAAAGACTAGCTCCTTCCCTACAGACCATATCTAGTGCTAAGCTCAGCCGAGAGGGACCTCTTGGTAGTTCCACCTCCTGCAGAAATTCAATGGGGGATGGTCCAGGTGAAGGCCTTTTCTGTGGCAGATCCTAGGGGGAATCCAAAAGCAACCATAAAGGGGGCAGGTCTTCTGGTAAAAATGGATGGGGCACCTATCACTTTTGAGTGATGGGTCCTCTATTCTTCTTATGGTTTCTGACATATGCTGAAGACACACCTCTTTACCCTGATCCAGCACCAGCACACCAATGAGATAAGACGAAGTGGTGGCCTCAGATGGCAGATCTGGGCCTGAGGAATGTGTTGCTTGCCTTCTCCTGCCACATAGTTGTGCTTCCTCCTCCAACACGTTGTTGCCGGAGCAGCACTGCAGCACACCCACACCACAGCAGCAATGGTGGATGCACCCACAGCAGCAATGTGGCACATCGATGGAGTGGGTGGCAGCAGGGGCATGGCAAGAGCATGGTGTGTCCGCATTCATGGCAGCTTGCGCCCCTGCCCATGGAGGGCACAGGAAGAGCAGCAAGGGTTTTTTGTCTCAAGTGGCAAAACGCCTCAGGCTGGTGCTAGCCTGGCTTTTATGAATGAGATGTCTGTTTTCAGGACCCACTGTATTCCTCTGGTTGCAATATGTTTTTAATATTGAATTTTAAATTGTTGCAGCCCACTCTGGGACCTGATGGTGAAGGGCAGATGATCAATTGGAGTAGGAATAATGATGATGATGATAATATATTTATTGCATTTATATCCTGCCTTTTTCTCAAATGTGTCTAAGGGTAGTTTTCCACCTACTAATCTGATCCCCACAACAACCCCATGAGGTAGGTTAGGCTGAGAGGCAGTGACTGCCCCAAGGTCACTCATTGACCTTCATGGCTAAGTGGTGATTTGAACCCAGGTCTCCAGGGTCCCAGTCCAACACTCTAACCACTACATCACATAATAATACTAGTAAGAAGAGGAAGAAGAAATTTATTTTTAAAGGGAAATCTGCACTCTTATTCTTGTGTTCCTCCTCACTGCACACAACGCCAACCAAGGGGGTCATTCATAGCACTTCCTTCCCCTGCAAGATATGATCAGAATGCTTTGAACAGAAAACACCAACTTTCTGTTCAGTAGAGGGAGATCTTTGGTGGGGATGCGTAAGTGCCATGAGCCCAGTTAAAACAGCAAATGCTGAACCCACCCACTGTCAGCGTTTTTAGCCTATCTCCCTCTGAAAGCCTCCTCAAAGAAAAGGGCTTGGCAGTGATTCCAAGCAACATTCAGGCTTTGGTGAATCTGTGGGGTGGAGATTTGACAGTTGGGGGAAGCTGTTGAGAGCCACCTCTAAGCTGGCATGTGCCTGGCATTTTCAAGAGTGCTCTCAACTGATCTGAGGGAGAGTGATAGGACAGGAGAGGCAGTGATCTCCTAGGTATTTAAAAAACGTGCAGGCAACAGTAGCTGACTGGAAATCATACAAACAGCCTGTTCTGTGACGTAATTCCTCCTGCTTTTTCATGAATTTCTTTTTGAGTATTTTCCAGTTTGTAGGCTGAAGTTTGTACAAACAAATCCTCCTCTGAAACACAAATCATGGGCAGAAGCTAAATTTGTTGTAATTGGATTGAGCTATGAGCTTAAAGATGAAGGGGACAAAACCATGTCCCAAAGCAGTATTTGATGCTCTTAGCGTCTTATCGTTGGATGTTTTATACCAGGCATGAAGACTGTTATTTGTTCACAGTGATTTGTACAATTTACAGTGACATTTTATTTCAGCTGGAATCATGTAGACAAGCCATAACACACATCTACATTTAGTTGTTTTCTCTGTTGCTTTTGATGAGCTATCACAGGAATACCTCTGCTGAAGACGATGCTTGAGAGGCAAGGATTTACTATATAATGCCAAGATGAATTTTGCAAAGGACTGAGGATAAGGGACTACAATAGAGAGCAGCAGTAGGCTTGAATCAGAAGTAGCTTATAGAAGAGTAAAGCTTCAAAAATCCTGGTTGCAGGGTATTGGGATCAGTCATTTGAGCTTGCATACATGGCACAGAAGGGAAAGATTTCTCTCCCTCCCCCCGCCCCAATTTCAAATAAATCATCGGAAGGTTGCAGAGAAGGGAAGCTGTAGATAAACGGGGATATTTTTTTTTTAGTTCCACGCTTAATTCTTAATAAACATGCCAACATCATAACAAAGAAAAATAACATATATATTTTTTAAAAAACATCTTTAAGGAGCAATAGTATGTTTGGATACTAAAACAAACTAAACGTTAACCAGTTTTTGCTGTCTCTTCCCTACAATTTTAGCTTGTGTGTGAATACTGACAATATCAACCTCACATATCTTTCTTAACCCCACATCCACTGCTGGCTGACTATGACTGTTTCAGCATTCAGTCTAGCACAGTTAAGTTTTTAAACAAGAATTTTTTATATATAATTTAGGCAATTTATATGCTGCTTCATCCTTCAGAGAAGTCGCTGAATGGTTTACACAATAAGTGCATCACAAGTAAATGCAAAATAAAAATTCCACATTTTAAGTAACAAATAAGATCCTCTTAAATCTCAACAACACATAGGGACCATAATGACAAAATAGAGAAATACAGCAGAGACAATCAGCCTGTGTTGTTTTACCCACCAAATAGAACAGCATGTATCTATAGGTAACACTCTCACTTCTGTTCTTATATCCCCGAATTAAGCTTGCACAAAAAGGTAGGGCAAACTTTCTCCCCAAAGCTCTCTCCTCTCACCAGGGAGCACCCACAACAATATTTTATCCCCTCCAACCCATAAAAACAATAAGAATTGGAGTGGAGCCCTCACCCCTTGGTGGAATCCCAAAGGGTGATATGCAGCAGTGCTGATTTTAAGCCTACGGGCTGGGCATGTTCCCAAGATATGTGCCTTGGGACTTGTACTTGAACTTCACCCAGCACACATGGCCACCAGCTTAGTGGGCTTCAAAAAACAAATTCATGGAGGAGAAGGTCATCTATGGCTTTGCTCTGCCTCCATAGTACTGGAAAGTATTGCTAAAGATAAAATAACCAAGCATATAGAAGAACAATGCTTACTTAGGAGAGGGCTTATAATGGCTACTAGCAACAATGGCTATGCTTCATCTCCACAGTTGGAGGCAGTGCTTCTGAATACCAGTTGTTGGAAACCACAGAGGGGAGAGTGCTCTTGTGCTCAGATCCTGCTTTCAGGTTTCCCACAGGCACCTTAAAAACAAGATGTTGGATCCAGCAGGTTCTTCTTATAGTCTTATTTCTCCAATCATCTCCTCCCATTTCAGCCCAAGCTTGTCACTGCCCAGCCAGCAAGGCTATAATCCACCAGCAGAGAGCCATAGGCCAAGAGACCTTATGCTCCTGCCTCAAGCAAGCTGTGGGACTTAAACAGTTGAATACCTGGAGAAGGAAATAAACACAAAACATTCAGGCGGAACTGCCTCAGGTGAAACCACTGTCTCCCCAGATGTTTTAACCATCTTCTCATTTGCTGCCATAGTAACTAGAAGACACCAAGAGCCTCTAGCATTGTATTTGTGGTGGGCAATTTCAGAGGAAACCACAGTGGACTGTGGGTGGCACGTAAAGGAAATGCACTGAACAACGACCCTGCTACTTGTTCTCCCTCAGCTATGTGGCTTGGTGCTCTGCTAGAATCATCTGGAGGTATTTTGCTTGGACTGCTCTCTGACTGAAGAACATTGCAATCTGGATTTGCATATTTGTGGGTGGGTGGTCCTCACTTATAGAAGGAAGAGATATTGCTCGCCTCACAAATAATGTTTTTAATGTCCCCATCAAACACTCAGAAAGGTTCTTCAATCATTTGCATGTTCAATACGGACATTTTAATAATCCCAATGCATCCATTACTCCCTTTTCTAGCTTACACCCCCAATTTCCCAAGAATAGAAAAAGAGCACTCCTCCACCCATAGTTCTTTCTCGAGCCTCTGTCTCCTTTTCTATGCTTTACTGTCCCATGGCAAGGATACCCTAAAATGCTGATCACTGTTCACAGGGATTATTTTCTTTTCTAAATTTGAGAACTGGTATGGTATGGTATGGAAATGTGGAGAAATCAACTGAAGATTGGGGGGGACGGGACAAGAAGCTGAAAGAAATCGAAATCGACAAATTCATCTACCCACATGGATCAACTTAGTTTGCTACCCCCACCCTAGTTAGCATTTCCATTTCAATTAAAAACAGCAGCAACATTTTGAAGTTTGAAAGCTAACACACTTCCACCAACTGACGCTTGACCAGTATACCTGCTAAAGTTACCCATTTTGGACTTGTCCTTCTCTGGGACCAGAATGGCAATTATGTAGAGTATATAAACCCTGATGGTACTTTTGGACTTCAATAATTCATTTAGCAATACGTTCCAGAATTTGTGATCATTCCCTTTTAAAAGGGATATTAACAAATGTGTATTATAAATGGCTCCCCCTCAAAGAGGGAAATGGTTATTCCCGCATTTGATTTCCCTTTCTGAAACTTTCATAAATAAAAGAAATATGCCATTCAGTTACATGATTAGCTTGGGGATATGTGGGAATTCAGAAACTTTGGAAACCTTCAGTAGAATTTTAATACAGATTTCCTGCAGTTAAACGAGTGCAGGATGCCGAGCTCTTTATTTTGCCTGCATTTATTTATTTATTTCATTTTATTTCCCACCCAATCTCAATGACTCAGAGCAGGTTGCAATATATCGTCATCTGATCTTAGCCTAAGAACAAAGGCGTGATGCCCTTCGTTCCAATTGCAAACATTTACAGGCACAGCATGGATAAGTTCCTTCAATATGCTTTCTCAAAGCCATGCTCACTTCAAGAAATAGTTTACTAAAGAACATGTAAAACTAAAGATGAGCCAAAATGTCCCTCCCATTTCGTTCATGAGTACCAAAAAGAGGAGTTTGAGTTATTATTTGGCAGGGAGACAAAATGCAAATGAAATGGCTGGGAATTTCTAGCAGTGGTGGCAAGAAGATTTCTTCTTGGTGGCTGCCAGCTAGTGGCCACCATACCTCCCAAGTAATCAGATTTGCTTGCTATAGTTGTAGTTATTCAGCCTTTCCATATATCCAAAGGCACACTGTTTAAACATTACTTCCCTTCTTGTAAAACTGAGTCTTAGAATTAGAAATGAGTTCTGGAGGTAGACCCTAAACAGAGAAAGGGATTCAGAAAGGGCAAAACCAAACAGTTTAGAGAAGAGATGGGGAACCTGTGGCCCTCCAGATGTTGTTTGTCTACAGCTGCCCTCATTGCTGGCCCTAGGGCATCCTGGCTGGTGCTGATGAGAGCTGGAGTTCCACAACATCTGGAGGTGCAAAGGTTCTCCATCTCTGCTTTAGAGAGTGGGGTTTCTTAACTCTGTCTTGCTATTCTCCTTGAAGATTTCTTCAGTGAAGGCTGGAAATAATAAAGTAAATCTATGAGCTAAATTCAAACTTCTCGCAGAAGTTTTGAAGATCTTTGATGGTAAGTGAGGGAAAGCAGCAAGGGTGCCTCATATTTGGGGGGCACACTGGAATCTGTTAATAACTTTGTTATCCTGCAGACTGATGACTGATGCAAATATGTGGGTGCCAGAAAGCAATTTACAGTGTAGGCTTCTGCCTCCCAAGTGCATTAATGCCACAAAAAGAAACGCAGAACCCCCCTATGCAGTTCCTTCCACTCGATCAGCAAAAAAACTGATACAAGCACTTCCATATGGAGAAAAAGTCACTCCAGCCAAAACAAATTGTTCAGCTTGTTACAATCAGTATGAATCAGTTCATTGAAAAATTTGGCATGGCTGCATTTTCTTTTATTTAAAGGAACTGATCGTGTTTTGATCTTCCTCATTTAAAGAGATCTTTTGAACACACAAAAATAATGGATGTGTGAGGCAGTAAATAATACTGTGCTATGTAAAAATACAGATGGATGTGAGAATTTCTAAATTTGGTTGGGAGGGGGGTGGAAATTAGAGAGGAAATTCACAGCTCTTGTTTTGTTTCCTCCAGAAGGTACAAATGTCTTCTCTTTCCTTCTCAGATAATTCCAAAGCGTCTTATGTTTGCTATATGACAGTAAAGAGTGAAATACAACATCAAGAAAAAAAGCAAACAATTTCTGCACAACATCCTGAAACAAAAACAACCATTGCAAATTACATGCCTAGGTGATAAAACAGAGAGATGCTACCAGCCTCTTATGATCTATCTATGCACAGCCTCTTATTATCAGCTTGCTTTGTGGGTTTGTCATGTAATCAGAATGAAAGAGAGGATTTCTTGAAAGAGAATTTATTATTCCCATTGGTAGGTTTGGACTTCATATATTCTACCTTAAAAGGGGCTGCAAAGTAGAGGTGAGGGAGAAATTCATTTCAGTTTGCTCTTAAAGAAAATTTATCAAATTTGCACTTTCCAAAGCAATATCAGACCTGATACACAGACATTCATAAAAATTCGCACTAATATGAATTTTGTGATACAGTTCTCCAGCCAAGAGATGTTCACAAAAATGCATACATTGAGGGAAGTATGCTTAAAAATGAATATAGTTGTGAAAATAACATACAAGAATGTATTATATTGGGGCAATTGCTTGCAAAATGTAATCCTCTGTCCTGTAAAGGCTGTTAGGAGCAGGTGTCATGAGTAGGTCAGCAATAAAAAAAAAATGGTGTCAGTGAAATAAACTCTATATTCAAAGAAACCAAAACAGCACAGGCCTAGTGATCACAGCAATTCTGCCCTGTAGGTCTTGCCCCAATGAGACAGTTGGTCCTTCCCACTGCTGTCTAAGGATCCTCCCCTGGTTCATTCCCCAGCTGCCTAAGGTTCTGCTGTCTTGACTTTCGTTGCTCTACCCTAATCATTTCTTTGTGTGTTCTGGGGAACCAGGTGGTGGGGAACTGGTTGCAGCAGGAGGGGGAGACTCCCTGGATTCTGCAGCAGCCTGCCTTCTTTCTATCACCTGCTTACCCTCTCCTTCTTCCGAGTCTGGACTGCTCTCTGCCACAGCCTCTTCCTGCTCACTAAACCCTGTTGCCTCTTCAGCTTCCGACACCTCCTTCTACCAGTCTGCTCCCTCTTCTCCCTCTGACCACTCCCTGTCATCCCACCACCAACCCCCTAGCTCTGAGGCTTCTTCCCCTTGGCGTTCCCTTGGGTGTTCCCCAGCTGGTGCCTCCCACCACTCCTTTGCATCCAGTCAGTCCACGACACCTCCCTATGCAGTACAGACTTTGCTAGTTGCCTGTTTGGGGGCTGAGTAGAATTATTTTAGGGAGCCAGAATTGGGATTGGGACTCCTCTCTTTTGCCTGCTTCATCCTGCTGGGAATCCTGTTATTGGAGTGTATTTTTAATTGGTTTAATTGGCTTTTATTCTGGCCAGGAAATACATGTTAAGATCTGGTGGGGTAAATAACCGAGGAAATATTGCCTTGCCATTGGGTCCTTTGGTGTGCTCTTTAGGCTTGGTGAATGCTGACTCGGCAGGGCCACAGTGTGCTTGTCAGGCTTGCATACTTAAGTTTCTTATGTCAAGAAGGAATAATTATTTCCAAACCTTTGCCATGGGGCTGCAGCTAGAGCCTGTAAATGGGCCCAGGAGTGTGAAGGAACCCAATTGCGCCCACCTTAGGGAACCTCTCTGTCTCGACTATATTTTGATCCAGGTAATTGTTTATTTGGTTGAAAGAAATACAACTTTTTCCAGCACAACTATGGTTTCTTGAGTCTTCCTTAAGGGTGTGCTTGCTATAAACTCTTGTTTATTGTGACCTCTGAGCACAAGCACTATGTGCTCCTGGTCTAACGCTGCAGTTCAAAAATGACCAGAACAGGACTGAAAACTGACGCCATGCCCTACCAGTCTAATTCCAACTGTTGGCCAGAGCAAGCCATGTTTACCTAATGTGTGAGAAGTAGAAATTCATAGATATCTTGAAGTAGTGTATGGGGAATCCAGCGCAGGCCAAAGAAGACATCTGGCTAAATTTCAGACCCAGGAAAGATTTCTGTGGTTTGGGATATCCAAACTGAATGTGAAGTTTAATTTCATCAACAATTTTAGCTATTGCCTGGGAATGGGAACTTATCATTAAATGTCTAGAATTTATCGTCTGCACCAAAACCTGTAAATCATGAACCACAAGCTCTGTCAGTTCTCACTGACTGCAGTACTTGATCTTATTATGGGCTATTTACTGAATGCCTCAGTTCTTTTCTTATTAATATCAGCTTTGGAATGTCAATGACTTGTCAAAATGTGTAAAAGATGTGTGGCATTTATAAGGATTATACCTCCCAAAATCTGATGAGAAACACTAAAATATTTAATATTGTTGGACCTTTTCCTTAGAGGAAGAAGCTAACATTTTTTCCCCCTGGAGCAAAAAGTAAAGAAATGACATACGTAGGAAAAAACAAATACTTTCTTTATGGGATGTACTATATTCATCATAGTCTAAAATTTCACGCCAGGCAAAAATGTTTCTCTATTGCCAGGCCTTTGTCTGATTAACATTGTCTGATTAACATGGCTTCTTAAATGTGTTTTTTGGGGGGAAGGGGGCTATTGGTTTGTTTTTGTTTTATTACTTATTTTGTGCTCTCATTTTGTATTTCTATGTTGTGAATTGCCCTGTGATTTTGAAATGAAGGGCAGTATAAAAATTTAATAAATAAACATGATAATGAAGTGTGGAACTGATCTACACATTATACCAAGGGCAGGGAACCTGTGACCCTTGATATATTTTTTGGATTAGACTACAGCTCCCATAAACATTGGATGTTGGCCATACTGGCTGGGGCTGAAGGGAGTTGGAGTTCAAGAACTACTAGAGAGCTACAGGTTCCCCACCTCTGAACCATGCTGTCAGTGGTCCCCTTCCTACCTCATGCTGGCAGAATGGGAGTTGCTACAATGAGGCTCCTCCCTCTGTCACCAGGGTAATGTCATAGGGAAGGACTGTGCCTCAGTGATAGACCCTCTTTGCATGCAGAATGTCCCAGGTCAAGTCTCCAGCATCTTCAGGTCCCCTGTTTAAAGCCCAGGGGACAGTCAGTGAACTAATGGTCTGACTCAGTTTTAGGCAAGAGTCCCAGGCTATTTGGAAAGATGAGGACCCCATCCTATGGCTTTTCCTACAGCCAATGCTGCCCTTTCTAAAATGTGGGCCTGGGAAGAAATTGCAGTTTGGGCTCCTCCCACATTATTTACATAAGAATAAGTTGCATCGAAGCACCTTTCACATCACTGGTATGATGTAATCAATCCACTAAGGGTAGGGGAAACTGTTTCTTGGTGGCTCCTTCCCTCCATGGTGTAGAGCTGTTGCTCATGCTTGGGGTCACCTCAATTTAGCTACAGCAGCCATTGTGATAGCGCAGAAGTTTCTCTGCGTTCGTCAGCAACTGAATTAGAAATTGTGTGTGCAAACAGGTCCCATGTGCACCATTCCTGCTCCAATTCTGTAGCCGGCACACAGACCAGAGCAGATGCTATCATCACTGAGAACATTGATTGTTGGGAAAGCAGGAGAAGACAGCTGTATTCAGCTCCTGGCCCTGAAACGTGTTGAAAATGTACACTGTATTAATTTATCAAGGGATACATGCTCTTAGCTGCTGTATATGCCACCAGTTGGGCTAGGGACATGCAGTAACTTCTTGTCAACCCAAAACATGGTTCATTTTGACTAATTTCAGTCCAGACTTATTTGAACTTGGAATTCAGCTTGGCAACTCTCAAGAGTATGATTCACAAACCAGTTATTAAGATGAAGCACTTGGATTTTAGCCAGTTAAGTGGGTATGTCTTATAGCTCTGGAGTTTTCTAATGGATTTTCATCGCAATACTTCATTTCTGTTTAAAATTCTCATGCTACAGATTTCTTACTACTACCTGGCAGATAGAGCAATGGGGAGGCTGCACTATTGTTTTCTGGGATGAATGGATAGTTTTATTTGATGGTTTCATTTGTGCCTAAATTCCTTCCTTTACATTAAATGATTAAAAACCCATGATTTGAAGTTTTCAAGACCCTAAATATTAGTGAAGCTTCTTTCTAACTATGAGCCACATTTGGGTTTGAACTTGTATGTTGGGTTTGAACTTGTATTTATTAATGTATATTTAATATTAGCTCACCAGCAGAGAAGATCCTATGGCTTCTTAGCAATGTAAACGCTTCAGTGACTCAGAAAGTTGCCCTTTTTGCTTTGGCGGCCAAAAATATCAGAAAGAAGACCCTGGACCTTAGCAGTGAACTGTAAGGGACACACAGAGATCTAAATAGAGGCCATTATTTGTGGCACAACACCCCTTTTGCTTGTATTTATTTTTGATTCACATTTGTCACGGCCAATGGATAGTACAATAAAGTTACTTGGATTGGATAGTTAATATTCTTTAATGCTTTATTTGTTATGATTGCTTAATTTATTCAAAGCCATTTCTTAAAAATAACTTTTTTTTAATTAAAAAAAAATATTTCCCCCATGGAATATGTGAGAGCTTCCCAAAGTTGTATTCAGCAAAGTCTTACTCTGGGGAGACCCATTTGATAGCCATGACTAACTTAGGTCCATTAAATTCCACGAGTTTACTCTGAGAAAAGGTTATCTGAAGACAACTCTCTTTGTTTTGCAGGTTTTTTTTTTTAAAAAATAGAAACTATTCTTAGCTCTAATGTAAGATTTGTCTCAAACATAGATGGAATACTGTGCTAGAAATGATGTTAAAATACCACAAAACAAAATGTTGGTTTATTTAAAACACAGTACATAATTATATTAAGTGGTAGACATAATTTATTCTTTTTCTTTTGTAACCTACCTCTCAGCAAACTTGTTTACATGTATTCTAACACAGTCATTTTTCTTAACCAACTTAGGAGAACTGCAGTGTGAGCACAGATGATTAAATATGCATCCCATTAAGAACTATATATCTTGTGTCTAGACATTTATTATGTTATGAAAGGGAAAGATGAATGGGTGGAACTCTAAATCAATGCATGTGTCTGTGAGTCAGGATTCCCTTCTAAGTCAAGGGAGCATCTTAAATTAGATAGTTCAGTTCAAAAAGATGGTCCTAATATTTCTGAGGTTTTGAAAAAGGGAATGATCTCCCTCTTTTTTCAAGTAATATGTATGTCAGTCTGTCTATTGATAAATGTGTGTAAAAAGACTTACACAATAGATTAAAAGTTTTCTCCACAGAACCAGAGGGTTCTGAGCTCAGTTTTCCTTTCTCAGGGGGTTACCCCTAGTGTCCATCTTTTGTCCTTCCAAACTCTTGAACCTGGATGGGGCAGTGTGGACCGTTAGCACTTTCCAAAGACAAAAGACACAGTTCTGGTGGTTAGATGTCTGATGCTAAGGTGAAACCCATAGCTCTCAATGTGGTGGTAGCTGGCCCAGTCTTGGCCACTGTCTGATTTCCTTTGTTTGCTGACAGGGGACCATGAAAAACGAGCTTTTGGGTTATTTGAGGATGAGCTCTCCCGCATCTCTTCCAACTATTTTCATCCATGTCCAGATAACTTGTTCTGGATCCAAGCAGAGATGGATGGCTAAATCTAGACAGGATGATTCAAAATATGTGGAAATAACTTAGAAAAAAACCCCACCCAATTAACTTTTCAAATGTCAGGCCAGCTGCCAGGAGCTGGATAATGATGTGGCTGATGGAGCTCTCTTGGAAGGCATTCCATAAAATAGGTGCCACAAGAGAAAAGGCCCTATCCTTAGCTGAAAAAAGCCTCAACTCCTGAGGTTGAGGGATCCAGAGCAGGGCCTAAGATGATGTGTGTGCAGGGAGGAGGATATAGAAGAAGGCATGAGGTTAAGGAAGATGGTTAAGACCAGCATCTTGAGTTGTACCCAGAAGTTAATCTGCAGCCAATGCAAATCACATAGAACAGAAATGATAATATCAGGATACCTAAAAACGATCATTATGGTGTGTGTATTCCTCGGGCTGAACGATGGGGGTGGAGATGCTCCTTCAGGTATGCAGGGCCAAAACTGTTTAGGGCTTTAAAGGTCAGCACCAACACTTTGAATTGTGCTCTGAAACATACTGGGAGCCAATGTAGGTCTTTCAGGATTGGTGTTATATAGTCCTGGCAACCGCTCCCAGGCCCAGTGTGTAATTGTTGTAAAAAGTTGGACTGGGCTGCTGTGTTATTTGAAGCTTGATTGACTTAGTAAAAACAATTAAGGGAAGGATAATCTAAATTAATGCTTTTGCACATGCTTTTCCATCTAAAGGTAGCAGGTGATGGGAGAAAAACCTCTTCCTGAGGGACTGAAGAGCAGCTACCCGTAGAGCAGACAATACTTAGCTGGATGGACAATAACTTTCTAAAATACTATAGAAAGCTCATTGAGTTCTGCTCAGTGTGTGAATAGAGCTATAGTAATTTTCAGGACAAATATCTCACCTACTATTAGATTTCCCTTCTTTTCATCAACACACCAGTGTCTCCATGGATTGAAATTAAACTCAGTAAGAAACAAGAAGCAAATAAACAAAAAGAAGCATCTTACCAGGGACACCAATGAATTCCCGCAAAGGTGCAAACTGTGGAGAAGGAAAGGAGGCCGTGTTTTATAAAGTGGTCTTGATGTCTATGCTTCAACTTGTTTAATGGTTATTTAGACTCTGTTGATGTGACACAATAAATTATGGCTATGGCTATGAAAAAAAAAGATTTAAAAGGGGACACCTAGATGTTGCTCAAATATATTTCATTGTCAGATTGGCAGTTGGCATGAATTTTAACCCATAATTAATTCCCCCCCCATTGGTGAGGAAATGATTACTCTCTAATGATAAATAATAACCGAATTCCTGCATCACTGCAGTATATCCAGGAGTTCAGCAACACTCATGTGTTACATTAAACTGGAGGGGGAAGCTGGATTAAATGTGCCATTCCAAGTCTCCATGAATTCATAGATCCTACAAATATGCTGATGTATGAAGGGAATATATGAAGTATAGTTGAGAGATGAAAAAATTCAGTGAATGCTGAAAATCTTTATTTCCTCTTTCAGTGAAGTCTGTTTGGGATTTCTGAGAGGGAAAGGTTCCTAGTTTTTTTTCCTAACAAACCAAGTTCAGATATTTGTTGTTTATCCTTCTCATATAAAGTGGGATGGACAAATACTGAAAAATTACAATATGCTGCATTTCGAAAGTTGGATGTTAAAAAATCTGTCTTTTGGATTGTTCCCAATTACCATTTTACTTTTCCCCCATCACTATCAACTTTCCTTAAATTGGTTTAGGTTTATACAAGTGCTATATAGCTAGCTATCTTGCAGTTATCTATATAATCCCGTAGGGTTATACTTGTGGTTGTTCACACATAATGCTGGTTTTTTACTATGAGCTACTTTGCGGGGTGGGCAAAATACATAGTTTGATAGTTTGGGTGTAACAGCAAGCTATGGTTGCCACAAATTAGGAAGTGACTAATTCAACTGGAGTTCATGAATGGGTGGCACACAAGGGAACATGGAAGTCTGAGGTTTAAAGTCAAATTATGGTTCTGGCATTTTCTATGAACCGGCCAAATCTGTATGGTGGTGTCCCGTTGCTGCCATATTCCTGGTTCACACGTTTATTTAAGTACTAATGTACAATTAGAACCTGAAAAGACTTCCTATATGTTTTCATGGGCTTGACTCTAAACAGGTATAGAGTAGACCTATTGAAATCAGTGGGGCATAAATTAGTCAGTTTCAGTGGGTCCACTCTATATGTGATTAAACTTAGAGCCAACCCCATAGTTTAGGAGTATGTCCATCACAGTTATGAATAGTAAATTTGGATGTACTGAAGTATCTGGATCAGTTCATTTAGATGGTTGGTAGGGATTTGTTCTGGCCTTAAAAGTTATTCAACATATTGGTTTGATTCTGCAGAGCAGGAATTCTATAGATCTAGGACTTCTGAAGACAGAGCTCATACAAAGGAAATCTGAAATCACAGCAACATTAAGCAAATATCTATCACCTGTCATCTTCCAGCTTTCCCTTAATTACTATAAGGTCATCGAAAAGTTCGCAATATACTTTTAAAAAAACCTTGTGCATCAAAATGCATAAGTTGAAGGACTTGCCTGCTATAGTCACTATGTTACATATTTTTATCACATCCAGTCACTTAATTTTTACTTGCTCAATCACATTTATTGATCAACATCTTTCTATTACAGCTAGAGCCATGTAGGTTTAGTACTTTAAAATGTAGTAATTGAACTATACACTGTGATCATCTAATTATATATTTTATAGGTTGAGCAACTTATATTGATGATCTCAGTAGATGATACGGCAATTTTCTAGTAGATCTGCCTATTTTGACCAGGCTGAATATCACTGAAGCCATTAATTTTGGAAACTGAAGTTCTGTGTGGTCATTTCATAATTTCCCATGAAGTTGAAGAACTGAGATCGTGGTGGGTTTGGGCTAGCGAAATGCCACGTGCCTTCTTGCCAAAGGAAACAAACCTGGAAAGAAGAGGCCTAAAGAAGAGCTATATTGAGGAATTAGAAATATATTTTTATTTATTTTAAATGATTTATTGGCTGCCTTTCTATGCAAAGTGGCTTACATAGCACAATTAGAATATCAACAATAATATATTGTTGATATTGTAGCACCCACTGGAGAATTTGTAGGACCTCATGACAAACCTGAATTTGCATGAACAAGGTGGACTAAGGGAGCAGGCTGTAAAATAGCCATGGCCATAGCATGGGACTAGAAGGAGGGCGAAAGTGGTGGTTTGAGTAACACAAGGATAGAGATGGAAATCACAGTTAAAAAACAATAGCAGAAGTTTGAGTAAAGTACTATGGAATATTTGAGAGCTCTGAATCCTTCAACTCTGTCATATGAGGTAGTCAAAGCATTGAAGCGGGAGGCGTTTGAGTACAGTGAGAAAGGAGAAACAATGAAGGGGGGAGTTAGTGTTCTAAATATCTGCAGAGGTTTGAGTAAAACAGGGATGGGGAGATACTGAGAGGAAAACAACTGTTTCCATAGTACCGTATTTTCCCGTGTATAGCATGCCCCCATGTATAAGGCGACCCCTATTTTTTTGGACCGCCACAAAAAAAAATTGGGGGGGGGGATTGCTCACAGTTGTTGAGCTTTGTTTTTTTGGGGGGGTCGTTGCCCCAAATCGCTCTACAGCCTGCCTGACAATGGCAAATCGCATGCATTGTTGCGGCCACCAATCGTCTGCACGCTCACCAACAAAAGCCCACCTGCACACTAAATGCAACCACAGCTGATTGCACACACGCATCGCCGATACCATAAATGGACCGCCCAATTGCCACAGCCACAGCCAATCATCAGCTGGCCTTGCCGCAGAAACCAATCACACAGCCAGTTGCCACTGCCAATTTCGTGTTGGCTACTGCAAACAATCGCCCGTCCCCCCTCTGCTATCCTTATATAAGACGAGTCACAATTTTAGCCTATTATTTCTATGGAAAAAAATATCATCTTATACATGGAAAAATACAGTACTTTCATACAATGTATTTTGCTCTTGGTACGATGTGTGGTCTTCAGAAGGAAGGTGCAGAATCAATGTAGTAATTTAGAACAGCTATATAAATAACAAGCAAACACCCTTATATCAACTGAACTGGACTTTCTCTGACTGAAGCAACTAACTGACAGGCTTGCTCTTAAGATATTTTCCATCTTAAAGATGCAGCCATATATATCAGCAGGGTGTGTGTGTTTTAAGGGGGCTGCAGAATAGGAGAGAGGCTAAGGCACGGAAATGGGGGTGATCGGCATGGAAAGAGAGTTGAGAAAAGTAAAGAAAGGGAGAAGGGAAAAGAGGGTGAGGTGAAAGTGAGGGTGCAAAGGGCAAAAAAGGAGGAGCAAGAGGTATGGGAAAAGGGGTGAAGATGAAAGGAGGGGCATGAAAGGATCTGAAGAATAGGAGGGGATGGTGGCTTCCTAACTGGGTGAAAGGTGAAAAGGGTGCTTAGTAGTTGCAATGTGTGGAAGAGGAAGGTAGAGATTACCATTCAGACAGTCTGTGTGCAAAGGCAGCAGAGGGGAGGCCTAAAAGGAGGAGATATGGGCATGGGGGTGAAGGTAAAAGTGGGTGCAAAGCAGGGCTGCAGAGTAGAGAAGTGACTTCAGAAATAAGATGGAGAAGGTGAAAAGCAAGCTGAGTAGTTGCATGGGGCGGGAAGGAAATCCTTCATGTGGGGTGGGGGGTGGCAGGGGGTTGGTGAGCAGAACAAACAGGGTCTTTGTCTCTAGTTACATTTAGGTTTGCTTCATTTATTTAAACATTTAGCTTAAGGGTAAAGGGACCCCTGACCATTAGGTCCAGTCGTGGCTGACTCTGGGGTTGCGGCACTCATCTCGCTTTATTGGCCCAGGGAGCCGGCGTACAGCTTCCGGGTCATGTGGCCAGCATGACTAAGCCGCTTCTGGCGAACCAGAGCAGCTCACGGAAACGCTGTTTACCTTCCCGCTGGAGCAGTACCTATTTATCTACTTGCACTTTGACGTGCTTTTGAACTGCTAGGTTGGCAGGAGCAGGGACCGAGCAACGGGAGCTCACCCCATCGCGGGGATCCGAACCGCCAACCTTCTGATCGGCAAGCCCTAGGCTCTGTGGTTTAACCCACAGCGCCACCTGCGCCCCTAACATTTAGCTTATTTCAATGCAATTATCTGGAGGCAGGAAAGCTGACACTGGACCGCATTCAGACAGCCCCTTGCAAAGGGGGTTTAAATTCCCTCTGATTCTCTTCTCCAGTTACAGCCCATCCTCGCTGCAGACCATGCTGTTCTTGAAGCTCCCCCAACCCTTAGCAATGGTTTTTCAGGGACAGAAGGAGCTGAAGCCAGAATGGAACAACAGAAACCCCTGTTGAATGAGTGGAACTTCATGAGTGTTTCTTTGGATCTTCCCAGTTGTAAAGGGCTTATCAATTAGCCATTTAAACATGAGCAAAATTGGTCGGCCATCAGCCCAGCAAGTGCTGAACCTCTTCCCCGGTTATCAGCTTAAATCCTCAGCAACAAATGTCAGTCAAATTAAGGGTCTTAGGTTGCATCTGCAAACTGCAAATCCTCTGAGAGCATTTGAACTAATTTCCACTGATTTCCTTGGGGCAATGCCCCCCCCAACCTATAGTCAAGGTTGAGTTGATAGCACAGACCATTGTGATGCCGTTTTACAAACCCAAGGAAAGAGGCTGGATAAGACAGAGGGGGAGATTATGGGATGCAGAGCATATTAAAAGGGCGGAGGGAAGATTGGCATTCACCAAATGCCCACTTGCCTTTATTTACAATATTAATATTTCTAGTTGCACAAATCTGATGAGAGAATCCAAACTACCAAGTGGCACCAACTTTCTGTAGGGAACTGATATCTATAGGGTAAACTGTGGCTTTTGCTAGAGGCCCCTGTCCAAAAACGTTTGAAGTTATATGGAGACTTTCCAATATCTTTAATCTCTATTGGCCGAAAACCTCATTGAAAATGCCAATTTTGCTTCATTGAATTTTTCCAGGCTCAAATGCATGACTACAAGACTTAAAAAAAGAAAAAGAAGAACTACCGTCTGAAATAAATTATTAGATGCTAGGCTGGAGAAAACAATCCACTTTATTATTCATACATATTTGAACCGTTGGGGGGGGGGGAAAGACATGAAAAAGTAGATAATCATTTTATTTCAAAATCTCCTAGAGCAGCAAAATTGCTAAGCGTAATACTTTCGTACCAATGGCTAGATTGGACAAAGGCAAATGATGTATTAGACATCTCATGAAAGTGCTTAAAAAGTACACACACTGAAATTATTATTAATAATAATAATAATAATAATAATAATAATAATAATAATTTATACCCCGCCCATCTGGCTGGGCTTTCCCAGCCACTCTGGGCAGCTTCCAACAAAATATTAAAATACAGTAATCCATCAAACATTAAAAGCTTCCCTAAACAGGGCTGCCTTCAGATGTCTTCTAAAAGTCTGGCAGTTGCTGTTCTCTTTGACATCAGGTGGGAGGGCATTCCACAGGGCAGGTGCCACTACCAAGAAGGCCCTCTGCTTGGTTCCCTCTAACTTGGCTTCTCGCAGTGGGGGAACCACCAGAAGGCCCTCGATGCTGGACGTCAGTGTCTGGGCTGAGCGATGAGGGTGGAGACGCTCCTTTAGGTATACTGGACTGAGGCCATTTAGGGATTTAAAGGTCAGCACCAACACTTTGAATTGTGCTTGGAAACATACTGGGAACCAATGTAGGTCTTTCAAGACCAGTGTTATGTGGTCTCGGCAGCTGCTCCCAGTCACCAGTCTAGCTGCCGCATTCTGGATTAGTTGTAGTTTCCAGGTCACCTTCAAAGGTAGCCCCACATAGAGCGCATTGCAGTAGTCCAAGCAGGAGATAACCAGAGCATGCACCACTCTGGCGAGACAGTCTGTGGGCAGTTGGGTCTCAGCCTGCATATCAGATGGAGCTGGTAAACAGCTGCCCTGGACACAGAATTGACCTGTGCCTCCATGGACAGCTGCAAGTCCAAAATGACTCCCAGGCTGCGCACCTGGTCCTTCAGGGGCACAGTTATCCCATTCAGGACCAGGGAGTCCTCCACACCTGCCCGCCTCCTGTCCCCTAAAAACAGTACTTCTGTCTTGTCAGGATTCAACCTCAATCTGTTAGCCGCCATCCATCCTCCAATCGCCTCCAGAAAACTATTAATGTCAAGTCAGGAACTGGTGTGTCATTTTGAGAGGTTTGGGAATACTTTTGAAAGTGTTGGTTCTTAAAACTGCAAAATGTCCTGAGCTGGCACTTCCCAGCTTCTCTGCTCTTTAAGAATGTAAGACGAGCTTGTGGGATCAGACCAATGGCCCATCTAGTCCAGCATCCTGTTCTCACAGTGGCCAGCTGGATGCCTGTGGGAAGCCTGCAAGATGGACATAAGCACATCTGCATTCTGCCCACCAAGGATTCCCAACAACTGGTGTAATTTTCATTTCCACACAACCTGAGGCAGTGACTCCATGTCCCTGTCTTCACTCAAAGGGCTTCTCTGATGACCAAATGATAGATAACATTGGGTTGTATCCATTGATGCCTTTCCATTAACAGAAGGCTCTTTAATCCAGCAGTGGCTTCCAGGAAAGGAAGGGAATGGGAGGCAGTTTTCACAAATACCTCCTATTTCCTGGAGCCAGACTCTCTGAGGAAGGGGCCACATCAACATTGACATTGCTACATTTTTAACAGCTCCCCATGTCCACCCACCCAAATCTCTCTAACATAGGCAGTTTAGCTTCATAAAGTTAATGGGGAAAATCACCTAATGAAATCCATTACGGAGTGGTACTTTGTTTTGCCATGACAAGATGAGCAGCGATGCTTGCAACTGCAGACATTTTAGTTCCATCAAGCTTTCCCAGCTGGATGAATAGGTCGTCTCTGCCACAGCTGTCCATTTTGTTTTGCTTTTAAACCCACCTTCTGTTATTTTTTGTAACTGCTTTGTTAGTTTTTAAAGCTGTTTTTACATTGCCTTGGGACATGTGTGGAAGGCAATAACTAACTAACTAACTAGCTAACTAATTAACTAACTAATTGCAGCAGCCCAGCCATAACCTGGCCTACCAAGCTCTTCCTCCAGGCTCTCTGCTCCTTTCACCACCATATTCTGATCGGCCAACAGAAGAGAAGAGAAGGAGAGCAGT
The DNA here is from genome assembly GCF_027172205.1 of Podarcis raffonei. Classification (NCBI taxonomy): domain Eukaryota; kingdom Metazoa; phylum Chordata; class Lepidosauria; order Squamata; family Lacertidae; genus Podarcis; species Podarcis raffonei. The sequence goes on along the minus strand of NC_070602.1, from coordinate 39,310,986 downwards.
TTGAATTTGACACTACAAACAGAGAGGATGGAGAAAAAGTGTTCTCCACTTTCCAAAGTTTTGTTCTCTGATGTTTCAAGGAGTTAGGCCATCATTTCTTGAACATGGAGACACTTTCTGCTGGCAAGTCATGTGAATATTATGATAATGGCAATGCCTGAAATTATCTGATTAGACATTCTTTTAACTGGGGCTGTGTTTGTGTATCTGTTTCTATATATGTGTATGGAAGTCTCTGCTGGTTCAAAGAGCCCTTTGTGAATGGAAGAATCCTAGCCTGAAGCCTATTTAAAAGTTGGCTGCAAACACTTTAAAGAAAAGGAAAAAGCTCTTTATTTTATTTTTTTTAAGTGGGAGATGATTTCTGGTCTGGACTGTGTATGCCCGTTTGCTTTACAGGACAGTATTTTTTCTTCCTCGAGTGTGACTGAAGGACTGGTGTAGGAAAAATATTTCTCTCTTTGCCATGTGAAGTTGCCCCCACCTGTCCTCTAAAGAAACTTTAATTGACCAAAAGCAAAAGAATGGAGTGGTGGTCGGGGAAAGAATCCTTTAAGAGAAAGAGGGAAGAAAAGAAACTCAGCACAAAAGCTTTCTGCTCTCAGATAGGCCTGTCAATAGTTGTGTATTACTCTTTGAATGAAAACTGCAATGTAAGCAACATCCTGACACATATCATATTTGAACTAGGCCAGAATGGATGTGAGTAATAAAGTATCAAAAAGTATAGCAATCCTATATTGTAAACTCACACCCTGCAGCGAGAGATAATAAAGTAGTATGATACATCAGCTCTCTAATCCAGGTATTTCTCTGGAATACCTCATAATTATCGGACCGGACAAGGAGATTGCAGGTTTGACAGGTAGTATGCATCTCTCTGAAGTTTCCCCCCTCTTTTTTTCCGGAGTGTTGATACGTGTACGCTTGTGCTGATAAGAGTGGTGACTGAAACAGAAAATCCCCAACCGCTTCAGGGGATGGAAAAGAGGACTGGGTAGAAACACCTTCCTCTCTCTGCCCTTCTTCCCCATGCAACATATCCCACATCAAAAGGCAGAAAGAGCTTCTCTGTTCTCTTCACAGCTAGCCAGAATTCCTTTTCACTCATCTCAGAGAAATGCCCCATCAAAGAAGCAGGCTAGAGTCACCCCTCCACTCCCAAGTCTGTCAAACAGAGTTGAAATCTTCAAATCAGCATCCAAACTTTTTTTAAAAAAATAAAAAAATAAAAATAAAATCTTTGGAATGTCAGAAGTTTTCATTGAAAAAGATCTATGAAATAGATTTCCCTCCTAACAGCTGTGTTTATGGCAAATGCTATCTCTCCCTATCTTCTTATAAGCCAGGCATATAAAACCTTTCAGACGGGTATTACTCAGCAAGGGATTAATCTTTTCAAACATCACATCCTCAACCTGAATGTTTACTTTAGCAGAGGCTATAATGATTACTTAGCTTACACTGTGTCTAAACAGTCTTAGATGCATATTCAGGGCTTCTTGGCATGGCGACAAATATGTGTGTCAGGTAATAAACATGTATTTCCCATAGGTTAAGACTTAAAGGTATTAGAACCTTGTAATATATCTGAGCTTGAGGCTTAATTTTTCCTAACCAGGTGAAGTCTCAACATAGGGTTCATTATTATTATTATTATTATTATTCACCTCAAGGCACCTGCAATAACATTCTTCACAGGGGGACAGAGAGACAGGTTCGTGAGAGAGGCTATGACATCTTATAGGTTTTACTCCAGCAAATTCATTGCATCTGAATCCCAGAGTCCATAGGTAAAGGTAAAGGACCCCTGACAGTTAAGTCCAGTTGCGAACAACTCTGGGGTTGCAGTGCTCATCTCGCTTTACTGGCCGAGAGAGCTGACGTTTGTCCGCAGACAGTTTTTCCAGGTCATGTGGCCAGCATGACTAAGTTGATTCTGGTGAAACCAGAACAGCACACGGAAACGCCATTTACCTTCCCGCCGGAGTGGTACCTATTTATCTACTTGCACTTTGACGTGCTTTCGAATTGCTAGGTTGGCAGGAGCTGGGACAGAGCAATAGGAGCTCACCCCGTCGTGGGGATTCGAAACCATCGACCTTCCAATCAGCAAGCCCAAGAGGTTCAGTGGTTTAGAGTCATGGCTAAAATACAAAGCCAAAGAAAGAGTTTCAATCCAGGATGCCTTTGCCTCAAAGCTCCAATGGCAGAAAGGCCTCTAAGCCAGCACTGTCTCCTGAGCCTTTTGTGGGAGTAGCTCATAAATTGTTATAAGATCTATGCAAGCCACAAATATGCTGAAATAATATACAATAAAAATGTATCATGCAACTATCACTTATGGACAATGTGTTTGGCAAAGCAATATATTTTGACAATTTGGTTTTCACGTTTGCTTTTGCATTGTGATTTTTCTTTTGGAAGTATTCTCCTGTCACATTTTAGTGTTCAGATTTCCTCTTCCTGATTTGCTCATGGAACAGCTAGAATTTCAGTATGAAAAGATCCTAACAACCTATGGGTTGTCCTGGTGGTGGTGGTGTGCTCCAACCCCCATCAGCCCCACTTTATATGCCACAGCAGAGCTTTCCAAACCAAGTGTCATAACACGTTAGTGTGTCAGCTGCAGTGTGCAGGTGTGTCGCGCAAACACTCCCCACGCTCCTTCTGGGGCTGGAAAGAGTTTAGTTTAATGCAGTGCTTTTTTCAGGGGGGACGCAGGGGTACACATACCCCTAAACATTTTGTGAATCTAAGTTTGGCCTCATTGAGGGGCAGTATTTCAAAATGAGTAGGAAAATGGGAGTACCCCTAAACATTTTTTAGGGGAAAAAGCACTGGTTTAACTTCTGGTTTGCTAGTAAAACTGAAATTCTGTGTTGCGAAATGATGCATGTCAAAAAAGTGTGTCACCAACATGAAAAGTTTGGGAAGCTCTGTGCTACAGGGCCGTTTAAAATAAGAGAACCCTCTTTTAATGTTTAAAGATTCAGAAGGAGCTCCTAGACATAAAAGCAGTTCCTCAGTTGAAGAAGACGCCTAGGGAAACTGAAACTCTTTAATGCATGGTTCACACATGTATTTTTATTATTTATGTTTATTTATATTATTACAGTGGTACCTCTGGTTACATACGTAATTCGTTCTGGAGGTCCGTTCTTAACCTGAAACTGTTCTTAACCTGAAGCACCACTTTAGCTAATGGGGTCTCCTGTTGCTGTTGTGCCGCCAGAGCACAATTTCTGTTCTCATCCCAAAGCAAAGTTCTTAACCTGAGGTACTATTTCTCGGTTAGTGGAGTCTGTAACCTGAAGCGTCTGTAACCTGAAGCGTATGTAACCTGAGGTACCACTGTACTTGACGAGTACAGAATCATGTGCTAGCCTGTGTAGAATGATTCATGTTTCACTTCACACCACCTCAAGCATAATTTTCCCCCCATTGGAATGGATTCACAGATTCAGAACTGTGTCAGGCAGAGTGGGGACAAGAGCGCTGAGCTCTGCCTGCCCCAGCCCCAACCTCCACAAGAGTTGGAGGCAGGCATCTATAAGGAGCAGCTTGCTCTGACTCCCTGCACCATCAAGGTTCTAAATCACATAGGCAACCTCCATGCATAAAAAGAAGGATTTCTGCTTCAAAGGTTATCCCTCCATCTTGGGGAGATGAGGGATGACTATTTGCTACTGCAGGAAGCAGCAATGGCCGCCAACTTGGCTGGCTTGAAAAGAAGATGTGATAAATTCATGACGGCAAAGGCTATCAGTGGCTGCTAGCCATAATGGCAAGGCTCTGCCTCTGGAAACCAGAACTCTTTTGCTCTGGTCCTTCATGTAAGTCTCCAATAGGCAACTGGCTGGCCAGAATGCTGAACTAGATTTTTTATTTTTATTTATTTATTCAACTTATACACCGCCCTATGCCCGGAGGTCTGAGGGCAGTTTACAAGACCGCAACATATAAAATTAAGCCAAAAGCAGTAACCCAATACCCCCCTCCAAAAAGCCACACTCTAAAAGGGTGTTGGATGTCAATAAGATTGCCTGGTGCCTAAAGGTGTATAATGAAGACGCCAGGCAAACTTCCCTGGGGAAAGTATCCCATAGGGAGCCGTTGCAGGGAAGGCCCGTTCTCGTGTTGCCACCCTCCTGACCTCTCGAGGAGGAGGCACACGAAGAAGGGCCTTGGAAGATTATCTCAGGGTCCGGGTAGGTTCATATGGAAAGAGGTGGTCCTTGAGGTATTGTGGTTCTGAGCCCTTTAAGGCTTTATAGGTCAAAACCAGCCTTTTAATTGGGATTGGAAACTAATTGGTAGCCAGTGCAGTTAGACCAGGATTGGTATAATATACTCAAACTGTCTTGCTCCGGTGAGCAACAGGTCTGCTGAATTCTGCTCTAGCTGAAGTTTCTGAACCGTCTTCAGGGGCAGCCCTACGTATAACGCATTGCAGTAATCTAACCTTGAAGTTACCAGAGCATAGACAACAGTAGTTAGATGGGCCATTGGCCTGATCCAAGGGTTCTTCATATGTTCTTATGATGATGTGGGACTACCATGCCAGTGCTTAGTGCTAATTGTAGCCCTGAACCATTTGGACGAGGGATGGTATCCATACAGGATAAATATGTAAAGTTATGGTAGTCGTTAAATGGTACACTAGAGGAAAACATCTTATATATACCTTTTCAGAATGATGTGGAATGCACAAGGAGTCTTATCAAAATTCTAATGGCTTCTCTTGAAAACCAGGTGGACATCAGGGCCCTCCAAATGGTTGCAACCTTAACCAAATAAGAGTGAAATCCATGCATTTAATACACAAAAAGCCAGTCAGATTGGATTATATGTACTGTGGGTGACAGCATCAGGGAATGAATTCAGCTGCTAGTGCTCGGCTGAAAGGATAATTATTTAAAGCCTTACACTTTATTAGCTGTTAAACTATTTGAGTCCCTTCTATAATTATAATTCTTCTTTAAATAAAGCTGTGCTTGACATCCTGGTTGCGCATTTTATAGTTTTTCCAATGAATTTTAAAGCCTCACCTTTTCAGCGAGAGGAATGTAGCCGCCACACCAGGGAATCTATGGCTGCCAGCCTCTCCATATGTTCTGTCATTCCTACACTTTTAAGCCCAATTGCAGCATTGCTTTCATAACAAATGTAAATACAGTTCTGACTGGGAATTCTCTTAGTTGAATAAACTTCAAAGGATGTGGCCCCAATGAAGAAGCTTTTTGTTCATCTGCTGCTGTTCACCTTTTGAAAACGTCCCATTTCTCAGTGTAAATTATGCAATGGTTGCCACTTAAAATTTAAAAGATGCACTCATGATAGAGTCAGCATATGGTCTTGTAGATCACAAAGGACCAGATTATGCTCTTCTTAACATAAAAGCCCAGTTTACATGTTATGGTGCCAAGCACTGGCTGCTTTGCATTGCCCCATGTGGTAAAAATGAACTAATCTGCAAGGTGAGTCATTCCACTTGGACAACTCACCACCTGGTTGGAACTTCCATGCAGGAACATAGGAAGCTGCCTTACAACTGAGTCAGACCAATGGCCCATCTAGCTCAGCATAGTTGACACTGACTGGCAATGGCTTTCCAGGATTTCAGACCAGAGTTTCTCCCAGCCCTATCTGCTGATCTCAGAGATTGAACATAGGACCTTATGCATCTAAGGCAGATGCTCTACCTCAGAGCTGCACCCCTGTTTGAAGCAAGGACATAAATCCATAGCAATCTTCACAAAGCAACCAAAGTGTGTGGGGCAGAAAGGCTTTTGAAAAGAATACTTCAATGTTCTTCGGCTCTCACTGTTGTCTCACCCAACAGCGCCCACAAGGAACAGCCATCCTATGATAACTTCCAGTCAATCTGTGGGAGGGTGGTCATGTGCCTGCCTGTACTGGCATAAGCAGGATATACCGTACTGGTATATACAGTGAGAGCTGGACCATAAAGAAGGCTGATTGCCGAAGAATTGATGCTTTTGAATTATGGTGCTGGAGGAGACTCTTGAGAGTCCCATGGACTGCAAGAAGATCAAACCTATCCATTCTGAAGGAAATCAACCCTGAGTGCTCACTGGAAGGACAGATCCTGAAGCTGAGGCTCCAATACTTTGGCCACCTCATGAGAAGAGAAGACTCCCTGGAAAAGACCCTGATGTTGGGAAAGATGGAGGGCACAAAGAGAAGGGGACAACAGAGAACGAGATGGTTGGACAGTGTTCTCAAAGCTACTAGCATGAGTTTGACCAAAATGCAGGAGGCAGTGGAAGACAGGAGTGCCTGGCATGCTCTGGTCCATGGGGTCAAGAAGAGTGGGACACAACTAAACAACAACAACCGTATTGGCCCGAATATAAGCCGCACCCGCAAATAAGCCACACCTTTAAAATTTTGCGGCTTGGGAGAGGCTTGGGAGCAGTGGGTGGGCTGGGCACTGTTGCCCCAAGCTCCCGGGCTGCTTCCTGAGGGGAGAGCCACACCGCTTTGCCAGCAGCATAAGGTCGCGAATATAAGCCACACTTTAACTTTTCAAGATCAGAATTTGGGGAAAAAACCTGTGACTTATATTCAGGCCAATACAGTAGGTTGGGCATTAAATGTGGGTTAATGGTGAAGTGCCACAAATTGAATCCAGGTTGACTCCTGCATGTGCTTGCAAGTTTACATGAGTACCTTGCCATAAAAAGACAATCTGGGCTTTAACTTTTCTTTGTGGCTGCCCTTGGTGAATGTGGTCAGGAGTCTGAGTTTGTATTTGGGTTACACTTTACTTGACTAATTTTAGATCAGGTAACCATAGACTCTTAATGACTGAGTGGACCCAATGAACCATCTAATCTAATTTCCTGGCTCAATATAGTATATCTTGTCACTTCTGATCTTCTCCAAAGTGTTCTGTTTCCTTTTACACAGATTTTCAACAGTTTGCTCAGTGGATGAACGGCATGAGTGGGTAAGTAACCTTTCTAACTATTTGATATGGCTTTTACTTTAAAAAAGATTTGATACGGCTTCTCAGTTAAAAGAGTGAGAGATTGTCTTGATTCTTCTTTCTGAAGTGTGCATGCTACAGAAGAAAATAAATAGAATAAAAATTAATCTTCCATTGTAGGCAAACAAGTATATTTTTATGAATTATGCTGGGAGTAGGGTTTTAAAAAATGCAAATACAAAGCACGAAACTTTTCACTGTACCTGTAAAGTCCACAGCCACTTCTCTTTGGATGATTTCATCCCAAATTGGTAGTGACAGATTCAGGATAAATGGCAAATAAGCAATGGCATGACATCAATAAATATTGCATACGACAATGTTCTATGTTATCGTTTAAGCAAACCAATATATCACAGTTACATACCCATTCCTGGTTAAGCGTGATAGTGCACATGAAAACATTATTCAGTTCAATGAAACATTGGAGATAATGACATTTAACAAAGTGCATTCATAAAACCAAATTTAAGCTGCTTGCCTCTCTTTGAAGGAAAAGACGCAGTCCTAATTTTGATTATACCAGCTTATCTAGATTGTGGGCTAGGGTGTTTCTCATGGCCAGTAAATATGATAATTTCAGATGTCCTATATCTAAATGTAAAGGTAAAGGGACCCCTGACCATTAGGTCCAGTCGTGGCCGACTCTGGGGTTGCGGCGCTCATCTCGCTTTATTGGCCAAGGGAGCTGGCGTACAGCTTCCGGGTCATGTGGCCAGCATGACTAAGTTGCTTCTGCCGAACCAGAACAGCACACGGAAACGCCGTTTACTTTCCCGCTGGAGCAGTACCTCTTTATCTACTTGTACGTTGACGTGCTTTCGAACTGCTAGGTTGCCAGGAGCAGGGACCAAGCAACGGGAGCTCACCCCGTCGTGGGGATTCGAACCGCCGACCTTCTGATCGGCAAGTCCTAGGCTCTGTGGTTTAACCCACAGCACCACCCGCGTCCCTATATCTAAATGTACCCTGAGACAATTAAAGGAAAGTGCTGTTGGTTTCTGCTTCTGTCTGCAAGTGCTATACACCTCTAGGTAATGGTAATGTGAAGTTAGAAGGGTTGCCTTTAACCTTAATGGCAGGATGCTTCCCTCAAGTGCCTGCTCTGGTTATGGATGGACTAGACAGTGGCTGTAGCCTGTTGGAAGTCTGGCTCAGAGTCTTTGCTTACTTTCCAGTTGATCATCTCTGATGCATTAGAATCTATGCATTGATCCACAATTGTTCTATTAGAGCTACATAGGCTCTATATGTATAAGGTCTGTCTTATGGGACTGGCCTCTTTTCATGGTATGTTTTCAATAAAACTGGAATTAAAAATAAGACATTTTGGGACTGTCAAACTATAAATTATGGGAAAGCAAATTAAAGTTATTGTGAGGATAGCTCAATTCTCTTCGAAAGGAATTAATTAATTGACTCAATTAAAATGCCTACCTCTATTTCCATTAGAACAGGGATGTCCAACAGGTAGATTGTGATCTACTGGTAGATTGTGGGGGGGTCCGTGGTAGATCACGGGGACCCCCCCCACTAAAAAACAGAAAGAAGCTCAACAACTTTGGTAGATCACTGCCAGTTTTTTTATAGTGGGAGTAGATCTCCGTCTCTTGAAAGTTGGACATGCCTGCATTAGAATATTGCAGTTACTTGCCTTTTTACAGCATGAAACTGAATTTTTGCAAATTTCTTCAGTGAGGAGTAAGACCTCCTGAAGAAATTTACCAAAAAAATTGCAATTTTATTAAAATAAAAAGATATCTTCCTATTAACAGAATATTTCATTATTTTTAACAAAACAGTTCTAAGCCCACTTCTTTACAATCTGAAGAAAATATTTTTTCCTAAGAACTGAATGATCTTTTATTATGTTAAACCAAATGTGACAGCAAAATTCTTCCAAGATTTCCTTTCACTGTTAACTGGCCACGTGAATGGATCATAAATGCTGTTTTTTTACAGAACTAGGCACAATTTCAAGATCTTGAATCCAACTATGCTTCCTCCATTTTTCCTCATGACAAACTCCAGCCAGGTTCTACTTAAAGTAGCTGAATTTAAGTAGTATTACTACAATTGTCTTCAGCTGAAAACTGCTTGAAGTCATTTCACCTCAACCAAGTTGTTGATTGGGCAATGGTATCCTATTCCAGTTTCTGCTGAGAGAAGCTATGCATGACACCACTTTCCCTTTGGTCAACCATATTGCCAAAATCCAACTTACCCCATCTGTCCCCCCCCCCCCAAGGATACACATTGACACGTCCTGGAAAATGTGCTTATAAAACCCTGGATTGTTTTTTTTAGTGAGGTATTTATTTAATAAATTTTTATCCCACCCTTCCTCCCATCTAAGAACATCTTAAGATGTTTTAAAACATTAAGAATGGACTAAAAATGGTCTGACCTCTTCATTATTGACCTTAAATTGATTGCACAAAAGCCCTAAAAATATTATTTGCATATCAAGAACAAAAAACCCCAAACTTCCTGTATAAAACCTGTCTAAAGCTTCTGGCGATCTACTGCTGAGTAGTGTTCTGCAAGTGCAGTCCTTTAATAATACCACACTCACGTCCTCATGTTAATATTGGCATGTGGCTATTTTAATTTTGTTTAATTTTGTTCCCTTACCTACAGTAAAAATTTCCGATAGATCTTTATTTTAAATGTCTAGCAATATTGCTTCTGTCAAATGTGAATAGAACTGCTTGATGGTTTTATCTGCAAAAGCAGATGGTATGTCAGAATGCATTAATGACCAACGTTTTCATGAGAAGAAATCAATTGCTTGTTTTAGCAAAATGTGAGCCTTTGCACATTCACTTATCCTAATATGAATTGCCATGGATTTACTGCTAAAAGTATATATGTTTTTCTTTTAGAAGAACTGCAGAAACAAAACAGTTCTACTCTTTTTTGCTAGTGTTTCAAAACTAATTCATACTGCCACTGGCTTACTCACAATGGTCATCTAGTCTAACCCTCTGCAATGCAGGAATTTAAAGGCAAATTCTCACTTAATGAAAAAATTGTCCTAGCTTTTCCCCAGTGCATGCAGACAGAGGCTGTTACTCAGAAGTCCAAGATGAGGGAAAGTGACATTTCCAAAAGGTGTATATCAGGGGAAATAGGAAAATGTGTATATTAGGAGAAATTTGCTGTAAAATGCTGATTAATTTTCAGGATAGCCTTTTTTAAAAATGCAAACTGATGAGGAAATGTGGAGAATCAAATTTAATCAAAAATAAGAAGCTGAAACCAAAATTGACAGATTGACCCATCCCTAATGTGTACATGGGATGCTTCGTTAAGTGGCCAAAACCTCAGTATCTCCAGCCCACAGAGAATGTGGCAGCTGTAACTGGCTCCTTTCCTTAGTAGCTAAATGGATTGTCTGTGAGATATACTTGTGGCCTGGCTCATTCAGGTTCACTGTACAGTTTCTTTGTTACTTTATGATAAACTAAGCATGTATATTATAAATATTAATTTTACAAACGATATGATATTGGAATGAATTTGCTGGCGAACTGTAAATCAGGATAGTTGTGGCACCCCAGAGGTTGTTGGACTTCCATCTTCCCTGACCATTGGCCATGCTGACTGGGACTCATGGAAACTGGAGTCCAACGTTGTCCAGAGGGCCCCAGATTCTCTAGCCATGCGGTAAATTCAGGGATGTTGCAGGAGATTTCCTCTGTCAGTAGGGGATTGGACAGGATGACTTTAGAAGTCCTTTCCAGATCAATGATTCTATGAAACTATGCAACCGGTTTTGATGCTATTGTGTTATTTTATACATATAAGTTGCGTCTGAAGCAGCAGTTTCTCTCCACAAAATTCTGCCCCCACTTTTTTGATAGCTTTACTGTGAGAGGATGTGATTTCTTGCATCCTTTCATTTCACTGAATGCTAGATGAGGGAAGAATCTCACGAGCAGAGCTGTCTGAAAATAATATTTTCAACATCTTCTTTTTTTGTTTTTGTTTTGAAGAGAAATGTGTCCCAATTATCAACCGAACAAGTTCTTTAATGGCCAGTGAATAAAAGGCTCATCAGGAATTTCAGCTGAGAGGAATCAGGGTTTCACCTGAACAAGAACAATTAATTTGCTTCCCTACAGATCATTGCTTCAAAAATGCAAATGCCCTGCCTCTTATTTTGCACTTCCCCAGTGAATTCCAGCTTGAATTGCCTACCGAGGAAGGGAGGGTATTTATCTTGATAACAGGTTATGCAAAAGTCTATATGCTATAATTAAGTTCACTGCTGGATGAGAACACAGGCCGAAGCAATTTCTACTGTTTGTCTTGGTGCCATGGATATAGTATACGGCATGACCTGAGTACATTCCTGATAGCTCTTGCATAAGTGCAGTTTTGGAATTCTTCTAGTTTATCAGGCTCATAAAGTGAAAGACACACAAAAAGAGCAGATGATAAATGCATTCTGTTTGTCAGCCAATCTGAATGACACTTCTTCATGCTGTTCTAAAAATTTAGGCTCAATAATGTATAATTACGACAATGCAATTTTCCACATTTTTCATTCTGATATTTCAGTTGCGTCAGGAAAATCCAGGCTACTATAGTTGGAGTTGTACAAAAGTCATCATGTTTTCATGAGGAAACGAATGCACATTTTGAATGAAAACCTATCATATTTGTATGTTCCTCCTGGTGTATTAAACAGCATTTGATAAGAAATGTATGTTCTTTGTGGCGTTACATATTTAAGGGCCACATTCCACACTGTTTCCATGCTTCTTATCGAATAGAAGTTTCAGACTGCTAGTTTCAACACTTCCCTTGTCAAAGACCATGGAATGAAACAATGAAATGGGTACCTTTTCAAATGATTCAATTTAGCATCCCGTAGACAATTTGCTGACAAGATAGCATGCATGCAAACATTTTTATTTAATGGAAAAGAATTAAATTTCACCCTTCCATTTCCATGATAATATTCATGGTATTTGACCTATCTAGTAAGGACCATAGGTCAGATGCAGAGCACATACTTTTTGGACACAGAAAATCTTAGGTTCAATCCTGGCACCACCACATGGAGTGAGAAAGATTCCCATTTGAAACACTTGGTCCACACTGACTGGCAGCAAGGTTTCATCTGGCAACATCTGGAGGACCGCACATTCCTTATCCCCCGTGTATACAGTATTGAGCCAGGTAGACCCATGAGGAGGAGTTTGGATTTGATATCCCGCTTTATCACTACCTGAAGGAGTCTCAAAGCGGCTAACATTCTCCTTTCCCTTCCTCCCCCACAACAAACACTCTGTGAGGTGAGTGGGGCTGAGAGACTTCAGAGAAGTGTAACTAGCCCAAGGTCACCCAGCAGCTGCATGTGGAGGAGCGGGGAAGCGAACCTGGTTCACCAGATTACGAGTCTACCGCTCCTAACCACTACACCACACTGGCTCTCAATGGTCTGATCTGGTGTAAAGCAGCTTCCTAACCCATCAAAAGGCAACTTTCTTTTGTGTTGGAGAAAGTGAGTTACATTCTGTATACAAACCAAAAATCCTATTATGATGATCAATTTTAACACAGAAGGGCATAGGCACAGCTTATGTGGCCGCAGAAAAAGAAAGAAGAAATGTTCACCTGTCATTGCTTTCATACTTTCAGTAGTGAAAAATTATTTGACATGTAACAGGATTTTTAAAGGCCTCTGATGTGACTTAAAATGGAAAGAATTCACTGGACTAAAATATGGATAGGTGAACAATCCAAGCTGCAATGCCTCAGAGCATCACCACGTTCACAAATCAAAAAGTTAAAGATACAGCGAAGTACACATTTGGAAATCAGACACTTGCTCAACTGCTTTTCTTGACTAGCCAGAGAAAGGAAAGGCTTTTTTTCAAGTTCATAACTTACAAAAATGACAAGTAAACAACACTCCTTTGGATTATGGCGGGCCAACTGGTTGAAAAGTTCAAATTCAGTTATATTCTCAGATTTGTCTTAGCACAGAGATTGCTATTTTATCTGCACTTTTTCTGAAAAATATAAACAGCAGGTAAACCTCGCGAGCTATGACCTTATATCGAGTTAGACTATTTGGTTCAGCAGAGCAGCATTTTTTACACTGACCAGCAGCCCCTCTCCAGGGTTCCAAGCAGGTTTATTCCACATCTACGCCTGGAGATGCCAGGGGTTAAACTGCAGACCTTTGACCTAAAAAATGGGTGCTCTACTACTGAACAATGGCCCTACCTCCATGACAAATCCATGAAGGATAAGGGTATCACCATCTCCTTGTCATAGTGGCTATATGCTAAACATACAGAATCAGAAGCTGCATAGCTCTGAGTACCAGTTACTGAGGAACAACATGAAACAACTGCTATTGTCCTCACTTTTGTCTTGTGGGGTTCCTAGGGGCATCTAGTTGGACACTGTAGGGAATGGGATCCGACCCAGCAGTACTCTTCTTATCTTTTTCATAGCCAAAAAGTGCTCTTTCGCTGCGCAAGTGGATTCACTCACAGAAGGTTTCTGCCCATCCCTTCTCCCTATTGCAACCTTCATTGCCCCATCCTGTTCCACTCTAGAGAATTTCCCAACCTTTAAGTACAGCTTCCGGATGGCTGTGTGTTTGAGAGGGCAGAGAAGTCCTTTTGCACAAGCTTCTTTTTTTAAAATCGCCAAAATTAAAAAGCAGGGCTAGCCAACCTGGTGCCCTCCAGATGTTTTGGACTACAACTCCCATAAACCCCAGACAATATGATGAGAGTTGTAGTCCACAACACCTGGAAGGCGCCATGTTGGTTGCTGTTGCTTAAAAACATGTAACAAATGCTACTGATTCCTTGAAACATACCAACAATCTTCTTCTTTGTTATTCTGTATATGCAGAGGAAATATCAGCTAGATGTCAGGTAGTCAAATGTCATGAAGTTCTGAAAATCCATGCCAGCTAAATTCCCCAGAGTTTGTTTATTCCCCTGACGCCATACACATTGCCCTTTACATTGCTACTGCATTGGGAGTCTGTAAATCATATGCTGAAAATCCAGATCTGGAGTTTTGTCTATCCGTTGCCCAGCTCTGATATAATTCATGGCAGCGAATGAAGTCAAAAGGTCTGATATGCCAATATGCACTTTCCTTTTCACCCCTTAAAACTCACCTTGCCAATGAATGTAGAAGCCCTTTGCACAGGAGGAAATTGCAGGCAGCCTAATGCATAAGCCCTGCTAAGCCGAAGGGCTGGTTTTGCACCACTTAAGCTGACTTTCCTCCATTGTTTTGCAGCCTGGGTTATAAAGAAGGTTCAAGTCAGTGATGATTCTGGCACAGACAATCTTAATACAAACAATTATCCAGAATATCCATCTCCGTCACTTTTCATGGCCTCTCTTTCTCTCAGTTGCCCACCAGACAGTAATGTCCTTAGATCAAATATTCTCTATAAATTGAGGGAACATTTAACTGATTTATGAGGCTTTTAGCTATTACCTACTTACCTATCCAATAAAAGTGGTTACATTATATGACACACACATGGTACTCCCATAGCTCTGAGCTTCACTCATAAAGTGACACATGCATCAAAGTGTAATGAGTTTTCCTGAAGCAAATCTATCATCATAGGACAAAAACAACAAGCCTTCTGCAGCAAATATTCTCTTGTTCTTTCATTAATTGTGAGAAATCTTGTCAGTATTTTTTTCATATGGTTTTCTGCACACAAGAAAACTTCTGTTCCAGTTGCTGTTTGTCTGAAGAAAGAATTGTTGATAATAAAAAATCTAAAAGCAAGATGAATAACAGGCTTTCCTTAAAAACCAAGCATGCTAATAATAGCAAGCCTTTCCCTGCTGTTACACTTTGCTTTTGAAGTGCAGAAAGTGCTAACTGACAATCACCTAGGCAAAAATTAATAAAAAAAAATATCAAGCCAAACCAAACCCAGTTGATTCAAACCTGAGGGTTTGGGAACCTCAGGCCCATGGGCAATTCTTGACCTGCCAGGTGGTCCAATTTCCCTGTGATGCTATTTTCATCCAACCATCCACATCAGCTTGCATCGTGACATCAAAACCTTCTCATTTAAGCAAGCAGTAGACAAGCAAGGTAAAAAGAACATGCACAATACAGGCTTTTGGGGGCCTCCCCCCCCACTGTCTGCTTCAAGGGGAGAGGGGTACACTGCATCAAACAGCGCTGCACCTGTCAATCCTGCAATATCCTAGTGACACCATGTGATTGACAAGTGGATTGTCCACCCACCTGTCAAAGTTAGCCTACGACATGGGGCTAGGTAAAGTTAAATATCTGGTCCATGGATGTCTTGTAGTACTATCTGGATAGGCATTTGGGTTCAAGCCAGAAGACTAAGCAGGAGGGGTCTCAAATGCAGGATCACATTTTGAAGTTAGTAAAGTAAAACATATTGGCATCTAAAGTGCCCTTCACTTGTCACCTGTAAGACCATTCACAGTGCAGTCCTAACCATGTCCTAACCTGAGCTTACTCTCAGGAAACCGGAGTTAGGATTGCTGCCTAAGTCCAGAGTCTAAAATTACCAAATTGCACCCTGTACATGCTGGAGGGAACAAGTACAACGATATGCAAAACAAAAGGAGTAGCAGCTGCAATGGTATCCCATCTGTAGTTTGAAAATAAAGATGGTTTTAAGATGGTTTTAGCAGTTAGCAGCCTCCTGTATTATCCTTAACAGTAGGAACTGGGCTGGCTACAACCCATCTATTTTACCAGAAACCACACATCTTACAAAAATGGGTTGGCATGGTATCTTGAATTCCTTTGCAGTCCAACTTCCCCCTCCTTGCTTGTAACCTTTCCTTTCCTCTCTGACCCAGCCCTTAGCCTTTCTTGGTGAGCTCCAGAAAAACTAACCATAGAGATCCCCTCTCTGCTGATGCTGCCCTGCCTGTTCCCTTGGGGGAAAGGCTCTTCCGAGGCAGATCAATAAACAGATAAATCAAGCAGAGACATGCATAGACACATCAACAGTGGGATTTTTAGTCTAACTTATAACTTCTCCTGTCCACACAAACTAGCTGTTAATAGTGTTCGATTCTTCTTCTGCTACAAAATTAAACATTAATTTTTAAATGATAGTTCCAGACAAATCGGGGGGAGTATGTGTTTGGGGGAGGGCAGGAATTGGCAGCACATCATTCTAGGCATTTATTTTTAAAATTGTTTTCCCAGTCACAGAACGGGGCTGTTCTGTATATTAATAAAACTATAACTCAAATTAACAAGGGTCACATTAAACTAAATTATGCTTTGAAAAGGGGAGTTTCAAGCTGACAAATATTGGCTGCAATTGCTGCTTGGTGGGTTTTTTTCGGTTTTCTTTTTGCATGTTCAACTCACCTTTACAAAGTGACCATATGTTCCGTCTATGCTTCTTGGCAACTGAAAGAGATACAGGCAGAAATGTTCCCTTGCTGAGACTCTCTTTTCATTGCAGTGCCTCTGTCTTGAGGCATCATTTAGTGAACAGCTGTAATTGTGTTATTAAAAGCACTACAAGTATTTTAAAACAAAATAGCAGGCATATGTGCCTACTGTCAAGGCAGACAAGTCTCTCTAAAATGTCATGTCGAGTGCTGGTGCGGCTGGAAAACAAAGCTGCTTTCTTCACTCATGTTGCTCAATCCAGCTTCCAATCTGCCTGTATTGTGCCTCGTGAAGTGTGATTCCATGAAGAGCAGGTACTAGAGACCGTAAGAATAGCGAAAGAGCTCAGTTGGGTAAGACCCGTCTAGGCCACATTCACATTTCTGGTTTAATCATCAATCCTTCTTCACAGGGAACTCTGGGAAATCTAGCTTTGTGAGGGGAATTGGAACTCCCTTAGTAGACTACGGCTCCCATAATTCTCTGGGGGAAGCAGTGACTGCTTAAAATGGTATCATAGTGCTTTAAGTGTATGGTGTGAACATGGCCCTAGTCCAGCAACCTGTTCTACCATTGACCTAGGTCTCATATATAAACCAATGGAATGGTGAGTCCATAACTGTGTAAATGTTCATCCCTCTGCTCTCTTTTCTCTCTACTGTTCCACTGTTCTATAGCTCTGTGACTGGAATTGCCCCCTGCAAGGGACAGCTATAGAACCTCTACCTTGGGTCTTTCTTGTGGAAGAAAGCTGCCTAGTACCAAAGATATCTTATGAGGATCTGTGGCTCAGTGGGAAAGCACATGCTTTGAGTACAAGATGACCCAGTACAGTCTCTGACTAGGGAAAAGGGATGGTGAGAGATGTATATGTATGATTGTGAGTCAATGTATCTGGCATATGGCTCAATAAGATGCCCTCTATTTTGCACATTGCCTTCATCATATCTGGGGACTCTCTCTCTCTCTCTCTCCCTCCCTCTCTCTCTCTCTCTCTCTCTCTCACACACACACACACACACCATGATTACTGCTGTCTGGTGGTTATTGTCCCAGAACATCATTTGATCAATCTGTCCTTCCCCAGTCTGCATTGTGTGTACGCTGCTAGGTAACACCAGCTGTAATTGGTGTGGAGGAATCAGGAGGCTGCTGAGTTGATGGGACGTTCCCTTGTGCACGTGCATGCGCACGCAAGCACACACGCGCGTGCACACAAACACTTGTTAGTCCTCCGGTGTCAAGGCCAGACCTAAGATGCCAACTGTCAACCCTGTTGTGAAGAATCCACTGGCTACTTTCCACATCATGGAAACATCTGAGTTGAGCAAGGATTGGTCTTCCATCTGCTTACCAACAGAGCATTTCACAGATGGGGAGCCACCACAGAAAACGGTTTTATCAGGACAGTACCAATTCATGAATGAGCATAGGAATCCTACTCATTTCCCATCCTGTCTTGCCAGGCCCTCACATTTGCCCAGCCTTGCCTTGTGCTGGCAGAGACTAACCCACATAAGTATGAAACCAGCACTAGCTTCCGCCCCTGCAAGGATATTGCCATGCTGCCGTACATCACCCCGTTGATCTCCAATTGGCATAGCCTTAGGGTTAGGAGCAATCTCGTTCTGCCTAGCATTGTAACTTGAGGATAGGATCACTCTGTACATTTTGAAAGCAAAATATTTAAGCCAAGGGTAGCCAACGGAGTGTCCTCTGGGTGTTGTTGGACTACAGCTGCTATCATCCCTTGCTGGCTGGGGCTGATGGGAGTCGTAGTCCAACAACATCTGGAGGGCACCACATTCATTATCCCTGATTTAAATAATCTTCCACCCTCTGCTTTACTGCCTTCTTTCTATTTCTTTAATTAAAAAATAGTAATAAATGGAAAAATGCATAAAATAGATAAGATACATTTTTTTAAAAAAATCCAAATTTTTGAATGCTCCATAACCCTATGGGATATTTTTTGCTCTTTAAAATGAACAGATTTCAGTTTAATGGTGTTTATTTTTTCCCCTTTAGAATATGCCAAGTTCATTAGATCTCCTCCCATGTATAAATCTGGTCCATCAAACCACAATTTGCACTGTCAGCTCCTATGAGTGAAATCTATTGCAGCTACAGAGCTGTCCCGCTTTTGCCTTTGTAGCAACTTTTAGACCACAATAACCATCATCACTTTAAAAAAGGCAGATCCATTACATTTCCTCTGTTCCTGCAGCCCCACATTAAGCTAATATTATCTATTTCCCAAGTGAAAAAACCCCTTCCAGTCCTATCAATTATTAATTCCTTGCTTGCAGCTAATGTTTTGTTTGAATTATTTAAATGCATCTTCATTTATCAATAAACATAAAATGTTAAACAAAGAATACTGATGAAGGGCATTATTTAAACCATAACATTTTATGAGATTATTTCAAGCGCCTTTTTTGATTTATTAGCACAATATGCTTTATAATTATTTTTCCATTTCTTAAAACAAAAACAATGCCAAACACAAAAGCCTGTGTTTCTGGGTATCACCAAGAGATCTGGAAGTTTACTGAGTGCTTTCAGGAATGCTACATTCTTGCATGGCTCCTTAAAGAGAATATAAAATATAATATACAGCAAAGTCCCAATCCATTTGCAGAGAAAATTCAAGGCATCGTTAAGATACGAGATGCCTATGATTTACAACGGCAAACCAGCTGCAGATTCTGACTGCAGTTTTTCAGGCTAAAATCTATATTTTTTACTAAATAGTCTGCCTGTGTAGTTAAACAAATTATCAACGCTGCCGTCATTGTTGCATAGTATTTATTATTATCTGAGATGTTGTGCTCTGGCGCTGCAAGAGAAGAAGGGAGTTAATCTATTTAATGTGAAAAGATTAATGCCTCTGGCTTGAACGAAACAAGGGCTATCAGAATGCTTGCTTCTCCCATTGCGTCCCACGGTCTGGTTTGCGCATCAAGATAAGCCAAACCATGGCTTAGCATGAACACATGAGTATGTAAGTTCTGGGAGATGGGATTGCAGCCACTTCATGGCTCTACGGTTGTTTGGCTGCTGCATTGTTTGGCTAAGGCATAGTTTGTCTTAGTGTATCACTGAGGTTTAGTGTGGGGAGACCTAAACCAAAAGTCCGGGGTTCATATGACTTTGCTAAGGCAAACTATGGTTTATCACAGCATAGCAGAACAGAACAACAAGGGAGGATAGCAGCAGCCACAGGTTCCTTTCCAAGAGCCTATGTACTAATACGTAGTCATGGTTTGGCCACCGGTGGACTTTTGTGCTTCAGTAGTGCTCTGTGTGAGGTCAAAATTCTGTACTGCCTCCAACCTCTTGCCTTCCATTCTCTATGTGTACCATGTCATAGTTGTGACTGTCATGGAAATTCTACTCAATATTGATCCAGAGCAGAACACAGATGTATAGTTAGCAGAGTAAAAATTTAAACACTTTGCAGATTTCCAAAAATAGACCAGAGGCAATTGTATTTCATCCAGCAGCTTTGCTGCTACTGAAGGCAAATGAGCATAATGGTCACAAATCCAATACATTCAGGATTGGCACTGTCCATAAGAAATCCAGTTGCAGCTGACTTAAATTAAACTTACAATAAGGTAAAGGTAATGGGACCCCTGACCATTAGGTCCAGTCGTGGCCGACTCTGGGGTTGCGGCACTCATCTCGCTTTATTGGCCCAGGGAGCCGACGTACAGCTTCCGGGTCATGTGGCCAGCATGACTAAGCCGCTTCTGGCAAACCAGAGCAGCACATGGAAACACCGTTTACCTTCCCGCCAGAGCGGTACCTATTTATCCACTTGCACTTTGACGTGCTTTCGAACTGCTAGGTTGGCAGGAGCAGGGACTGAGCAACGGGAGCTCACCCCGTCACGGGGATTCAAACCGCCGACCTTCTGATCAGCAAGTCCTAGGCTCTGTGGTTTAACCCACAGCACCACCCGCATCCCTTAAACTTACAATACCTTATAATAAATCAAAATCTTAAGACTATATCATACTATGTACAGAACACCACACCAGAAGGAAAAGAGATAGAAAGAGAAAATGAAACCCAGGCTCCTTCTGGCCTATTTTTATAATCAGCATGACCTTGACTGAAAGAGATTACAAAACCAGTTGAAACCAGCTGTACTCAGCTTCTCTGAAGATATAACCCAAACATCATGAACCTTCTGCTTGTTTCTTTCGCACAGAGAAGCTTCCAGAACCCTCTTGAATTAATTAGAATAGGAAAGATCTCTACACATCAGATTAATACTTTCTGCACTAAGAAATGCAAACTGACAGTGACACTATGCATCACCCACTTCAGCTTGGTGCCCAGGGCGGGAAAACCAGTCTGGCTGCTCTAAATCCACCTCTGGTTTGGCTTAGTCCAGTGTGTGTACCAGGTTTTTGTCTGAAAGTTTGTAGCACATCAGGCATTGGGAAATAACTTTGCCCTGGCCCAGCTGTGTATGTGTGAGCAAGACACAGCAGCATGAGTACAAGTGCAAATTGTACCAGTGAGCAGTGGCTTGGTTAGGGCTGGTCTTTGGGCCCCAAGTCCAATGTTCCACAACTTGGGGTGCTGCTCCCAGATGACTACCATTGGCAGTTGATGTGGAAGTGGTGGTGCCAAGAAACGGCATATGGGAGACTATATGCTATGGCTGACATCACTCACTGCACATCTTTTAACCCCACACCACACCAAAGAACACTTATTCAGTGTCTGATGAGGCTTCACTCATCCCAACCATCTTCATTGCAATGAAGCCTGCATATATTTTGGAATAAAGCTGAGCCAGAAAGGGAATGATGGAATAAACACAACAATGGATTCTTTGGAGAGATGTTGCACCATAAAGTGCAGGTGAGAATTGTTATGTTACAGCATATATTTTACTCTGAAACAGGGTTTTTAAAAATTTGAATTTTATCAAAATGTTTTTCCAGGTACAGACTAGCATCATACACAGAATTGCAAATGTAAGGAGAAGAAGGTCTTGAGGTAGCCTTAGTTTGCAAGTCATTGTATATAATTTATATATTGGTTGCACATAATTTTAATGCATTGGCCTCCACCCTACCCCCAATGAATATAAGGTACAAACTTGTACAGTCATGAAAGAGGTTTGAAAGGTTTTTTATGTATATTATGTACAATACTGTTGCAAGTGACATGTTTCAAACAGCAGGAGAAGGCCAATATCAAGGTCAAATCTAGCCTTACTAGCACACTCATAGAATCATAGAATCTTAGAGTTGGAAGGGACCCAAGGATCATCTGGTCCTACCCCCTGCAATGCAGGAGTCTCAGCTAAAGCACCCATGACAGATGGCCACCCAGCCTATAAGAGATTCTGGATATGGTGTTAACTTGTAATAGTAGCAGCAAGAGAACAAGTGTGATGACTCTTTAAAGATATACATGTCAGCCCAGCAGGTATGATGCATTCACACACATTCTCAACTAAATTGGGACCCGTGTGCATGAAGGGTATAGCGCATTCATGGCTTCCAGTCTTGGGATATGTTCATTCAGCATTCTGGGCTGTATGCATGGTCCCTGCTGTTGTACCTGAGACCAGCTCAAAAATCTCATATGCTACCCTTTAATACACAAAATTTGGGAGGTGTGGGGACTGGATCCAGCCCCATGTTCCTCAAACTAGAATGCTAAGGAGATCCAGGAACAGGAATGGGGAAATATAGCAATTTCAATATCTCTGCTTTTCTCATTTCCCAGTCTCCAGTTCTCCACATTTCCACAATATGTACAACATCCAGCATTTATTGGAAAACTCTTTCTTATGTTTTCATATGGTTCCAATTGTCCAAAATAGTCTCCCATTATAATTCTTACTTTCCCATTGTCTATTATTATGGGTAATTTTCACGATCAGAAGTCATTTTTTGACTATTTGTATATGTTTATTCTTTGAATGTTTTGCAATCAAAGTGCATTCTCTAGTTATTAAACTGTTTACTACAGTGTTAACAAGTTGTTTAACTGTGCAGCCAGGCTATCTTAAGGTATAATAAAAGATAAGCCTGTCGTGATGCAGCCATTTGCAGCCAACAAGTAGTGCTGCAACCTGCAGCGTGATGACAGACTTCTGAGAACTGATGGGCCATTGCAGCAGCATTGGAGGGTGAGACGAAGGCAAGTAGTAGAAGAAGACAGAGATTGAGACAGATGGCTGGGTGGCCAAGGTGAGCTGCAGAGAAATAGTCAGAACCAGCTCTTTTGCAACCACTGCTTGTAAATTTTTACATTGAAATTTTTAGCTACTTCGTTGTCATAGATTATAAGCATCATGTGTCTTGACCATGCCAGACCTGTTCCAACAAAGTTGTTGTATCAAAAATTCATAGAGCTGGAAGGGACTACAAGGATTATCTAGTCCAACTTCCTGCTGGCACAGGAAACCCTCTACTACAGCATCCCTGGATAGGCCATCCCACCTCTGCTTAAGAACCTCTAATGAAGAAGTGCCTGCACCTTCTGAGGTGATCTGTTCCACTGTTGAGCAATTGTTGCATTCAGGTTTATAGGTCCAACCTTCCTGAGAGGGAGGACAAGAAATTACCTCTCTATCTGTGGCTTAGAATCGTTGCCATGCAACAGCCCTCACTGGCCTTGCTTTGCATCTTGAGAGTTTTTGCCTAGCTATTGTGTATCCTTAAACTCTGATGGTTCTTCTTGCTTGCTTGGATGAAAGATAGAGAGGAGTGTGTGTGTGTATGTACAGAAACCAGCCTAAACATAAAACTTGACTTTCTGGCTCACTTGTTCCTCTGGCTCCCCACTCCACCAATGGCACATGGCCCTCAGAAGGCTACCCAGAAGGCAATGTGGCCCTCGGGTTGAGAAAGGTTGCCCGCCCCTGCTATGTAACAAGTCTATGTGACAGCCATTCTAATATTTAAAGTAAGCTATTGTTTCTAGGCTCCCCTGGATTTATCTTCTTCCCACTTTCTCTCCCACCTTCAATACTAGCATGCTCATGCAATGCTGGCATGCCTTGTGCTGCTATTTTGCTGTTGTTGGAAGATCTCATCATAAGTAGTGGCCCAGTAATTCCTAGGATTTATCCATTAGATTTCCCATTTTTCTGTTCATGTAGTGTGATCGACTGGATGCAGGAGTTTGTCCATGTTGAACATCATGTTAAGTTTAATTGTTTAGATGCACACTGAAATGGAATGCCTATATTGTATATTGCTGAAGGTTTTAACATTGGAAAATGCCATTTGAATATACTAAACTAGAAGAGAGCTCTCTGAACTCTAGCTGGGTTGATAATTAACTGTTGTTGTTCTCTGCTAGCTTTCACATGGTGTTTAACTTTAGATCACGTGGGGGTATGCAGCTACAAATCTCTGTCTTGAAGGGAGTTGCCCAGTCTTTCTCTGGAACAAAAGGATGTGATAATGAAGTCTCTCCAGGAGCTGCATAGCCCTAGGCTGGGTGCAGGCTAATGCAGGCTTTGGGAGAAACAGAGTTTTGATTTTTGCTCACATCATATTTATATTACATATTTAAGAGGAAGAACATTTGCTTTAGTGTGCATATGCTTTATTTATTTCTTGAATTTATATACCACCCTATACCCAAAGGTCTCAGGGCGGTTCACAGAACAAAATCAAAATATAAAACCACAAAACATATAATCAAAATAAAAGCAACAACCCAATACCACCCCCCAAAAAACCCCCACATTTTAAAAGAGCATAGGATGTCCTTTATACAACCTTCCGGATGCATCATGGATTGTTTTGTACCTGTTTTTGAAGAAGTTCTGGTCAGTAAAGCTTTGAATCACAATTATGGGCCTGGACAATTTTTATTCAAAAGGGAGTCAGCTTTTATGCATCCAATTGCTTCGCGCTGCACAATATTAATATCTGCAATACGTCAGTGTGACCTGCAAAATGCTCTAATCCCACTAGCATTTCCCTCAAAGAACTAAATATTTTAAAATGTTTGTTATCCAAAGACCTATGCACAAGTTTCCGCATGTGTCCCCTCCCACCGCCTCCGACTGCAAGCCCTCTCACAGCATCGTAATTGGGGCTGGGAAAATGAAATTCATAGAAAGGGGCATTAGCGTGAAATTTGATGCCTTACAAACAAACAAAGACACCACCTATTTTGAAGGAGCTTTTAGTCCTGCTTCTCCTTTCAGAAGTCATTTTTGTATATCTCCCATGGGCAACAAGTCTGAGGATGCTGAGTGGTCTGAGTGTGTGCTGGACTCTCCAGACTGCAGCAGACAATAGAAGGCATCATCGTAGCTTATTATTCCATTCCCAGAAGTGATAATATACCATATCAATATTTCCTGGAACAGAGCTGTGCTCTACGACGAGCTGATTGGCTGTTTCGGTGGGGCAATAACTCATGAACGTTGCAAAATTGCAGTTTAGCATACCCACAAGTAAAGGGGTGGGAGGTAAATGGGCTCCTTTCATCTCGCAGTCCAGCTACGAGTAGGTAGAGTCATGTCTAGCCCCATTTAAAAAGCTTTCAGTGTTATTTATCAATTTAGTCACTCTTTAAAACAATGGTACATTAGTTAATTCTGATATTACAGTGAAATTCCAATGGAAGAACATATTACAGCCACATTAATATCACATTAGCTCATCATGATTAATGCTATTGCAATGAATGAATTAATAATGATTTGCTTCTTCACCAAGTTCCCCCCACCCTACCTTGACATGAATAGGATCCATGGCATTGATTATCACAAATATAATGGATTGATTCGTCATTTATGGGAAATGAGGATACTCTTCCCATCAAGCTCACTCCTCCCTCCCCTCCCCGGCTTCAATAGATGTATTATCTTTGGCAGGAACTCAAAACCGTCTATAGATCATTCAAAGAAGTCAATTATTAGCATCCAGCACCATGCCATGAGCAGTAGGCTTCTGCTGGGAATGTATATAGAAATGAATGAAAGTTGGGCAAACCACAGGCCACATCTGAGCTGTAGAAGGGAGGCATCTTATTGCAACCCAAGCCAACCAGGCTCCACTTTCAACTTGCTTCCATTCTACTAAGTAACAAGCAAAGCTCTTAGGTACTGGGTGGCAAGGCTCTTCCTCAACCCACAAGCATTTCTAACAAGCTTCAGCAATTCTGGAGTTGCAACAAGCTCTGTTTCATCTTTTCAACATAGCGCCAAGTAGATAGATTCACCAGTGCAAGGATTTCTCCTTCTACAATGGAAGAATCTCATGCTCTCCTCTCCCTGTGCCTCCCTATATCTGTTCTGGGGGAAACTCCAGAATAGGTTTGGGGGTGGCACAGGGCATGTGTAGGTAGAGGAGCATGGTGTGTGTGTGTGTGTGTGTGAGAGAGAGAGAGAGAGAGAGAGAGAGCGCTAGCGACCCCCCCCCCAATTTCATACAAGGCCAGAGTTGTTAAAGAGAAGTGGGATGGTTTTAGGTCTGCTTGAAAAGAGGTGAGAAAGTATCGGAGCACAGGTTAAATGGTACTTGTAAGAGGCAGGTGTATTGGTTCAATCTAGCACTTAACAATGATTTAGATTTTGAACTTTGCATTTCCCCCCTCATTCGGAGGAGATTTCAGTGATACTGCATTATCATGTCCTGGGTGCTTTCTGTTCATATAAATGCTTTATCACAAACTCGTTTTCATTCTAATAAAGAAAGGACTCATTTCAGAGATTTTTATTCTCTGGAGAGAACATAATTAAGGTAGCATCAAAATATGTATGAGGTTCAAGCATACCCATTTTTTTATTTTTAAAAAAGAAGTAAAATATGTTTGAAGAAAGTGTGACTTTCCATAATGTCTACAAACATCAGAAAGCCATATGTTCACCCACACTGCTAATGTTAACTGTGAGTGTTATATAAAAACACTTCCAGTTTTAACTGGGCGTTCCAGAACTCACTAAAAAGCTATTAAAATGTAGTGCATATCACCTGAGGATTAAGCATATTGTCAAGGTTTGAAACTTACATTTGCAGTTGTGTAGCACCCCATCATAAAAAGAGGAGTTGGGAATCTGGTTTCTATGACCAAGACAAAAAGCAGAGCTGAGCAGAAATTTATTCAGAAGTCATCTTTCTGAGAAAAGTTCTGAGTTTCTCCCCACACTTTGCCTTGCTCCAAGAGAAAACGAAGACAACTTCACAGAATTTTCACCTAAGATATTTTTGTGGCAGCTTCCATCCCCCCTCCCCACTGCCATGGAATTATAGGAACATTGGAAACTGCCTTACGCTGAATGAGACCACCAGTCCATCTAACTTAGTATTGGCTACACTGACTGGCAGGAACTCTCTGGGGTTTCAGGGAGGGCTCTCTCCCAGCCCTCCCCGGAGATTGAATTTGGGACCTTCTGCATGTGAGGCACAGGCTCTACCACTGAGCTCTGTTGCTAGGCCTGGGGCAGTGTAGAGGGTGAAAAACACTTGCAGTGGCAGCACCAACAAAGAAGACAGTGGGAAAAAAGGAAGAAGCTGTGCTCCTGCCAGCGGTAATGGTGAGCCCAATCCCTGAGAAAGCTGTCTTCTCCCTGGAGAAATTCAGTAAAATTTATCTGCCCATAAATAGGGTGGGGGTGGGGGAGTGAGAGGCCATATGCAAATACCTATAATAGAAACCAAAATACAATTTTGTTTCTTATGCAAATTTTAAATTCTGTGTAGTTCATCCACGATAGAGGTTCTCAGATCATTTGATAATGTTTTAGGCAAGGCAGAATGAGCTACAAAGAAAAAAAATGAGATAGTCTTAAGGTCACCATGAGAACTAGAAGCTTGATTATTGAAAGGTGGTTTGCTGAACAAGAGTGTGGCATCTTGAGAATATTAGCAAACAACCTCAAGGTAAGCAACCAGACAGCTAGGTAGAGGTCCCTAGAAGAAACTCAACTCTCGTGAGGTAGTTACAGTAGCAGAGAACAGATTAATAATAATAATAATAACCCTAATATTTTAGGGCACCCATAGTGCTTAGAACACACATTTGTTTTTAATGGACAGACTTTGCAGTATACAGTTGACATGAACATAATGTACTTTGCCAAATTGTGAGTCACATCTGTCAATCCCATTCTGGATGTGACACAATACATTACTAAGACAGTCATGAATTTTCTTAAAGACGGTTAGATAGAGGTTGATGCTGTGTTTATATTTACATCCGTGGAAATACTGCATAGTGAACAGTGTGGGGAGAAAACAGATGCAGCTACAGACCCCCAGTATCCATTATGCTACAGAACTGTGTGGAAAGACTGCATCTGTCCCAGATGGTACATGTTCATTAATATATTAAACATTAATATATTTGAAGAACTTCTTGTTGTTTTGAGTTTAGTATTGCCATAGGCCAGAATTTCCTGGACATATACGGAATACTGCAGTGTCTGGACGGAAATCGGCTAAATGTCCTGGAAAATCCAAATGTATGGCAGAGCATGTTCACAGTGTCGTTTTTTGCCAATTTTCCTCAGAAATAGCTCAATTTCTTTGCAACTTTGGCCAAAACTGAAAAAAATTCAACAACTTTTCTGTCCAGATTTTCACTTTTTGAAATATGGCAACCCTATCTTTACGTTTTTAGCATTCCAGCTCTGATTACTACCCCCTCCTGGGGGAGAAAAAGAACTCATTTCAACTGGAGACACAACCAGCATTTTTCTCTGCTAGGTTCATGGAAGGTTAAACTAGAATCCCTGTGATCCCTGGGAAGAAATGCCAGTGCACAATTTCCTTCCAGAGATCACCAGGTGTTGTAGTTCAACCCTCGCAATCCCCTGCAGTGTCTTCACGTCACAAGTAGGGTTTTGTTTGTTTGTTTGTTTTAGCATTTATTAAATTCACTCTGTAAAAAATCTGACACACGTAAAACCAATGACAGATATGGAAAGTGACCCCACCGAAAGAAACTTTACAGTACAAATTTAAAGCCATACAATTTAAATTGGCTTAATCTTGAAGTCTAATCCAAGGAGACTGAAGACGAGACACTTGAGATCCTGGACAAGGTAGTAAAACACTCTTAGACCTTCTGGGTCCTTGGACTGATTTACATCAATAACAGAACCAATTTTTGAGGTGGTAAAAGAGATGTGTTCATCACCTATTACAATTTCAAGCTCCTGTCGGCCAACTCTGTCAGGAGGCGGCCATAATGCATCATCTTCTTTCCTGATTTCACTGTCATCGATTATCCTCTTTAGCTCTTCCATCACACTTTTGTGTACGTAGGCTTCTTTTCTGATCATGACATCATTTTTATAATTGCTGTTGTTTGCATATCTCAGTTTCCCGTCAGGGCGGAACTTGAACTCGAGAAACTCGTGGCCGAACTTCCCCTTGTGCCCAACGTAATAACGCAGATAGAAAGTGGGCTCACCATGGCCCACTTCACAAGTAGTTGGGAGGCTCAGAGGCTCAGTAGGCCTCTTCTGTCTTAGGGGAAGCTGCCTTAGTTGCCTGAATTTCCTGCCCCTTAGGGACAATGATGGGTGAGCGAACAGCAGATTTCTTGTGAATGCTGACTGGATCAAAGCAAGTAAATGAGCCTCTGTGTGCTGCAGCTCTCCATATACTGGAGTTATGTCTGCTGGTTGGTTGAAGATGTCCCCCTACAGTCCTAGTTAAATGCATAAGCCTATTACTTCCAGATGGAGGAAGCACACGGCGACAGTAGTGGCTTTTAATGTTTTTAAACCATTCCCTTTCACTAGAAAGAAATCAAATTGCAAAATCAATTACAATAATTAAAACTTCCCAGCCTTAGCTCTTAATTAGGCAAGACTTTAGTTACGACTCACTTCTGAAAACAAAATTTACAGTCCAGTTATTCAGTCCCTCAGAGTTAAAACCCACTGCTCTATAAAATCCGGTGCTCTTGGGATTATTTTTGTACTCATCAATGACTATTTTAAACATGTACCAAGATTTAGATGAAGGGAACGCAGTGGATGTAGCCTACCTTGATTTCAGCAAGGCATTTGACAAGGTGCCCCATGATATTCTTGTAAAGAAGCTGGTAAAATGCGGTCTTGACTATGCTACCACTCAGTGGATTTGGAACTGGCTGACTGACCGAACCCAAAGGGTGCTCATCAATGGTACCTCTTCATCCTGGAGAAGAGTGACTAGTGGGGTGCCACAGGGTTCTGTCTTGGGCCCGGTCTTATTCAACATCTTTATCAACGACTTGGATGATGGACTTAAGGGCATCCTGATCAAATTTGCAGATGACACCAAACTGGGAGGGGTGGCTAACACCCCAGAGGACAGGATCACACTTCAAAACGACCTTGACAGATTAGAGAACTGGTCCAAAACAAACAAGATGAATTTTAACAGGGAGAAATGTAAAGTATTGCACTTGGGCAAAAAAAATGAGAGGCACAAATACAAGATGGGTGACACCTGGCTTGAGAGCACTACATGTGAAAAGGATCTAGGAGTCTTGGTTGACCACAAACTTGACATGAGCCAACAGTGTGACGCGGCAGCTAAAAAAGCCAATGCAATTCTGGGCTGCATCAATAGGAGTATAGCATCTAGATCAAGGGAAGTAATAGTGCCACTGTATTCTGCTCTGGTCAGACCTCACCTGGAGTACTGTGGCCAGTTCTGGGCACCACAGTTCAAGAAGGACATTGACAAACTGGAACGTGTCCAGAGGAGGGCAACCAAAATGGTCAAAGGCCTGGAAACGATGCCTTATGAGGAACGGCTAAGGGAGCTGGGCATGTTTAGCCTGGAGAAGAGGAGGTTAAGGGGTGATATGATAGCCATGTTCAAATATATAAAAGGATGTCACATAGAGGAGGGAGAAAGGTTGTTTTCTGCTGCTCCAGAGAAGCGGACACGGAGCAATGGATCCAAACTACAAGAAAGAAGATTCCACCTAAACATTAGGAAGAACTTCCTGACAGTAAGAGCTGTTCGACAGTGGAATTTGCTGCCAAGGAGTGTGGTGGAGTCTCCTTCTTTGGAGGTCTTTAAGCAGAGGCTTGACAACCATATGTCAGGAGTGCTCTGATGGTGTTTCCTGCTTGGCAGGGGGTTGGACTCGATGGCCCTTGTGGTCTCTTCCAACTCTATGATTCTGTGATTCTGTGATTCTGTGATTTCTGTGATAGGAAGCCACTACAGTGGTACCTCGGGTTAAGAACTTAATTCGTTCCGGAGGTCTGTTCTTAACCTGAAACTGTTGTTAACCTGAGGTACCACTTTAGCTATTGGGGCTTACTGCCACTGCCATGCGATTTCTGTTCTCATCCTGAAGCAAAGTTTTAAACCCGAGGTACTATTTCTGGGTTAGTGGAGTCTGTAACCTGAAGCGTCTGTAACCTGAAGCGTCTGTAACCCGAGGTACCACTGTACTCATTTTCCTCCATTCCACTCTGCTCTCCACCACCCCATGCCACTCCATTCCTTTTGTTCCAGTTAAAGGTCTATATTTTTCTCGATGAGTTTTTCATGAAAAGGACCGGTTCTAGTGCTTTTCGTGGCTGACATAGGGTGTCCATCATTTCTAGTTGCTTTTACATGATTGTTGGGTGGTGCCCTGAAATAATTATGCCAGCTGTGACCGAATCAGCTATTCAACACAGATTATTGAAGGTTGTAAGCAGTGGGGTCTTGCTCAAAACAACCCACCTATCCATTCTGTGGATGGGTTCACCTGAGAAATCCAGCAGGTGAGGCATGTGCTGGTATTTCACTGGTTACTAAAGACTTACTTGCCCAGGCATTCCTGGGCCGCTCAGAAGTCTAGAACTCAAGGTCATCCAATGAAGATTAATGTTGAAGATTCAGAAGAGACAAAAATAATTCACTCCCACAGGAAGTAGTAATGGCCACCAATTTAGCTCACTTCAAAAGAGGATTAGACACATTCGTGGAGAGTTAGGATATTAATGGCTTCAGACTAGGAATATACCTCCACTATCAGATTCGAGACGTACAGGGTTGGCGCATCCCATTTCACCGCCTGAAGCACAATGGGAAGGAGCTACCCCTGTTGTTGATCCCCAACTGCTGCCTCATGGAAATCGTGTGGCTGTGTTGGTAGCTTCCAGGTTCCAGCGAGCTCTCATGAGAGCCCTGCAAGATCTCACCAGAACCTGGAAGCTGCAGCTGAAGCCACTTCTTTTCATTTCTCTGGTGGTGGGTGGGGTGCCCATGACGGCTCCATAGAAGCAAGAAGAAGAGGCAGCAGCTTCCGGGGAGATGCCACAAGATTTTGCTGACTCTCGCAAGATCTTGCTAGTAGCCACTGCTATAGCCTCTTTTCACTTCTCCATTGGTGGTGGTGACCATGATGTAGCTGCCCTCTTGGATTTTGCTGCCTGAGGCGGCTGCCTCAGTCTGCCTCATGGACAGGCCGACTGGCCAGCCCTAGGCCCAGAACATGTTGCTAGGAATTATGGGTAGTGAGAGTGCTGTTTCACTCAGGTCTTGCTTGTGGGCTTTGCTGAGGCATCTGCTTGGTCCCTGTGAGAACAGGACTCTGGACTAGATGGGCCACTGGACTGATCCAGTAGGATCTCAAGGTCTGCAAAGTATTTGAAGAGAACCTTTCTATTTTCGGAAGCTACATTGTAATTATTCAGAAAAAAGCAGGAGTAAAGGTGTATAAAGTTACCATAGTCCATAAACTGCTTGCAGATGAAGCTCTATAGATAAGAGATGCAGAAATTCAAATCAATATTTGCAGATATAAAAGCCTTTATTTTAAAGTTACCTTCCCTTTATTTGTGTAAGAACTTCATTGCAGTTTAATAGCTCTTTCATCACATGTTGCTTTTTGGCTCAGCTTTCTATTTTTCCTCTCTCTTTATTTTTTTACACACAGAAACCATTTTTATAGCACATTACATATGTTGTTGCATTTTTTAAAAGAAAAAAACCTTGATTTTTCAATGTGTATTTAAAAATGTATATATTTATCTTTGATTTTATTTATTCAAGAAGCATGGCAATCTATTTTGGGAAATACCAGCAAAGCTAGAATTTTTGAATCATATTCCTTCACATATGGTATTAATATATCTCTGTCTTGCATTCATGCAATGCACCAACAGATGTCAAACATTTCTGTTTTTTAATAGGCCTCAGATCTTATAAGAGCCCTTTTCAAGAACCAGCAGCAATATGGTTTTTAAGCTACAGTGCATTTACAAGTTTGTCTCTTCTGAGGTTTATTTTACTAATGATGAGGGTTTCATCCATTTTCCAAACAGAATTAATTTTGTATAGAAGGTTTGCACTGAAAAACAAAAGGAGGGATCTTATAATGCTTAAAAGTTCTCAGATTTTAAAAGATTATATTAAACTAGACAACAAAGTTCAGTTGTGACCTATATCCTCTAGTTTAAATGCAGCAGCTTACATAACTGTTTACAGATGTACAATGGAAGGGATGAAGTTATTTTTCTGTAATCTATACTTACATTTCTAACTGTTGAATCTGAAATGGGCAATATCTTAGCACAGTCATTTGTGTGTGTGACATCGCTTGTGTTTCAAGGCTTTCCAATGCAAGCTTTTTTCATGTGAGACACATTTAATATATGTTTCTGCTGGCAGGTTGTAATGGCATCACAGTTCCTCCTTGCCCATATGGGGATGGACAAACTTTGCCCTGACATCCCAAAATGCATTACATTTGGCATCTTTCCCCTGAATTTCCCTGAATTTTCATGCAGTGTGAATATAACCATGCATCCACCATTTAAAACTTCCCTGTAGTTTGTTAAGGGTGCTGGGACTTGTAGCTCTGTGAGGGGGAAACTGCAGTCCTTGGGATTCTTTGGGGGAAGTCCTGAGCTTTAGATGTGCATTGAATCTGCTTTAAACATGTGGTTTGGATCTACCACCATCATACAAGTCTTCCATGCACACAGCCAACCTGTAATGTGGATGCAAAAATTCAAGATGGATTCTCATCTGCATTTGCTTTCACCCTGACTGAACTATCAGATGGCACTTCGCTCTTTCTTTCTGATCCAGGGTTTTCTTCTCAAGCACAGTTGGGGAGTCTGTATAATGGCAAAACAGTCGGCTATGGGTTGCGGTGATAGCAACAGCCCATGAGCTAATTCCCAGGCCTCCTATGCCGCAAAAAGGATTAGCAAAAGCACGAGACAATAATATCAGGCTGATAATTATATCAGTCTTGCCGAAAATGGCAATCAAATAGAATCTACACTTGCTAAGTTTATATGTTGGCGTGCAAAATCCTATTTGCCTTCATTAACAAGTGCTTAGGGCCAATTTCTCAGCTGAGATCATACTTTTTAGCCATCCTTCATGCTGTGCTTTCATCAGTGTTATGTTTCGATTTGAAAACACTCATAGAAGGCAGGGACGTGGTGTGTGTGCTTTGATTCTTTTTGATTGAGTGCCTTAATTAGGTCACCACCACCAGCACCAAAATAGTGTGTTTTAATAACCTATGTCATTACGGAGCAAGAGGGTGAGATTTGAGTTCTGCTGTAAGGAAGCCTCTCCTGCCTCAGACATCTGTTCTGAAACTCAACATGGCAATATACTCACTGAATTGCAAGAGCAAATTTGATTAGTTGGAACTTCTGGGAATATTTTCCAGCTGATTAACCCAGGGACCTTATCATTAAATATTGGCATTGTATGGATTGACCAAAATCCAAGCGAATGTCAGATATTAAAGACCATAATTGCAAGTTAACTAGAAGATGAAGGAGGCTTAATCTAATGATGACTAGGGTGAAATATTGCTAGAATTACCATATTAACATGACTAAGCCAGCTAATTAATATGGTTATCCTATACAAAGCCAATTTGGCTGAATTTCATCAAAGATTTAAGACTTCTGCGGAAACTGTCTTTTATAAATGCACTATGTGTGGGGATGTTGCTATTGTTTTGCTTTTTCTGCTAGTGCTAAGGAGCATGAGGTAAAGATGACCTCAACACTACAAGTGCTTTGCTTTTTTGCTTACCTCCCCCACTTTTTAAAAAAGGAAACGTAAATAACAAGGCAAGTGGCAAATTTGTGGATACCTTTTTCAGCCCACCAATAGGGCCCTGATGCGCCATATACTTTAAAAGTGGCATCACATTGTAATGGAGTACATATGGAGACCCTAAAAAGGAAGGTTGCTTTGGAGAATCATTAAAAATAGTGTCTTGGGGAGGGGGAAATGGTGCTCATTTAAATAGGAATGTGGATCTTCTCACAAGGGAACTTTTCATTTTACATCAGACAGATTAATGCTTTTGAAGATCAGCAGACTCAGGGCTTATCTTGGCTATCCCAGGATGTGCAGGTAATATGTATCTGTTTGTTTCTACCTTTATTAGAGCCAGCTAAGACTTCAGTCTTGGCCAAACTTACCTAGGAGTAAATTGCATTTAATTCAATGGGGTCACACAGGTAGCCAGCCTCACAATGACAAGCTGTAATGGCAGACTTAACTCTCACATCTTCATATCTTTTTAAGACCATCTAAAAGTCCCAAACTATTGAGTCAGCTTTTGTGTTTTTCAAACCTCTCCCTTGGGGTCAATATTGAATCTGAATTAACTGCTGGCCTTTAGATTTTCAGAGGTGGATTTGCTCTTGCTTCTTTGTCCTGGTATAAACACAATTCAACTGGTATTCTTTAGCATCAGGTGCGATCCAATGAAATTAATCTGAAAAGTGTTTCTTGCATAATAATCATCAGAATATATGATGACATTGTTGTTCACCTTCACCTTCAGAGCATCTCAGGGGAGACATGACAGAGGTGTCTGAAAATATGTGTGCAGTGGAGACAGTGGGTAGCGAAGACTTCTCTCATAGTACTAGAACTTGGTGTCATCCATTGAAGCTGAGTATTGGAAGATTCAGGACAGACAAAATCTGGTTCTCTGTCAGGGTCAGTATGCATCTGAAAACCAATTGCTTTTGAACCAACACTCGGGGAAACTGCACCACTGAAAACCTTGTCTGGAGAGATTGCAGTAAGCAGATAAAGCAATGGGCAGAGCACTGTCAAGAACTGTACTCACCAGAAAACATGCAAAGGACACAGCAAAGGACAGCATTCATACTCTGCCTGTCTTGGAAGAGCTTGACAAGGTGAGGAACAGCATAAACTCTCAGGCATGTGGGGAAGCCTCAGGACAGGACAGAATCCCCACAGAAGTGCTGGAAGCAAGTGCCAACTCTTCACTCATGATGATGCGCCTCCATGACCTCCTCTTGTAGTGCTGGGGGAAAGGATCCACGCCACAAGACATGCACAACTCCGGCATTGTGACCATTTACAAGAACAAAGGTGCCCACCATGAAATGACTACCATAGACTCTCCCTAGCCCTGCGGAGTACGATGGGGAAAGCCCTCACCTATGTAATTCTCAACAGATTACAGTCACTTGCTTACAGAGTTATCCTGAGTCTCAATGCGGCTTTAGAGCTCAGAGGTCAAGAGTTGACATGATTTTCTCACTGTGCCACCTTCAGGAGAAATGCCAAAAGCAGAGACACCCCTTGTACATCACCTTTATAGATCTGATGAAAGCCTTTGACTTGTCAGCTGAAGAAGAAGAAGAGTTTGGATTTGATATGCTGCTTTATCATTACCCTAAGGAGTCTCAAAGTGGCTAACAATCTCCTTTTCCTTCATCCCCCACAACAAGCACTCTATGAGGTGAGCGAGGCTGAGAGACTTCAGAGAAGTGTGACTAACACAAGGTCACCCAGCAGCTGCATATGGAGGAGCGGGGAAGCGAACCAGATTACGAGTCCACCGCTCTTAACCACTACACCACACTGGCTCTACACCACACTGACTGTTCACACTGCTCAACAAGATAGGACGCCCACCTAAGCTCCACAAGATCATTGTATCCCTCCACGGGAGCAGGCGCTGTAACTCTCCAACAGTTTGACTTTACCCCCAAAGATGCACTCTTCCATGGTCTCCCAAGGCCAATGGATGCCAACAATTGATTTATTGATATTATGTTATTGATATTTAACTGTAATTCTGATATATGATTATATGTTTTGGATTATAATCACTGCTCATTTTGATATGTTACAAACAACAAACTTGTAGAGAAATGGCAAGTCAATGAACATGATGACAATGATGATTTTGCATTACCATCTTGCTTCGATCACCTGCTCCCCCGCCATGGGTCAGTATTGCACCCTAAATTCTTTTGAAATGGCAACATGCTGGCAAATCTATGGGAAAGATATTGAAGGGTGGGCACACATTTAGTATTTATGGAATATGGCATTTGGAAAGAATTTCAAGAGAAAGGAAGGCCTAAGTAGTTATAGACAATGCATGCGCACACATGCAGCTTTTGTGGGATTTCACAGTATTGGCCCAAAGCCATTGCGCGCTGAAGACCATAAGCCCAGCTCACTGCTGGACACCCAAGATGCCTGTAAATTCTAGGTGTACGCACATATTTTTTAATTGCAACTCCCACACACAACTATTTCTCTGTCTTGTGCTGAAAGACTGCCCTGTTGTAATGTAACCTCTTAATCCCCAAGCATAACTTGTTACCAATAAACCATTTTTTCCATACTAACTTCTTTATGAATGTTTTAATCCCATGCTGACAAAGCACCTGCAACCATTTCACTCTTTGTAGAATAAGGCTCCATTTATTTCGTCGCTTGACATTTTTGTACATCTCCCTTGCCACATCAAAGATCAGAACCCCACAAAGTTTATTTTCATCACTCACACAGAGTTTTGAAAAGCGCGAAAAGTTTGGGAAATGTTTTAACTTTCAATTACACATTTCAGTCCAGTTGACAATTTGGTGCTTTCATACACGGTTACCGAAAAGAATCACATCTTTTCAATCTGAGAATTATGATTACTGCTGTAAACCGCCTCATAGGGAGGATGAGAACACACGCACACACATTCACACTTATGCAGGAGTTTTGAATTTTCATAATATAACAACAAAGCCCTACACATCTGTTAACAGTTATTTGTCAATATTGTCAGGAAATAAATCATTTTTTGCTATTGTTTCTACGACTGTATATATTTCAGAAAGTGCTTAATCTCTTTGGTATGCATTTGAACACCTCTCAAGGTATCCTAACCAAATTTTGCATGATGGTTCCTGAGATTGTAGAGCAGGTTTTTGTCTATATTTGAATGCAGCTGGATACCTTTTTGAATTAAGATGGCAGACAACATTTTTCACTGCACTGATTTTAACCAATGATTTCAATTCTCAGCATTCCTGAGCAATGCTGAGCATGAGGCTGCAAGTAGTATTCAACTTTAAAATGGCTAGGCATTAAATTTGTGGGGTAAGCAATACAGAACATACTTTATTTGTGTTTCTGTGGCATTATAATTATGAGTGAAAGAGCTACAACAAATAACCAGTTATGGATATGATAATGTATAAGGCAGACAAAAAGAGGTTGAGAAATTAAGAAAAAATTAAGACTGTGCCAAAATCCATCTTCCAGCCATGCTTCCTGAAAACATCAGTGAACTATGAAAACAGGGCCCAATTGAATTCTGCTTTCTTGAGGTGGGAGAAGCATCTCAACAATTTTTGGGAGGGGTTGTTGCTTATCTTACTGGGTCTCAGCAGGAACTGCAGCTGTATGCAAGATGTGTGTCAGTACCACCTAGCTCAGTGTTGTCTACATTGACCGACAGTGGCTCTGCAGGATTTCCGACCAGAGACTGAAAAGTACGCAACACCAGTCCTACCAGATAGGAATTGAATCTGGGACCTTTGGAATGCAAAGAATGTGCTCTACCACTGAGCCATGGCCCTGCACTAAGAAAAAAATAAATAAAATAGAAGCAGGATATAGTGCAGGGGTGCACAACCTGTGACCCTCCAGATGTTGTTGGACTACACCTCCCACCATCCTTGATCACTGGCTATGCTGACTGGGGCTGATGGGAGGGTTGCAGGTTGTGTAATATATAAAAGATGAGCTTGTATAGAGTTTTATATAAGTGCCTGTGCAAACAGAGTTGGGAGAAAGGATGGAAGAATATGTTAGTTCCGTTTCTCCCAGTGTCTCATATTTCCAATACTATGTTCTCTACACCACTGCAGCAATTTGTGAATTTTTTTTAAAAGGGTTCCTCATGAGAACCCAGCATAATCAACATATTTCTGCATGTAGTTTTGGCTAATGTGCACATTTTTGCATACAATTTATCATAAAATAATGCATTTTTGTATGTTATTTTGACTAATATATTCATTTGTATGAACATATATGCTCTTTTTTTCTAAATATTGCTTGGAGGACTAAATCCTAAAATTCAGATAAGTGCAAATTTCAAAGGTTGTCTGTTTTGCTTCCCATTTGCTTGCGAAACATGGACATTTGACAGATTCAGCCTTAAATGAATCCATTTCCCCCTTCCATCCCTAGTTGGGAGTGACACCACACATCAGTCTTCCACTGTCGGACCCCATCCTTCCATGAGTGAAAGAAGCTTTCCGCCAGAGGAGTGGAAGGGAACCTCAGGCTGCTCTGTGTGGCCCTTGAGATGCTCCACAGGATATGCCTCTTTCCCTGGCCACACCCTCCACTGACCCTAATCCCACACCCTCTTCAAGTTCTCTTGCCTGGCTGGAATGTGTCCTTGGCTGGAGAAAGGCTCTTGTTCATCTGGATGGAGAGGTGTGTGTGTCGGAACCTCTGACTTTTCCATGGCTGGAATGCAGCCTACTGTACAAACCTAAGAGTCGCATCCATTGTCCTGCCCTCTTTTATATTATTATTAACCTCTGACTGACCTCACCCACCATTGGCAACCAATCCCCTTGGAATTGCCCCCAAGAGAAGGTAGCCCTCAGGCTGAAAAGGGCTGCTGGCCCCCGGACAAGATGAAGCCCCTGATACTGGTCTGTTCTCAGTAGAGATGGACACTGCCCTAGGTAGGTTAATAGTCCTGGACACTGGTGGTTTGCATATTCACACATTTACCCTCTCACTTCCATTCTTAGCCGTTTCCTATTTGACACACAAAAGACTATTGTCGGTTGCAGAGTGTGGGAGACACGGAAAGTGTGTACAAATTGAAGAGATATTATGCTAATTGCTGCTTAGAAATGAAACAAAACACCAAACCACTGTTTTTTTGGGGGGTGATTCTGTCTCCTATATCATTTTTGTAAGATGCAAAATAATTGATTCTTCCTTTTATTTCCGCTAAGTGAGTGTATCTGTGAATTGCACCAGACAACGCTAATTAACAGCGTGAGAAGATCTCTCACACACATGCACACACAAAAAGGACATTGACAGGAGAGCTACTATCACTAATTTATTTGTCTTTTCTCAATTCACTCAGAAATATCTTTGGGAGTACAGCACGTCAGCCTTGTCAGACATTACACTGTAGCTGTCAGCATTTTGACTGATGTAGAAGCAGTACCTGCTCTTGTTTGCCCTTCCTTTCACTTGAGTGCACACAGGTAAGACAGCTTGTTGGTAATTTTTATTTAATGCTTTCAGTATCAGTGGCTGCTCCTTTTTTTTTTTTTAGTATTGAGAGTTCTGACAATAAGAAATTCCACTCCCCAAGATTTTCAAGATTTCGACTGCAAGCACTTCACTTAAAGAAGGCTTTCCTCTGGGATTAGAATACTCTTTACATTATTCTGTGATGCCTTGTGCTCTCAGAGACAGCAGTTTAGGTTGTTTGATTTAGGGGGGTGGGGAGGGAGAACACACTTTTGGAAAACCAGTGAGAAAGAGATAAAAGTGAGAAAAATAAAGGGTGCAAATGGTAAGGCAGTTATTATGGGATGGTCCAATTTCATTTCCAAAAGAACTTGCCAATTTGCTGGTCTTCCATTAGTGCACAGAATCATAGATTTGGAATAAAACTATATAACTTCAACCTTGGAGAAGGTTCAACCTTGTGGGCTCCTATCCAGTGCAAGATACCCAGAGCTACAGCATCTCTCACAGATATTTTACTATCCTCTGTTTGAAGACCTTCCTCCGGGTAGTTAGTTTCAGTATCAAATGGCTATGACCATTAAGTTCCTCCTAATGTTTAACTGTAACTTTAAGCCTGTTAGATATAGGGTGTATCAACACTTCCTCTTGTCCCTTTGTTTCCCCCCAGGAAAAAAATGTTCTTTAGTGCAATCAGAGCTAATCGCAATTTGGGTTTTCCCCAGATTGACCTTTGTTCTTAGCTATCTCTAAAGAGCAGATTTTACCTTGGAAAGGACCAGGCCAAGGAGGCTTGGACCCATGCCTAGAAAGTGTTGGTCAAGAGGAAAACCACTCAGACTTGTGCTTTCCAGGAGCAGGTGTCTCTGTGGTCTAAACCACTGAGCCTCTTGGGCTTGCTGATTGGAAGGTCAGCTGTTTGAATCTGCGCAACAGGGTGAGCTCCCTTTGCTCTGTCCCAGTTCCTGCCAACCTAGCAGTTCGAAAACATGCCAGTGCAAATAGATAAATAGGTACCACAGCGGTGGGAAGGTAAACAGCATTTCTGTGTGCTCGGGCATTATCTTGGTGTTCCATTGCACCAGAAGCAGTTAAGTCATGCTGGCCACATGACCTGGAAAGCTGGGTGAGGACAAACACTAGCTCCCTTGGCCTAAAGTGAGATGAGCTCTGCACCCCATAGTTGCCTCTGACTGGACTTAACCGTCCAGGGATCCTCTACCTTTTTTTTGAGCTCTTCGTCATTCGCTCTGGTGTAGCTTTACTCTTTTCTATGTCACAGATTTTCAGGTATTTGAAGAATTCTATCATGTCCCCTCTGAGTCTTCCCTTCTTTAGTCTGAATGGACATCTACTCATAGGACATTCCTCATAGGACTTGTTTCCCATCCCCCTGACCATCTTTGTTGTCCTCTTCTGAACCCATCCCAATTTGTCTACCTCTTGTTTAAAGTGTGG
Source organism: Podarcis raffonei (assembly GCF_027172205.1). Lineage (NCBI taxonomy): Eukaryota > Metazoa > Chordata > Lepidosauria > Squamata > Lacertidae > Podarcis > Podarcis raffonei. Next base: position 39,269,619 of record NC_070602.1, on the reverse strand, counting down.
AATCCAGAACAGGCCACATTATTCCAGATGGTGCTGTATATGCAGATTAAATTGCATTAACCTTTTAGCGCAGCTACATTGACTACAAATTTGAAATCCTTTCACTCATTTTATTGCCAAGCCAGGCATTCACATCCGATAATGTTCTCCCTCCCCTCTTATTTTTCCCTAATACAGAATTTTGCATTTGTCTCCTGAATTTCATTTTGCAAATTTCAGCCTATCAAGGTCATTTTGAATCTTATTCTGGTCTTCTGATGCATTAGCTATCCCTTCCAATGTTATGTCTTATGCCATTTTGATTGGGGTTCCTTCCATTTCTTCATCTAAATTATTGATAACAAAGATGAAGAGTATTGGATCCAGGATCCTGGGGCACCTCACTTGAAACATCCCTCAAGTTTGAGGAGGAACTATTGATGAATATTATTTGAGTATGGTTCTGCTAACAGTTGTGATCTACCTGCATTCAGAGATTTCACTGCTTTTGTAGACTGTGTTTAATCAATTTTCACACCAAAATATCATGGGGAACTTTGTTAAAGGGTTTGCTGAAATCAAGATATAGTAAAACCACATCATTCACACAATCTACTAAGATTTGTTCATCGCTGCATTATTATCAAGGTACTTATATTGACATCTTTAAAATCTGCTTGAATAATTTCCCTGGTATCTAAGTCAAACTAACCATTTTATGGTACCATGGATCCTTCCTTCACTACTTTTTGTTTTTTTTTGAATAAATTTTATTGGTTTTCATCAAATTGTACATTTCATCTCGAATATAACAAATCATAGCTGTTTTGGACTTCCTTCAGCGTCTCTGACAATCATCCATATTTATACCTTTAATACACATTCCCTTTTTTCGTATTGCCAATGTTCCTCCTTATTCCTAATATTTCTAATAAACAATACTTATTTGTTTTTTACAGTGCCTCTTGAAATCCTGCTAGTGTTGTGTTAATACCACATGTATTTTTCAGATAGTCCACAAATTTTTCCCAGTCCTCAATAAACTTTTGATCTTTACTATATCTAATTTTCCCAGTTAGTTTATCCAGTTCTGCATAATCTGTCAATTTTAGTCTCCATTCTTCTACTGTCGGTATCTCTTCTTGTTTCCACTTCTGGGCCAACACAATTCTGGCTGCCGTTACTGCGTATTGGAAAAGCTTGCCGTCCTTCCTTCTTATGTCCTTTCCTACTATCCCTAAAAGAAAAGCTTCAGGTTTTTTCACAAAAGTATATCTTAACATTTTTTTCAACTCATTATATATCAATTCCCAAAAGCTTCTCACTTTCTTACATTCCCACCATTGATGAAAGAACGTCCCTTCTTTTTCTTTGCATTTCCAACATTTGTTATCAACCTTATACATCTTTGCTAATTTTACAGGTGTCATATACCATCTATAAAACATTTTCATCACATTCTCTTTCAGTAACGTACAAGCCGTGAATCTTATGTTCTCTTTCCACAATTTTTCCCATTCTTCAAATTGAATGTTGTGCCCCACATCCCTTGCCCACTGTATCATTACCGATTTAACCTCTTCATCCTTAGTATACCATTCCAACAATATCTTATACATTTTTGACAGAATTTTATACTCATTATTTAGTATGTCTTTTTGGAAAATTGATTCTTTTTCAACATATCCTTTATCCTTCAAGTCTTTTTTAAATGTTTCATTTACTTGGAAATAGTGCAGCCAATCATTCATATACTCTTTAACTTGTTCATATGGCTTCAATTTCCATTTTCCTCCTTCACTGGTTACCAATTCGCCATATGTACCCCATTTTTCTCTCATATTAATCTTCTTAACACTCAGTACCTCTAGCGGAGATAACCAATGTGGTACTTTTGGTTCTAATATATTTTTATATCTTTCCCAGACCTCTATTAGTGGACCTCTGAAGATATGGTTTCCAAATCCTTTGTGAACCCTTTTTTTATCACACCATAGATACGCATGCCACCCAAATCTGTTGTCAAAACCCTCAAGATCTAGTAACTCATTGTTTTCTAGCTTTATCCATTCCTTTATCCAGCATATACATGCTGCTTCATAGTACAGTCTCATATCTGGCAGGGCGAAGCCTCCTCTTTCTTTTACATCCGTCAGTAACTTAAATTTTATTCTCGGCTTCTTCCCCTGCCAGATATACCTTGAAATCACTCTTTGCCATTCTCTGAAGGTTCCTGTACCCTTTAATATGGGTATAGTCTGGAATAAGAACAGCATTTTCGGTAGCACCGTCATCTTTATCGTAGATATTCTTCCCCAGAATGATAATTTCATTCTGGCCCACACCTCCAGATCTTTCTTAATTCCTTTCCAAACCGGGATATAATTATTTTGATACAAATCAATGTTCTTAGGTGATAACCAAATTCCCAAATATTTAACCTTTTTCACCGCCTCTATCTCAGTTCGTTGCTGCAACAAATCAATCGTACTTTGTTCCATATTTTTTGCAATAATTTTGGTCTTTCTCTTATTCAATCTGAATCCTGCCACCCTTCCAAATTGTTCCATTTCGTCTAACACCTCCTTCACACTTTCTAATGGTTCTTCCATAGTCAGTACCAAATCATCGGCAAAGGCTTTAACTTTATACTCATTTTGACCTACTGTTACCCCTTTTATTTGCTTGTTTGGTCTAATTGCATTTAGAAAGACTTCCAGAACCGTTATAAATAACAGTGGTGATAGTGGGCAACCTTGTCTTGTTCCTTTGGATATTTGAATATCTTCTGTAATAACATTGTTCACAATCAATTTTGCTCTCTGCTCCGTATAGATTGCCTTTATACCATTATAAAACTCTTGTCCCACTTCCATATATTCTAAGTTTTTCAACATAAATTCCCAAATCACGTTATCAAAGGCCTTTTCTGCATCTACAAACATTAAAATTGCTTGTTTATCGCTCCTATCAGACAGATATTCTATGACATTAATTGTGTTTCTTACATTATCTCTCATTTGTCTGCCTGGTAGGAAGCCTGCTTGATCTTTGTGTATGAGTTTTATCAATATCTTTTTCAATCTCTTCGCAAGAATTCCTGCAAAGATCTTGTAGTCTGTATTTAATAATGAGATAGGCCTATAATTTTTAACTTGAGTTAAATCCGAATCTTGTTTCGGAATTAATGTAATAAACGCTTCTTTCCACGTTTCTGGAATGTCTCTTTCTTTTAAAATGTTGTTCAAAACTTCAGTCAACGGGGTCACCAACACATCTTTCATTTCTTTATAATAACTCGATGTAAACCCATCCGGACCCGGAGCTTTCCCTCTCTTCAACTCCTTTATCACTTCCTTTACTTCTTCTTTTCCTATTGGGGCATTCAGCTGGTCTTTCCTTCACTACTTTTTGAAAGTTGGCAGGATGGTCTCCAATGCTGTGGAATCTCATCAGTTTTCCAGGATTTCTCAAATATGATGAATGAAAGTGCTGAGAGTACACCAACAAGCTACTTTGGTATCCTAGGACTCAATTATAGCGCTGACTTCAATAATTTAGTGAATCAGTTTGTGAGCAGTTTAGTTTTGAGAAGATTGTGCCTCATTTTGAATTAATCTGTGCTGGAAATATTTTGCTAGTGCTATTAATAATCTAGTTGAAAAAACACACAAATCAGACAGAATTTTACCATGTATGATGTGGACACACAGTGAAACAGATCACACACACACACACACACACACACACACACGTACACATGAAATAGACAATATGCACATGGTTTTAATGCTTCCCTTGTATACACAAGTGCTTTCCATGTAGGAAATTTATCTCATTTAAAGTGTCCCTTAGCACTGAAAGTCTATAGCCTTTGACTTTGATTCTGATCCTGAGGCAGAACACTTATTTTGACTTACATGGATTATAGAAATATCCAAATACCTGGAACATATAAGAAATGATGAGTTTAGCAATGACAGGTGTAATGAAGTAACCATATGCCCCAGTTTTTCCTGGAACAGTTCTAGTTTTTCATATCATGTTCCAGTAGCCAAAAACATTATTTTGAATTTTGAAATATCAAGTTCTTTTTTTAAAATAACAACAACATTGAAATAATAAAATACATATTTATGAGATTGCATAAAATTACACTATGTATTTTACTCTAGCTCAAGACATGATGCTGTAGGACATGGAATAAACCCAGTGTTTTCTAGCACAAGTATGTGACATTCAATATTCAGAGTACAGAAAAGTCTGACTAATACATATGCTATTAATGTTCACTTTCGTATCCAATGAGGGGCATCATTCATTCAAAATTTCATGAGAAGGTAGCTCTTACTATTACAAAATTGATTTTGCAATTGTGCCAGTATTGCTTCCATGTGAGAAGTAATGATACTGCAGCTGCAATTATTACCTGGGAGTAAGTCCCACTGAAATTAGTGGGACTTATTCCTGAGTAGATCTGCATGATATTGTGTTGTAAATCATGTTCCCTGTTTCCACCCCACACTGCATTTCTCTCCTCCTGCCCTCCCCTCAGAAATATGCTGTAAAAATTATGAGAGCCTATGAGACAGACAAAATAAAATCATAATGTTCTTCTTAAGAAAATCATAATTCCATAGGTTTGGTTCCTGGGCAAAATAATAGCTTCTCTATACCTGTTTATCGCATATGAGACCTTGATATGAGTAAAACTACCAGGAACTCTTGGGAACACTGACTACTGGAAAGCAGGAAAACCCTGGTGTTCCCCGGAAGACTCTGCTGGAGCTGTGCGTACTCTGCTGACCACAATGGTCAAAGTATGGTGCACTAGCAACAACAGCTGAGGGGCCCAAGTCTAACATGTTATGGGCCAACTGACTAACACAGGCCTTCTGCTTTGCTCCCATCTCCTTTGCCCTTCAAGCAAGGGAATTCCCCTTGCAACATGAGAACATCAGCCTTCTTTATGGTCCAGCTCTCACTTCCATACATCACTACTGGGAAAACCATAGCTTTTACTATGCGGACCTTTGTTGGCAAGGTGATGTCTCTACTTTTTAAGATGCTGTCTAGGTTTGTATTGATTTTCTCCCAAGAAGCAGGCGTGTTTTAATTTCGTGACTGCTGTCACCATCTGCAGTGATCATGGAGCCCAAGAAAGTAAAATCTCTTACTGCCTCCATTTCTTCCTCTTCTATTTGCCAGGAGGTGATGGGACCAGTGGCCATGATCTTCATTTTTTTGATGTTGAGCTTCAGACGATATTTTGCGCTCTCCTCTTTCACCCTCAATAAAAGGTTCTTTAATTCCTCCTCACTTTCTGCCATCAAGGTTGTGTCATCTGCATATCTGAGGTTGTTGATATTTCTTCTGGAAATCTTAATTCCGGCTTCGGATTCACCCAGCCCTGCCTTTCGCATGATGAATTCTGCATATAAGTTAAATAAGCAGGGAGACAATATACAGCCATGTCGTACTCCTTTCCCAATTTTGAACCAATCAGTTGTTCCATGTCCAGTTCTAACTGTAGCTTCTTGTCCCACATAGAGATCTCTCAGGAGACAGATGAGGTGATCAGGCACTCCCATTTCTTTAAGAACTTGCCATAGTTTGCTGTGGTCGACACAGTCAAAGGCTTTTGCATAGTCAATGAAGCAGAAGTAGATGTCTTTCTGGAACTCTCTAGCTTTCTCCATAATCCAGCACATGTTTGCAATTTGGTCTCTGGTTCCTCTGCCTCTTCTAAATGCAGCTTGCACTTCTGGGAGTTCTCGGTCCACATACTGCTTGAGCCTTCCTTGTAGAATTTTAAGCATAACCTTGCTAGCGTGTGAAATGAGTGCAATTGTGTAGTAGTTGGAGCATTCTTTGGCACTGCCCTTCTTTGGGATTGGGATGTAGACTGATCTTCTCCAATCCTCCGGCCACTGCTGAGTTTTCCAAACTTGCTGTCATATTGAGTGTAGCACCTTAACAGCATCATCTTTTAAAATTTTAAATAGTTCAGCTGGAATACCATCACTTCCACTGGCCTTGTTATTAGCAATGCTTTCTAAGGCCCATTTGACTTCACTCTCCAGGATGTCTGGCTCAAGGTCAGCAACCACACTACCTGGGGTGTACGAGCCATCCATATCTTTCTGGTATAATTCCTCTGTGTATTCTTGCCACCTCTTCTTGATGTCTTCTGCTTCTGTTAGGTCTTTACCACTTTTGTCCTTTATTATGGTAATCAGGTTAGTCTTAGCCTAACCTATTTCACAGAATGTGATAAAATGGAAAGAGGAGAACTCTAAATGTTCCTTGGAGGAAAGGCAGGGCATAAATGTGGCAAATAAAAGGCAAACACAAATTGAACTGGGGAGTCTGAAGAGTGACACAATGCCTTTTTAGGCATTTCCCTTTACACAGCTAATATTTCCTATAGTTACAGATTTCCTCCCTCTCCCATTTGCTGTTGAATGAAGTTCTCTAAGCGTAAAACACTTTTTGGGGAGGGGGATCCTCTACCGCCATGACAACAAAGATAAAAATAAAAGAGGCTTTAACTCGAGACATTTAATGACATGAAGAAGAGTTTTAAAGTGATACTTTAATTCATTGTGATTGCTTTTATTAAAGTGCATTTGTTGTCATGTTAATGCTTCTGAACTGTGCTGAAATGACAAGTATAAATGGAAAATACCTATTCAAATCAAACAGGAGAAGCAAAATAAGGTGCCTGTACTTTCTTGAGAAGGATGCACAACACATCCATGTTGACACAGGAAGGATAGATTTGCATATTATTTTTGCATAATAAAAGTTTTTTGAGTTGTTGTACACTTCATTTTCCCTACCACTTTGGGTTTCCTGCAGCAGCAGTGCTGCACAGACCTTGGAAGGAATTAAAAATGACTATATTTTTGGGTGTACTAATCAATCAAACAAATTATCTTAACCCATTTCAATCTGGGTTCAGGACTGGTTGTGGGAATGAAGTGGCCTTGGTCGCCCTGATAGACTATCCTTATTGGAAGCAAACAGCGGGGTGCAACCCTGTCACCTGATCTCTTATCAGCTTTATATTTCATTGAGCATAGTATCTTTTTGAGAAGAGTGGGATGGGTATTGGATGCACTGTTTTACAGTTATTCCAATCCTATCTCCAGAGCATTGCATTGGGTTTTTTCTTTTGATCCCATGGCAGTTGTGTTGTGAGGTGCCACAGGGTACCACCTTGCCCAAAATGCCATGTAACACTCCTATGTAGCTGTTGGGAGTGGACATTAGGAGGTTTGGGGCAAGGTGTCATCATGCCCAGCTCTACTTCTTTGTAACCTCTGAATCAGGATAGACCATGCAAGCCCAGACTGGTGCCTGGACCCCTGACCATTAGGTCCAGTCATGACCAACTCTGGGGTTGCGGCGCTCATCTCACTTTATTGGCCCAGGGAGCCGGCGTACAGCTTCCGGGTCACGTGGCCAGCATGACTAAGCCGCTTCTGGCGAACCAGAGCAGTGCACGGAAATGCCGTTTACCTTCCCGCCGGAGCGGTACCTATTTATCTACTTGCAATTTGATGTGCTTTCGAACTGCTAGGCTGGCAGGAGCAGGGAGCGAGCAACGGGAGCTCACCCCACCACAGGGATTCGAACCGCCAACCTTCTGATCAGCAAGTCCTAGGCAATAACTGCAACAGTTGCTAGTGGAATAAGGCGATGTAGACAGCCTTTTAATAAACTCTTGCTCTTCATTAACTTCTATTGCCATAGTGTGTGTGAGAGAGAGTGAGAGAGAGAGAGAGAGAGAGAGGGAGTGAATTTGAGTTTCTTGTCTTCTGTCAACAAAATCCTGTCCTCTTTAGATGAAAAGCTACAAGGCACTGTAAGTATCTGAGAGCTGCTGGGGTCATAAGGATTACAAACATATAATGCTTGCCAGATCACCTTACTCTATATTTGCCCATATGCCTGCTTTGATCTGTGTAACTGGCACTGTTATAGGCAGTGCTTTCCCCCCTAAAAAAATGTTTCAGGGTACTCTCATTTTGACTCAAGAAAATCACCATTTTATAGTTCAAATCAGGAAAAATAAATACACTAAATGGACAAAAGTACAAAGATTCACAAAATGTTTAGGGGTATGCATACCCCTGCATCCCCTCAGAAAAAAAGCACTGGTTATAGGTGCTACATAATACTCACTGTGCAACTTGTAAGAAATCAGTTCTTTACAGTGGCAGTACCTATGCTTTGGAACTTCCTGCCTATTTACACCAGACAGATGCCTTTTCTGTACTCTTTCAGCACCTGCTTAAAACAGGTTTATTTAGGCCAGCTTGTCCAGGCATGTTTTATTATTTTTAGCTAATTTTCAATTATTTTTAATATATATTTTAAGTGTTCTTATTGATAATTTTAAATTATTTATTTTAGATTGTTGTAAACAGCTTAGATGCTTTTGGGGATTTTTAAAAAACCAATCAAGTAGTCCATAAATTTTGTAAAATTAATTAATATTCTAAAATTAATATTTTATGGCCTTTCAAATGTGTTTGTGGGAGAGGGGAGGGGGTCATGCTTTTGTTTTAACTATTTATTTTGTGCTTTTATCCTGTACTTTTTATCTTGCAAACCACCCTGAGATCTTCAGATGAAGGCTGCTGCATAAAATTAATAAATAGAAATTGTAAAATAATAATAATGAATAAATTACAGAAAAGTGCTATACTTTACATACACACTTTCCTATATTTAACACTTAATCCAAATTACTTGGCAGATTCTTAACTTTTGATTGTTGTAACCTAGACTACTCTTGCACTCCCCAGAAAACATTATGATACAAATTTCGAAAATAAAACAAATAACTTTGCATATGAGGATTTGCTTCTCTCAAGGATATACAGTAGGAATCTCAGCCAAAATGCCTTGGGCAAGGCAGCAGATGTTCTGGCAGCGAAATTAGGAACTTGAGAGGAGATTGAGTTGAGGCAATTCTCTTCCACTGGCACCATGCAGTCAGAATTTGGGGGTAGTGGTAGCATCTTAAATAATCAAAGGGCCATTAAATGAGATCTGTAGGCAGTGGTTAAGAGAGAGAAACATGCAGCCTTCAAAAGAGATGACTGGTAAGAAGCTGGGAAACATTAAAGCGTTGTACATGCACAGGGTTGCGTTAAACAGAGTTGAAGAAATGGCCCTTAAGTATAGAAAGAAACCAGCCCAAAGTTTTTCAAAGCCCTCTTGAAAGTGCACATAGTAACTGTATCTATTAGAAAAGCCCTCTGCCTCCAACCAGAGCGTGTTGATGTGCACACAGGAAGGCTGCAAGAATGTGTATGCATGTAGATACTGTATACACATGGTGACTGGGGTGGGGGGATATCAGGTGTGACCCTCCTATGCCACCCACAGATTCAATAAATACCGCTTTTGGTGGTCTAGAGAGGGCTCAACATCTCTACAGCTATAGCTAAACAATGGGTTTTATTAACCAGAGAGATATGTGTTAATGCCGCTGCATGAATATAGTCGGACCTAGCAAAAGCCATTGGTTTCGGGAACGCACCTTCCTTCAAAACCCTCACAACATAGAGAACAATATTCACTTTGCCAGTTCTACAATACTATAGGAACCCAAGTATGGAACAAATATGTCTCCTGCAAACATAAGAAGAGCCCAGCATATGACAAGATCACAGGTCTACCTAGTCCAGCATCCTGTTCTGCACAGTGACCAATCACCTTGGCAATACCCATTGATTATGATATGTTGACCGTTTTGTTTTTGATCCCTTTCCTAACGATCCCTAATGTAGAAATCCACCTTTGACACGCCTAGTATGGGCTGTCATGGTGGTTGACTGAGACTGTGAAGAAGAATGAAGACCAGTTGAAAGGCCTTCAAAAAATTTATGGGAGTACAGGTAGATCTGTCTTTCATAACATTTGCCATTTAGTGGAGCTCTGTATTGCTCATGGCATGAAGTGGGAGAGCTGGATCTGGTGTGAGGAAGTATTGTATCAGTGTGAGACCTGGTGCATGCATATCTCTTGCACCTCCCCAACACCTTATATGACCACACAATATCATAAAAAGCAAACTTTGGGTATGTGTGAGAAATATGAGGGACCACAACTCAGAGCACACACACACAGAATGTCACAAGTCTGAATCTTGACATCTCCAATTTACACCATCAGAAAGCAGATTGTGAGAAAGACCTCTGCCTATCATCCTGGAGAGCCTCTGTTGCCATATTGGACTAGATGCATTAAAAGATGACCTGGTTTACAGCCGCTTCCTTTATTACAAATATGCAGTGCTGCCATGGTATTTGGGATAGGGCAGTTCCTCATCCTCACAAAACCATCCTACGCCTGGACGTGCTATTCAGTTAAATTAACCAGGACAAATCCTCATTCCCAATGAATTCATTTCTCTAGAATATTTTTCTAACTGCAGTCTCAAAAGCAATTGGATTATGCATTAAATAAATATTTTAAAAGAAGAAGAAAGAAAAAAGAGAGAAAGAAAATGCAATAAACTATCAAGTGTACGACATAGAAGGGAGCCTCTGCAGATTTTGGAGAAATATTGACTCAGATCTCTTCTGCATACTTTCACAGAAGCTTTTTAAAAAGCTCAGAGGGATTTTAATTAATTTAGAATAATCTCTGAGTTGTGGTTTCTCCTGTGTGTAAATTCTCTTATTGGAAGTGGGTATAAAGTAATGGCAGCATTGTTTGTCAATGCCCTCCAGTGATTGTTAGCAGTGGATTCTTGCACATATTGTTCCAGACAAAAAATTAGTATTTTGCATTAGCAGAGGATAATTAGGCAATAAGATACAAAAGAGAGAAGGGTTATCATGAGATAAACACACACATGGGGTGTTATGAGCCACAGCCAAGTATCTGTAATCCCCCCAGGGTATGATTATCTCATGATAACCACACACACTGGAGTTGTCTTATTGCTATTATAAAATATCTTTATTATAGGAAGAAATGTGCATTTCTGTGCTGAAGGAAGATGGAGCTGGCAATTTAGAATGCTGAGCAGCAGTTTCGGCTGAGCTGTGTGTGTGGTTTACATAGATTAATCTATCCCATTGGAATGTTTCCTCAGCCAAAAATAATGTTCCCTAAATCCAAGCAGCCGTCCTCATCTGTGCTAAGATACAGCTATTCACAGTATTTGCAAAAAAATAAAATAAAAATCTCCACCTTGGTTATTTTTGCTGCTCACTTGATTGCTGCAGCGCATGTTCATGGACCCCTTCAGATAATTTAAGGCTGGATCCAATGGAATGGTTGCACAAGCAGAATGACTTTAGAGTTGAATTCAACCATGAGCAGAACAACGTTCACAGATTCAAACATCCTCCTCCTCCTCCTTCTCCCTCCAAAAGAAATTGGCTCTGTGGGGTTGGGGAATCCCCAGAAGAAGAAGAAGAAGAGTTTGGATTTCTATCCCGCTTTATCACTACCCAAAGGAGTCTCAAAGCGGCTAACAATCTCCTTTCCCTTCCTCCCCCACAACAAACACTCTGTGAGGTGAGTGGGGCTGAGAGACTTTAAAGAAGTGTGACTGGCCCAAGGTCACCCAGCAGCTGCATGTGGAGGAGTGGAGACACGAACCCGGTTCCCCAGGTTACGAGACTACCACTCTTAACCACTACACCACACTGGCTCTCCCCAGAGCAGATATGAGGAAGGTGCAAAGGCACACAAGAGAGGAGAAGAGGAAGTTTCACCACCTGTCAAAGCAGTGCCGGATTTACGTATAAGCTAAACAAGCTATAGCTTAGGGCCCCACTCTCAAATATACTTCTTCTTATTTGTATTTGAGTTCCACAATTACTTTGATAAGATACATATTTTGTTATGTGCAAATGGCTTTAGATACCTATTGGGTCCATAAATTACCATATAGCATATATTCAACACAAAAAACAGCGACAATTTGTTGTTGACCAAGGACAGCTGGACATATAAAGGGCCCCATTACCTTCAGTAGCTTAGGGCCTCATCAAACCTAAACCCGGCCCTGTGTCAAAGTTTTCTGCTCATGCAATGACTTAATGGGCTACATGCCTTAAAATCACCTTTCGGCCCTAACACCCACCCAAAAGTTTTATAATATGACAATATTTATCTGTCTGCATTTGTACACAGTGTCCCATATGACGGAGTCCTAGCAGAGACCAGTAAAACCACTGCTGACCAAAGACTGGGCAGAAGTGGACAATGGCCTTTGTTGTTGTTGTTTAGTTGTTTAGTTGTTTAGTCGTGTCTGACTCTTCGTGACCCCATGGACCAGAGCACGCCAGGCACTCCTGTCTTCCACTGCCTCCTGCAGTTTGGTCAAACTCATGTTGGTAGCTTCGGGAACACTGTCCAACCATCTCGTCCTCTGTTGTCCCCTTCTCCTTGTGGACAATGGCCTTACTATTGCACCATTGCGTAGCGCAAAGGTTTTCAACCTTTTTGAGTCCACAGCTCCCTTAACCAACTACATTATTTCTGTGGCACCCCTGTGGCACTCAGGAGCCCAATTATGTCATCCCTTGCCTGCAGAGCTGGCACCCCCTCACCCTTTTTTGAACACCCTTCCTTGTGTAGTGTTCCCTCAGCCTTCTCTCCTCTCCCTTCTCCTTGGGAGTCCTCCAGGCAGTTCTTGCTGCCGCCCCTGGTCTCTGAGCTGCCTCCCCCTCCCCACCCCAAAGAGAGGTTCCTCCCAGAGGCACCATTCCCTTGAGGAGCTTATAGCCAGGGCTGCTGCAATAAACAGCTGTGCAAGAGACTTGAGAGGGCATCAGAGAAGGAAGGGAAAGAAAGGGACAGAGGCCATTGTTGCACACGGCACCCCTGACCATCATTCAAGGCACCCCAGGGTGCCACGGCACACTGGTTGAAAACCACTGGCATGGTGGTATCTGGGGAGGAGCCTTCAGTCCTCACAAGTACTTCATTGGGGCAAGACCTCCTGGAAAGAGTTGCTGAGACCATGCTCCTCCACCACCAAGAAGTCATTCCCACTATTTTCCATGGGGCTTACTCACAGGCAAGTAACTGAAAATCATGGTTATTACTAGCTAGGGCAGAAACTTGCTCTAAGAAAGAGAGGCTCCGGGTTGTTGTATCTCAGATTGGTTTCTGATTTGCAGACTATGGTATGGAGCCAGGGCTGCGTCTGTGTCTAATTCACCCAATTCACATAATGCTTCTGATTGGACCAAAGGCCACGTCACATGGATGAGCAAAAGCGTGGCACTCAGGCAGGATTTTGTTTCCATACATTCCCATCGCTATTGAACAAATCTTAGTCAGGAATTAGCATTGAAATAGCCTGTAAATTGTGTGTTAAAATGTAATCAATATTTGTATTTGTGTTTGGGCAGCAAAATCTGTGGAGAAAGCTTCATGGGATTTATTTCCGCTTAGATACTTGAATGGTGGCCTTCAAAACGTGTCAGTTGTAATTTAAGATTGGTGTTTAATATGGAATATGGAGATCAATCCAATTGATTTCATTGAATAAAAAAGTCCTTGTAAGGATATATGGGTACACATTTTTAAATGCAACAAGCCCAATAATTGGTTTAAATGTAAAAATAAATTGTGTCTAGAGATATCCAGCCCAGCTATGGCTGATGCTTTATTGGTTTTTACATTTCACTAACTGATGGGCTTTCATGTAAAATCAATATTATGCAGTCAAATATATTTTGCTTTGTTATGCCGTAGGTGCTGTTGGCTGAAGCACAATTTTTACATAAGATACCAAACCTTTATCTTGCAATAAACTTGCTTTAAAAGGAAGGGAAAATTTAAAGGGTCACTTTTGCCTGCTGCATATTCCAGAGTTTTCTTTGCAATAATGTATGGATTTTTTTTCAGGGGGTTCTTTGTAGGTTGTTTGGTTTGGGTCTCCCCCCCCCCACTCCTTGGCTAACTCCCAGCCTTTTAATTAAGTCCCTGGCTATTCCATCCTTTAAAAGCAATTGCCATCCATTAGATGGATGCCACAAAAAGGCAGTGTTGGCATACTTGAGAAGCAGAGAGGAATGAAACTACGTTGATCATGCTACACCTACACTGAAGCTGACAGCAACTTCACATTGTTTCGTAATGGTGTGGAGGGGCATGCGTTTTGTTCCCTTTGGGCATTTTTGACAGTTTTAATAGAAGTGAAAGGCAGGGTGTGTGTTTTTTTCTATAGTAGAAGGAACCATTTCTTTTCTTTTCTTGAAATTGTAATTCGTAGCTCACAGCGGGGGAGAGTCGAAGATCAAAGTGTAAAGAAAACTCGCCACATCCGACTTGGTCTTGCTTGGAATGTTACCCAAGTGCGTTGAGCAGAACTCACTGTCACAAGAGAAAGACCTTGGCAGGGTAATGTATTTGGACCACAGACATGGAAAGAAATAGTAAATATAACTCATTTCAAATGGCCTGAAATGTCAGCCCTCCCTTCAGATGGCCATAGCTTTTCGTATTGCAAAATGGCAACTTTTACTTGAGGGGGGAAGGATCGTGTTCCCATGACTGAGAACTCTAAAGGCCTTGCAGTACTTTGTGTCTAGGGAGGGCGATGGATGTTTTTGTGAGGACTCTGTACAATGAAAGAATGTCTGGAAACAGTAGAATTCTCCCTTCTGTCTTTTCACTTTTCTTACTGACTGAATGTCACAGCCCCAACAAAATATATTTCTCTCCCCGCCCCTGCCGCTCCCCCCCCCCCCGATTCTATCCTTCCACAATAGTCTTGAAAGAGCAGGTGCAATTTTACAGTCATCTGAATTACAAAGCTATAATTACTGGGCAAATTTCACATTTTCATGAAAAAGAAGTTTCTTCTGCTACAGAGTTCCCAAACTGAAAATTGGCATTTCAGACCAGCTCCTTCTCCCAACCCTACAATTCTAAAACACTCAAAAGGTTAAAAAAATAATAGACCTAGAAAATAAATATACATGCCGCTTATTGAATTCAGCGAAGCAGAGAATTCTTCTGGACTTGTGAAGTCAGTCAGAGACCAGCTTTACACTTTTTTAGTCATGATTTAAAACAATTGAGCACACGCCATAAGCACTGAGTCACTGGAAAATGAAGTCTGATGAACCATTCAGGACCCAACTGAACTAATACGTTAGAATATTATCACTTCAGAATATGTGAAGTGAATGGTAAGTCTGGCTCGCACAAGCCATTTGGGCTGAGCAATGACTGAAAGCATTTACATGAAAATGCATGCTTTTGTCAAACCAAAGATATATTTATCGTACAATACAGAACAGTATGTGACCTAGACACAGCAGCAAGGGGCAGGGGGAACATGTTTCATGGAAGTGGCCCTCAGATCTGCAGGATCCCTCTGTAAGCTGCCTTATACTGAATTGAACCATCTGTTTATCCAACTCATGATTGTCATTACCGGCAGCAGTATTTTAGGGTTTCAGACATGGAGTTTTCTCCAGCTTTGCCTGAAGATGTCAGGGAGTAAACCTGAGTCCTTCTGCATGCTAATCATATGCCCTACTACTGAGCGATGGTCCTTCCCAAAAGTTTACTCAAAAGCCTTCTATGGAAAGAGGAACTTTTTATTTCTGGATACAAACTTTCATTTGTTTTAAATTGATTTGTTTTCATTTTAATTTTTTGTAAACTGTCCCAAGAAGCTTTTAAAATTGTATAATTGCTTAAATAAAGAATTAAAAACACACAGCCAGATAACTCCCAGTGGCAGCAATGGTTTCCCAAGAATGCTGCAATCCCATGCACACTCGCTTATTACTTATCTGTGTACTTCGTCAACATGTCTACACCACTTGATTCACAAGAAATCTTTAAATTATCAATAAAACACTTGAAAATTCACAGCAAAAATGACTATAACGCAAACACCTCCATGTCTGGGTAAACTTGCCTTAACAAAAGTGGGCACTGAAAAGAGTACAGTGAAGGCACCTGCTTGATGTCAATAGGCAGAAGGTCCCAAAATGTAGGTGCCGCCACACTAAAAGATTGATTATGTTAGGTTATAATAAGTTGGACCATCAACAAAAGGATGTAGCTGCTCTTGTTTGGGGTTCCAGGCAGCCCTCTACTGTATGCCCTACTGCATTCCAACCCCAATAGCCAATCTGTGTCGTGCAGCCACTGAGCATACTGGGACATCATTGGTCTGTTTATCCCCACTGTTTGGGGTTTTGTTAAGATTCTTTTTTTAGGGTACTTCTGTGAACCCTTGGCCAAGCTAAATAGCACAATCTTAACCATCAAATTCAATGGGGCTTACTCCCAGGTAAGTGGAGTTGGGATTCTCCCATTGAACTCAGTAGGACTTGCATAGGGTTACATCAGCAGCCCCAAGTTCTACAAAACCACACCAAATCTTTACTCAGCCCTCTCAGATTCCTGACAGGTTGAAAAGGCAAGATGGATAGTAATTGTAAAGCAGACATTCTGTATCGGCATGGAAGCAAACATCAGTAAGGGTGCCTCCCTCCTGATCCCACCATTTCATCTTGGATGCTCCTTCCCCCATTTCCTGCTTTGTAATCTCGAAGTGAAACATGAACAGGAAAAATGTTCATAGAGATAGAAGAGAGAAAAGGGTTGCATGCCCATATTTTGACTAAAGTACAAGTTAATGGTCTACTCAGTGATTCCACATGTGGATTGGATTTGTATGTACACAGCATGGTATCCTTATTAGGTAATGGAAGGAAGGAAAAGTGAATAATTTCATAGAAGCAGGAGGTTAAAGAGAATGATTTGAAGGATATTATGGAGGTAACATGGTGTAGTTGGTGAGGGCAATCCAGCAGCAACTGCCTGGAATGTACGAATGTACAAAATGTAGCAAAGAATGAGCGAAGTTTATAACTTAATCGTGTTCATTCAGAAATGAGATCACTTATGGAGAGAGACCATTTTGTAGGTTTGCCTATAGAGTGGTCAACTATGAACTACCAGGCTTTTACCATGAATATCTGGACCTAAAAAATGAAATAAAAAAATCCTGCAAAGCAAAATCCTTTATATTCCACAGATTGCTAGTTCAGCCTGTGATGTAAGAATCTCTTTTGATTTTTTTAGTCTTAGATACCACTCCCGCAAAAGGGGGTTGCTTTTTAGTAAAATAATTTTTCTCTCTTGTTACAAAACTAGACATCAACAGTTGCCATCAGGGAAATGTAAAACGATTGCTACTTGTCAAGTCAAATGTGAATTTTTATGGATTCCCCCCCAACCCCCACCACCAAATTTATTCTGAAAAATTGGATATGGCTGATGGCGGCTGACAACTGGAGGTCCACTTCAGCAATTGGCAAATACCATCCCAAGCTTGCTAGACACATTTGACTGCCATGCCTTCAGAATATTTGAGCGCTATTGAACTACTCCACAATGTGATGGATAAAATAACAGCGACCCAAGCAAATGTGCAACTGTACAACCCAATATAAACACATTCGCTTACAGTGAATCCTGTTGCTTTCAGTACAGCTTTTGCTTAAGATTGAATCCCTAGAGCTGCCTCACATTCCACACATATGCATTGCCTGACAACTGAAGTAACAATTGTTTGTCCCATGTGTGAATGAAACAAAACACGCAAAAATCACAGGCAGAACATTTGCATTACTGTACTGTGAACACCATGTCTGTTCATGGATGTAATTCACACATTCAACTAGGAGTCAGCAGTTGTTGAATAACTGAGCATGGAAGAAAACAAGCTTGGCCTGTCATATTTAGCTCACTGGCTTCGTTAATAATACCCTAGAAAAATCAGTAGATCAAAAACATTCAAGTGAGAAAATAATTGCTGTCTCAACGAGGAAATAAACAGTTTTCGCTGTGGTGCAATAACAGAATAATAACAAAGCATATTTCATTAAAACTGTTTAGGATGTTCAAAATGTAGCAAAGTGCACAACGGAACAGAAAAACACCTCTCTGTAAATCTGTAATGTCCTGTGCATTAATGAGCCATTGTCATGACTGTGTGCATGCATATTTTGTATATAGCAGGACAGGGTGAGGAGGCGGGGGGGGGGGCTTGGCCTTCCCATCAGCAACACTGCTGTGCTTACCAGAAGGGTGAGACATTGGGGATGTTGGTACAGTGAGGGCACTCCTGCCACTTTGCTGCATCTCTCTCCCTTCCAGTAATTGCTGTCTATGGAAGGCCAGGTGGATGGCAGCTCCCCTCCCTACTGGCCTATCTTGGTATAAACCAAATGAGGAGAAAAACGCTGTACAATTACACAAAATGGATACCATCCAGTGACAGGATCTATGTTTGCAAACAGGTTTTAGAAATCTTTGTGACAGCAAGTACTGACAGGTGATTGCAAACATTTTCAGTTGGTTTAAAGGCTTCAAAAGGCTTTTAAAACCGAAATACTAGAGAGAGGGAGAGAGAGAGAGAGAGAGAGAGAGAGAGAGAGAGAGAGAGAGAGAGAGGATATCTCAGGGCACCTGTTTCTGCATGCAACTGAGAAATCTCCTTATTTTGGGAACGTTAAATAACTTTTCCCTTCTTTTGTTTTCCTAGGACAGGAAACCAACAAAGTCAGCTCTGGAGGCAAGCATTGGAATTCTGGCATCTTGGGAGCAGTCATGACCTAATTCAGATCTGTTCCATCCATCTCTAGCGGTGTGTGTGTGTGTGTGTGTGTGTGTGTGTGTCTTGACTGTGGCCCAAAGAAGTCAAAACCACAAGCCTAACTCCAACATGTTTTTTGATTCTTTTGCTTTATATTATATGGTATATTTCTGTTTCCTTCACTTCTATAGGTTTAGCAGAAGAAAACCTTTAAAGTTCATCCAAAGACCACTTACTTTGACATGTGGTATTAATGTTTTATGACTGAGCTCCATTGCATATCCTATATTTTCAGATGGAAACTGAGCCAGAAACATTTTTTTTTTTGGAAATGAAAGTAATGTGGGCATTTGGCAGCACACAATTTTCAAAGAAAACTGTTACCCTAGACCGGAGATATCTGAAATGCAGGTAATTTTATTACCCATGAATTACCCTTTGGTTGGTGTTTCACTGCATGCACAGCCCTACTCCAAATGTTTTTCTAATATCATACGAAATTATGGTTTACATTTACGTTTAAGTTGTCAGTTAAGCATGATGCTACAGACAACAGTAATTAGTAGTGCAGCTCAATTAGATAACAGAACAAAATATCCTGTTGGCATCCAGTGAAAGTGATAGTGAACAGACAGCTTGAATATCACCTGCTATACATTGACAGATTTCAGGGGCTTTTTTTTTTTAAGTGCATGACAACAATTAAATCATCAGAGAGAAAAAACATGCCCTTTTCAAGAATTTTGAGATATTGATTTAGAGTGCCCATTACCTGGTGTCAAACTGGAAATATCCAGGAAGCAATCTATGCTCATTCAATGACATTACTCTGAGAACAATGGTGTTTTGAGATAATAATGCCTTAATTATCTATCATTTTCTAATTTTATATTCACAGCACTCTACCTGATGGATGACCTTTATACAGAGCAGGTCATGGGGAGTGCAACGTTGCTGTGTTACTTTCAAGGACCAGCTCCATGCAATGGGAATTGGGGTCCCCGAGCTTCTCGGGCTTGCCAATCGTAAGGTCGGCAGTTCAAATCCGCTTGACAGTGGTGAGCTCACGTTGCTCTGTCCCAGCTCCTGCCAATCTAGCAGTTTGAGAGCATACCAGAGTGAGTAGATAAATAGGTACTGCTGTGGCAGGAAGGTAAATGGTGTTTCCGTGCCCTCTGGCATTCATCACAGTGCCCCGTTGCTCCAGAAGTGGTTTAGTCATACTGGCCACATGACCTGGAAAAGCTGTCTGCGGAAAAATCCCAGCTCCTTTGGCCTGAAAGCAGAGAGGAGACCACACCCAATAGTCAAATTTGACTGCATTTAACCATCCAGCGGACCCTTACCTTTTTACTTTTTTTTTTGCTTTGTGGTTCCAGTCCTACCTATAGGACTGAGTCCAGAAAGTAGCATTGGGACATTGCTTTTTCACTGTCTGGCAGTTATGCTATGGAATGTTGCAGGCCACTACTTTATCTTCAGCGCTATGTGTTTAATACATACATACATAGGTAAAGGTAAAGGGACTCCTGACCATTAGGTCCAGTCATGGCCGACTCTGGGGGTGCGGCGCTCATCTCGCTTTATTGGCCGAGGGAGCCGGCGTACAGCTTCTGGGTCATGTGGCCAGCATGACTAAGCCGCTTCTGGCGAACCAGAGCAGCGCACAGAAACGCCGTTTACCTTCCCGCCAGAGCGGTACCTATTTATCTACTTGCAACGGGAGCTCACCCCGTCGCGGGGATTCGAACCGCCAACCTTCTGATCGGCAAGTGCTAGGCTCTGTGGTTTGACCCACAGCGCCACCCGCGTCACATACATACATACATACATACATACATACATACATTTTCCAAGGATGTCCCTGATTTAGAGAAGCTGTTTTGGTTTCTGATTTGATCCTGGAATGTCTTACTTTTCTGTAGGATGTCCCTATTTTCATAGGAGAAATGTTGGAAGGTACAGAGTTATCCAACCCCTGAGCCTTTTGATGGCAGTCCTGTACAGGGAAGTTTTTTTAATGTTCAATGTTTTTTATGTTTTGATATATGTTGGAAGCTGTGTGGGGTATAAATAGTTAAATTATCATTATGGAATGGGCGTCCCTGTTTTCACTGGAGAAGTGTTGGAGGATATATATATATATATAGTCACTGGGAGTGGTCATTCAGAATTGATGCTGCTGCTCAGCTCTATTTCTCCATAATCTCTGAATCAGGAAGGATCATGTGGGCCCTGGACTAATGCCTGGAAGTAGTGTGGGGGATGGATGAAGGAAAATCCTTGCAAGACAGAGGCATTGTGGGTGAGTAGTTTTCATGTCTGAGAAACTGGTCAATTGGCTACCCTGGTGGTATTGCTCTCCCCTTGAAGGAGCAGATATGCAGTCCAGGGTTGCTTCTGAATCTAGCTTTGTCACTGGAGACCCAGGCAGCCTCAGTACCTAGAAACACCTTGGTATGGTTGATTTTGCCATATGACCTACACAGCTTCACAACATGATGAACATGGGTTTGTAATATCATGTCAATAAAATGTGGAAAGTATTTTCTTTACCAGTGCTCCAGTTTGTTTCCATTAGAAACTCAGACACTGAACCATAAATCGTCACTAAAAGCAGCCTTGAGAATTAATTATTCAGATTAGGAATAAAATAAATTCCTGCTTCTGAGTGAACACAACTGTATAATATGTACAGTGTTAGTTGGTGCCTGGACAACACACTGTTAATTCCAATGGATTCCTTTTTATCATAAAAAAAGGATTTGCACTGAAGGGCAAAGACCACCTCCATATGCATCCAGACTGCATTACAATCTAATCCATCACTTTATACATTTATAGGTGCCTGCTTTTTCTGGCTTGCTGAAAGGGTCATCATAAAAAAGGTCCATGTGAAAAGCTGGTTTAAATTTCATGTGTTTTCACTTGGAAAGTATCTGGCTAGATGAACACCAGTTCCAGCATCAGACACTTCAGTGACCAAGAATAAATAAATCCTTTGGAAGATGGAAGTGAGAGAGTTTAAACTGTATTTTGGGAAGTAGGCATCTCTTGCCATTATTTCCAACCCCCTCAGGTGGCTACAGAGCTTTTCATTCAATGAAAATAACATGAAAGTTACATTAATAAAAATGATGTTAAGTTGGTCATGAATGAAAAATAAGGGACTCGTTGACATCCACGGGGAAAACATGTGCATAGCTGGTTTCTAGGCCGAAGCCAATGAAGTGGTAGAAAGTTTGGCATCAACTGTGAAGCTATAGTCAGTTTGACAATTCATCCCCTTGGGGAAGGTTTCCAAAACAGAGTGTGCAGTAATGTTCATATGTGTGGGAGGTGAGTGTCCCTCTCTCCAATTATTTATTATTGGGTTTTTGTATGAGCGCCTGCCATTTACCCTTTGGAAAACTGACCCCCCACTGTCCTACCACAAAACCATCTTTTATTTTGACTTTACTAAATATGAATCGTAATGGTTGCATCTGGAAGGCAGTGGGAAATAAGCCCTAACTTGACTTCCAGGCCGTTATGTAGCTCTGTGTTTCATTTGGAGTAATCGGAAGTGTCACCTCATGATCTAAGTGTAGAAAACAAAAAGGGCAAGGTGTTTCACAGTGACAGAGGGCATTTAACACGACAGAAGGGGAATGGGGAATTTCAGACTGAGATAATGGACATTGGTCTCAATAGAGACTAGTGCTTCAGAATTACATTAGAATATAGTTTCTGCAATATGTCTCCTAATGATTTGCAATTGCATTTTCTAAGACTCCATATGTAAATGTTTCGATTTGATTTTAATGAACAAATAAGCAAACAAAAGTCTTACATTCTTTTCCCTGAATTAATTTAACCCAGCAATCCCAGTCACATTCATAAGGGAGAAACTACATGTTCAGTCTCCAGATTTTCAGAAAAACCCTTGAAGGACCTATTATTAATATTTGCTCTAGAGGGTTCACTGGTAACATCATTATGATTCTTTCTTAATTGTGGTATAAATCTGTAAAACCACACAGAATATTAATTCCTCAACATCCTTCACCAGAGCTCCCTGAGATTGGAATAATTCAAAGAAAAAAGACAGTTCCTGTTTCTGACATATCCTAGGAATTTCCCCACTAGATCAAGTATTTCCCCATCTCTACAGTGGTAGACTTTGTGCAGCAGCACCCCCAGATCTGAAGAAAGATGCCCTGCTTTCTTCGTGACATTATTTTACCAGTACATAATTTCAGCTGCATAAACATCCCAGATGACATCAAAATGGCTGGAGGGTCCACAATATGGAACAGTATGGCTGTGCTACTTC
This sequence comes from Podarcis raffonei, assembly GCF_027172205.1. Lineage (NCBI taxonomy): Eukaryota > Metazoa > Chordata > Lepidosauria > Squamata > Lacertidae > Podarcis > Podarcis raffonei. Next base: position 39,246,712 of record NC_070602.1, on the reverse strand, counting down.
TGCTGCTCTACAGCAAAGTGCAGCCAGCTTCATTACAGCTACCAGAAATATGTCCTTCATCTCTCAAGAATGCTAATTCTAAGGCTGCTACTCAATAATATGAATATTAACTGATTAAGCATATGAGTTTGGTTAATTAATTGACTGATTAAATCTGCTTACAAAAAAGAAACACTTTTAAAATATGATGCATGTACTTATCATAGCAGGCATCATATTGGTGCCTAAAGTTTGTTAGCCATGCAGCAGGGCTGATTGGCATGCAGTGAAACCCCTTCCCAGCCAACGTGTTTTGTGACATTCTTAACATGCTGTCCTGTGGCGAGGTTACATGCATGTCACTTGATGCCATGCAAGCTGCTCTTATGCAAATTTGCTCAGAAGTCAATCTTACTCTCGAGTAAGCGAGCATAGGATTGCAGCCCAAATCATTACTTTGATACTGCCTCCATTGGGTAGGTGCTTGATGTAATGCAAGGTGTTACAGAAATGTGATTGATGCTGTAATATCTGTGATGCTTCGTTCACACGTGCAAATCACCAGTAAATGCTGTGGTGCTGAGCATGAAAGTGTGAAGCCAGTGTAAGTCACACACTTGTGAAGTGCACTGTGCTCTGTGTTTCCTACAGTATCCTCAGTATTGAGGTTCTTGTGAACCAAGTCAGCCGCCGTGATGTTACATTTCATCCTGGAGGCATAGCTGTCAACTTTCCCCTTTTCTTGCGAGGAATCCTATTCGGAATAAGGGAATTTCCCCTAAAAAAAGGGAAATGTTGACAGCTATGCCTGGAGGCCAACCACCTCCAGTCATGTCTAGCACAAAGTGAGAGGCTCAGAGCTCTCTATGCATCAAACAGATGTGAGGATACAGCCCCATCTCTAACTTCTTGCTGGAAGAAAGAGGCTACAAGTTTTCTAAACTGTACAAAAAGGGGTTAAATGCAATATTCGCTATAGAACACAATTCAAAACTGCATTCAAAAAAACATGGCAAAGTCTTTGCTTGTTTGATTCCTTGTTTATTTGCATGTGTGGGGTGCATTACTTCACAACTTCCTCTTGCTACACAACAAGTCCCCCCGGCTTATAACTTGTTTTGAACCTTCTTCGCAAGTTTTCTAAAGGATCAAGCATTGTTTTAAAGATGATGCACTTATGTATCATAGCAGGTGCCACAGGTCTGGGACTTTTCTATCACTTTACATCAGGCACTGGGGGAATCAGAAGCGATACAAGTGAATTTCATTGCCTCTGGTATTCTCCAAGGCCTCCTACAAGAGGAAAGATATTAGCCACCCATTCTCCCACGTGTCTCTTTCAAAGATGGAGTTGGCTACCAACTAATCAACCAATTCCCCAGTGGATAATAAACTGAAAATATGTACATGATTTTCAATCCTAATAACAATATAATGTTCCATTTATCCCCCAAAGAAACAACAGGTGTAGCAGATGCTTTTAAGGCTAAGGATGTTTCCATAAGTAATGTACAGTAAGTCCACAAGCCTAAGAAAACTCTACAGAAGTTAGCATTGGCCAAGGGAAAGAGTAATGATGAAAACTGAAAAGCAAGCCCTCAACTGTAACGTGATGCTATGAAATTAATTACAAAAGCTAGACAGCTTCGGAAATTGTATTATTCTAGGGAAATGGGGAATGTGATCATAATATGTAAATTGTGATGTCACCAAAACAAGCAATGGAAAATATTTATTTTGGCTTGTGCCTGTATTGGAGGGTTTCCAGTTATTACTGTAGCACAAATGTCACAGAGATTACACTGAGTTACTAGGAACTACTGAAAGGGGTATTGTAGCGAGACCTCTTCATTGCTCTCCAGTGCATATTGGGTTTCATTCCATTATGTAACTAAGCTCACGCTGATGGTAATTTTTTTAAAGTTTGATTAAAATAGTAGCAGTAGTTGATGGGAATGGCTGTTGTTAACTTCTGACATTCTTGGAGAGGCTACGAAATCATAATTGCCAGCGATAGTCCATGTGGTGCTTTATAGATCTTAGAGTGGAGCTCTTGAGCTCAAGTTATAACCTTAAAAGGTATTTGCTTATACTGAGCAGAAGGATCTCTGCTTGCGAGAGCCAGCCAAATGACAACTCACCGAACAGGAAAGCATTAGGATTTTTAGCTGCGTAATGTTCCTACAAACGGCCCATGCTGTGCTAATAAAACTATTGTGACTGGCATCGTTTGCAGTGGAAACTGACAGATGAAGCAGTTAAGTACTTTTTCAGAAAAGTTCCAACAGTAAATCATTAAAGCACACAAACAATCCTCCTTCGTCAGGCTGCAAATTGTCTCATAAAAATGATCACAAATCGAAAACAATGTAAACAAACAAATCGACAACTAATGAACATCTTCCCCCCACTCCCATCCCCCACTGTAAATAGATCTACAACTTAGGAGAACATTTATCCAACACATTGTCAACTCATCGTAAACACATCTACAACTCATTACCCAGTATGTTGTCACCTCATTGCAATTAAAGACAGTTGCAGCCTAACGGTAGTGTTTCCTTACACAAAATCAGTTTAATATCCTGATGGCAGGATGCCTCCAAGTATGAGTTAGGCTGCATTTGATGCATTCTCCTTATGCCCCTATAAGGACAACACCAATGCAAAAGTGTTACTTTTCTCTTCGTTGTCCATGTATACACTTCCAACAAGAGTTATATAACCACCCAGAACTGCTCCACAAGACTGTCCTTTCTTCTTCACCTCTGCCACCAACATTGCATAGTCTGTAAATAAACAGACCTATTTTTCAAGCAACCAGGCTGTTATGTACTGAGTAATAGGATCCAAAATGCAGCAGTCTGATTGGTCCTAGAACAATGGGATTCAGAATGCAGCAGTCTGATTGGTCCTAGAACAATGCAGCAGTAAGATTGGTCCACAGGAGCCACCCAATCCAGCTCCAGGTGGAAGTGAATCCACAACCTGATTGGCCTACAGGAGAATCCCGGAATTAGCCAATCGCGTGCAGCCCATTGTGTAAATCATAGAATCATAGAATAGAATCATAGAATCATAGAGTTGGAAGAGACCACAAGGGCCATCGAGTCCAACCCCCTGCCAAGCAGGAAACACCATCAGAGCACTCCTGGCATATGGTTGTCAAGCCTCTGCTTAAAGACCTCCAAAGAAGGAGACTCCACCACACTCCTTGGCAGCAAATTCCACTGTCGAACAGCTCTTACTGTCAGGAAGTTCTTCCTAATGTTTAGGTGGAATCTTCTTTCTTGTAGTTTGGAACCATTGCTCCGTGTCCGCTTCTCTGGAGCAGCAGAAAACAACCTTTCTCCCTCCTCTATGTGACATCCTTTTATATATTTGAACATGGCTATCATATCACCCCTTAACCTCCTCTTCTCCAGGCTAAACATGCCCAGCTCCCTTAGCCGTTCCTCATAAGGCATCGTTTCCATGCCTTTGACCATTTTGGTTGCTCTCCTCTGGACACGTTCCAGTTTGTCAGTGTCCTTCTTGAACTGTGGTGCCCAGAACTGGACACAGTACTCCAGGTGAGGTCTGACCAGAGCAGAATACAGCGGCACTATTACTTCCCTTGATCTAGATGCTATACTCCTATTGATGCAGCCCAGAATTGCATTGGCTTTTTTAGCTGCCGCGTCACACTGTTGGCTCATGTCAAGTTTGTGGTCCACCAAGACTCCTAGATCCTTTTCACATGTACCGCTCTCAAGCCAGGTGTCACCCGTCTTGTATTTGTGCCTCTCATTTTTTTGCCCAAGTGCAATACTTTACATTTCTCCCTGTTAAAATTCATCTTGTTTGTTTTGGCCCAGTTCTCTAATCTGTCAAGGTCGTTTTGAAGTGTGATCCTGTCCTCTGGGGTGTTAGCCACCCCTCCCAGTTTGGTGTCATCTGCAAATTTGATCAGGATGCCCTTGAGTCCACCATCCATGTCGTTGATAAAGATGTTGAATAAGACCGGGCCCAAGACAGAACCCTGTGGCACCCCACTAGTCACTCTTCTCCAGGATGAAGAGGAACCATTGATGAGCACCCTTTGGGTTCGGTCAGTCAGCCAGTTACAAATCCACTGAGTGGTAGCATAGTCAAGACTGCATTTTACCAGCTTCTTTACAAGAATATCATGGGGCACCTTGTCAAATGCCTTGCTGAAATCAAGGTAGGCTACATCCACTGCGTTCCCTTCATCTACCAGGCTTGTAATTCTGTCAAAAAACGAGATCAGGTTAGTCTGAGATGACTTATTTTTCAGAAATCCATGCTGACTATTGGTGATCACAGCATTCCTTTCTAGGTGCTCACAGACTGTTTGCTGTAATGCATATAAAGCAGATATTGTGGGGGAACTTCCATTCCTCCTCACCACTATGAGCTGAATAAAGAGCACGAAATCCACTCTCGACTCCGAGTATATTTCACAAGCATTGCCTTAAATGTGTCTGCATTGGACTGATCATGCTTCATCTGCCTCAAGGTCCCCCATAAACCTGGTTTAGGTGTTCAAAGATGGTAGGAGACAGGGCCTGTATGTTTTCAGTCAATCTGGTCTTCAGTTAGGTGGCTTTCTTTTTATGTCAGAAGATACCCATGTCTAACATTATTCCCCAGACCTAGCCACTATTTATGCTGTAAACTGCATGCTGCACTTCAAATTAAAATAGACACACATATAACACAGCACAGATTTCGCAGTAAATTGCAGGAGCCATATTGATGAGTTTGGCAGACAATGGCAATTGTTAGAGTGGCAAAATGTGTGGTCATATAGAGCACTTTGGCCTTGTGACACATCTGTAATCTCAACTTCAGCAGGTTATATTTGAGTAGAAGCAGGCTTTTAAATATAGGATTTTTGAAGGCTAGATCAACTCTCTCTCTCTCTCTCTCTGTGTGTGTATGTGTGTGCGTGTGTGTTGATCTATCAGCCCACGAAAGCTTATCTATCACTCACCACGTGTGACTTTCAAAGTCACCTTGGCACACAGATGACGGGTAACAAAGTGTTTGAAGAGAATGGATCACTTTTGGCTTTCATTCTCCACAGGTTGATTCCTCATGGTGGTACAAATACTCTGCGATCCCTTGAAAAGTAAGCAGTGTTTTTGTCAAATTCAAAGCACAAGCAAGAGGTGATCAAGCCTAATATAGAACATAAGTTTCTAACAAAATAAATAAAGTATTTCAGTCAACAGAGAGATGTTTTTAAATGTAGTCCTGCTTTGCCTGATATTTATGAAGGTAGAGGAGAAGCAGCAACCTCCTCTCTGTTGTGACATCCAGTAGAGATCAGACAGATTATTGATGGGGATTGTCAATGTCCCTATGGCAAGGCAGGCTGCTAGTGTCTCAGTCATTTGGCAGCATTCATTAAATTCATTATTCAGCCAGATGTACTCTGGGCTACATGCATGCATCATATACAGACAAAAAAAGAGGCCTAATCCCAAACCCATTGAGGGCAGTAGGAAATTTCCGACTAATATGAGTAGGTTTTATTTTTAAGATCCATATGCTTTTCCAAACTTACCCTGTTTTTTTGTTTTTTTTAAGATGCCTGCCCATTATTGAACTTATTTTTAAATTCTGACTTCACTGTTATGGTCTCTGTTTTCTTTAGGAACGTGTTCCCTTTCTTCGTTTTGGCATGGGTATTATCTCAATCACTCTAGAAAATACTCCCTCATGATTAAAACCTGGCTTCTTTACAAGCCTCATTTTATCTGTTAAATATATCCATATCTTCTTTCTCTGACTGCACAGGAGGTCTAGAGTAACATCCAAGAATCTCCAGGACAAGCAACCTTTATTTTCCTTAACTTCTTTCCAAACTGTCTCTCATGTCAGACAAAATATTTATGTCTGTTTCCTCTGCAGACGCAGTATAATCAGAGAAACTAATTTACTGTGAGTGGAAAGTCTAAATTCTGTGTTCAAGGGATAGGTTTCCTGTACTACACCACTATCTGACACACTGAGGTTATGTCCTTTTTGAAACAGAAAGATTTTGTACACACACACACACAAAGTTCAATGCTCATTTTACATTTTGAGATAACTTAATGAATCCCCAATTCCAAAGGGAAACCCAAAAGGTTTGTTGTTGTTTTTTGCCAGACTTAGACTGTTTCCCTGATGTTATATGGATTTGTACAGGCACCAAGGGCCTCTTCACAGATGACATATTTTCTACACAGAAATTAAATTAAATAGCAGGCATGGGGAACACCCGCAACATCCACCAGTCAGGCTATGTTGTTTGAAGAAGATGGGAGTTGGAAGCCACAGGTTCCCTATCCCTGACTTACAAGAGGAGGGCAACATTCACCATTTTTTTTTTAAAAAAATATCGCATTGGAAGTGTGGGGCATGTGTGTTTATTTTCCCGCAAGCACAGAGTTTTTCTATATGATGTGTAAAAGCATAATATGTGAAGAGGTCATGACAGGTGACCATGGTTTTGGAATAGTGAAATATGCCCCAGCTGAGCTGCAAGTTTAAAAGAGGTACTTTATTTTTATCTTTATTTTAAATCTACCTCAGGTTTCCTTTAAAATTATTCAATGGGACTTTAGGCATACCCAAAACTTGGGGACATCCAATGGGATTCCCCCCCTCCCCTCCTCCATTTTGTTCTTTGCCACATCAGAAACTACTTTTGAAAGTCACTTTAATTTCAAAAATGATTGGGCACCATGGTGAAATAGGATTTGGTCCAATCCAGTCTTTGGTGTAATCCAGCAGGCCTTATGTTTCCCTTATGGTTTGGGGTCCATAGAAATAGTTATGCAGTTCTTTCAGTCCCAGAAAGGTTTTTTTTAGAGGGGAGACTCCAAGACGAATTCCGCTAAGGTCAGAACATGCAGGATGATATTCAGCAGAATAAAACAGTTCTGCTACCAGGCTAAAGTTCCAGATTGTGCAAGCAAGGCAAGATTAGTGTTAAGTGGCGGACTTGTGGCTTTCAAATTGCAGTGGGACCCTGTGCGATACCTTAATTCAGCACCCCTACCTCTCACCTTCCATTGTTCCTCACTGTTGTAGTACATCCTGTTGCATCCTCTGAATTTGATGCACAGTGCAGGAAAACAGGTTCCGCTACCCTAAGTCTGCCTCTGCGGGTGTGAACTTAACTGCTGACACCATGGGGATCTGGCCATCAGCAGTGCCTGGTTTAAGACCACCTGGAATTACAAGAATTGTAATAACAATATTGCACCTTTAATGTAGCACTTCCAAGGATTAGTATCTCCCATATAACAGATGAGGGGACTGAGGTTGACAGGAAGTAGCCTGCATAGGTCTCCTATTGAATACATAGCAGATTTCCTGATGTTAAGCACTGTGCTACAGCAACTCTTTCTTATAGAAGTCATACATAAACCATTCTAAGGTCCTCAGGAAAAGAACAGGGTAGAAATATAGCAGAACGTAGAAGTCTAACAGAGACGCTTGCAGGTATTCATCTAAGGTTAATTTTGACTTGTTTCCTGAAGTATGTGAAGCAGTGTGCTGTTATTGTGGGTGTACTTAGTGGTATATCTATATCTATATCATCTATATCTATATCATCTATATCTATATGTCTGGTCATATGCATATATATAGTGTGTCATATATATATATATATATATATATATATATATATATATATATATATCCGAATGGGGGATGCATGAGCTTTTGGTTTTTTCGATATCTGGAAACTAAGAGGACCAGAAAAGTTAGAAATACGATGCTTTGCAATGAAAGCAATAATTGTATTTACCATGGCCTTTTCCCCCATTTGCAATGTTCCCTTTAATTTTCTGTTAAAAATAAGGAGGGGAAGGAGAACCAGGTGCTGAAAAAATCAGCAGGTATCTCAGAAATGGTTTTGGTTGCCTTCTCGTATGGAACAGTTGCCCCTGGCAACAAAACCCACAGTGTACATGAGGGCCCCCTAAATCCCCAGAGAAGTTATTTTGGGGAGCACTGTATGCTGCAGGGGCTGATGGAGAACATGGGAAAGTCCTCTTCTGCAGGCTTCTGTGTTCAGAGTGCTCCGAATTTTGGGTATATGAATTGAACAGGTGAAGCTCTCCTCCCCTATCTCATCACTGTATCACCATGCCAGAAAAGGCTTCACTCCAATATTTCTCCAATGAAATAATGATGATGATGATAATAATAATAATAATAATAATAATAATAATAATAATAATTGTACCTCACCTATCTGACTGGGTTGCCCCAGCCATTCTAGGCAGCTTCCAACATATATAAAAACATACTAAAACTTTAAACATTAAAAAACTTCCCTATACAAGACTGCCTTCAGATGACTCAGGGGTGAGATAACTCCATACCCTCCAACATTTCTACAATGAAAACAGGGATGTCCTAAGGAAAAGTGGGACATTCCGGGATCAAATCAGAAACTGGGATGGCTTCTGTAAATTTGGGACTGTCCCTGGAAAATACGGACACTTGGAGGGTCTGGAATCGACAGGCACAAAGGGCCAGAAGCAAGGAACTGTAAAAATGTTGGCAACCTTAGTAGGAAACACAATAACCCACCCAATCATTTACTATAAAGAAAATGAGCAATGATGTTGTACTACATTCTCCTCCCAATGGCTTCTTTGCTTGTTGCATAATTTGTTTTGGTCCCCTAAGCTCCCATTAAGCCACCACAGACATTTTCCTGAACCTCTTGTCTGAAAAGCAGAAAACAGCAACAGCACTCCATGCAATAAGTAAATCTCTTGTTTATGTGCTCCCAGTATTAAATATAAAACATTTTCATTTCCTTTGTATAGGAAATTCAATAGGGCCAGGAAAAGGGGTCAGCCAAGTACTATGACTCCCACTATAAAAAGTGAGTGGTGCTAATATTCCTTTTTCTGTTCTCGTGCAACTGCAAATAGCCAAACAGATAAAATATAGCTTTCAGAAAAGTGCAGGTACAGTAGAGAATTAGCATGAAAGTTGGTGCAGGCAACTTGCGAATGGAAGGTTGGTCAGGAGCTCAGATTTATGCCTCAAAATTTGAATAGTTTTCTCTCGAGGTTGTCTTGGAAATATCGTTGTGGAGAGACGTATCAGCTCACTTGTACATATTCCGGAGATTGTTTTCAAAATAGCAGGGACTAAAGGAGCTTTATGCCCAGGAGAATCCTGTTGGATCTGTTAGGGTTTAGGAACGATGGGAAAGGGTATTTATAACTAGCAAATACCTTATAGATGAATAAACCATTTAAGAAAGTGAAAGTGGGGAGGGAAATAGAGATGTGAAGCAATTTATATATCTATGCAAATGTACATCTTTATTTATACACACATAGCAGTGACATATGGTTCTCCCTCACTGGGAGAATACCAACATTAGGGGATTTTTAAAGGTCATGCATTGTGCTCAAATGTAAACACAGAGAAGGTTTTCGCCTATAGATTTAAGCCTCAAATTGAATTCAGGCACTGGTAATTTAGTGGTCAAAACAAGGTTATTCATGGTACGTCTAGGACAATTTTAGTATCTCAAGAACACGAGGTCACAGGCTGGAGTTAAGAAGAGAGCTTAAGCCAATAAGTAATTCAAGCAGCCTTTAATTACATAACAGGGGGTTAAATTAAGGAACACACTGCTGAAAGCAGCAAGGGATGCAAGAATTGTAAATCAGTTTAAGAAAGAGCCCAGAAAGAGGCAATCAAAAAAATAAAACAAATCAATATTTTTAAAGAATGGCCAGGGTTAACAGGGCAAGCAGCCATCCATTGTAAGTGCCTCATCATTTAAATTCCCCAGACTTAGAAAAAAATCCCCACCCTTCTGTTTTACATACATACATACATGATCATGTGTTCTTCTTCGTTCAAAGTCTATATGCTAAAATTTCAAACTTAAATCACAGATTAATAGCTATTTGTATTGTGACTAGTTTCCTTTGATCCTGGAAACGAATGTAAAACTCATGTAAATAAATGCAAGGCTGCCTTAGAGAGCACTTTGCACCGATATCTAATTAACTGGAAAAAGTGGGTGGCAATTTGTTGGCAACCGATTGTGGGCGTTTTCTCTCCGCTTGCTGAGTTGGGCTATGCCATTTTCTGTAATCCTGCTAGCTCACTTGTACTAGTAGAAATCAGGGCTCAGTGTGATGATGATGATGATGATGATGATGATAATAATAATAATAATAATAATAATAACAATAATTTATTACTTATACCCCGCCCATCTGGCTGGGTTTCCCCATGCACTCTGGGCAGCTTTCAACAAGAGATTGAAAATACAGTGTAAATCCCATGTGGCTAATAGTTACCCAATCAGATTGATTCAGCACACTTAACACATAAAAGTGACCTAATTGCTCCTGAATGATACTGCTTTTGACATCACAGTGCTGCAGAGAGAGGAGGAGTTCTACCTACCAGATTTCGGTTCAACTCTCGAGAGTTGTAAGGGCATTCATAAAATAGCACAGCAGGACCCTGGCCCCTCATGCTATACCACTAAGCTGATTCTCCTTAGTTAGTGCTCAGTTATTCACCCCAGGAATTCTATTTCCACAAATCCATTTTTCTCTCCTATAGTTTATACTAGTTCCAGCCTACATATCATATTTTATTCCCTCTACAGAATAAACAGTAGTTCTTGTAATGTTGTTTCTAGTTCTCTTTCTTACACACTAACCATGTTTTAATAATGACACTTAGCCAGGGTGGCTTGGTCATGTGTTTTGGGTTTACCATGCTCCATTCCTCCTACATGGCAAAATCCACCAGGAGCAGTTATTATTTTGGTGATGATAGTTGTTGAACGTTGTTATTAATGTAGGGCAGACATAAAGGAGAGCCCCTATTTTGAGAGCCAGTGTGGTGTAGTGGTTAAAAGTGGTAGTCTTGTAATCTGGTGAACCGGGTTCGCTTCCCCGCTCCTCCACATGCAGCTGCTGGGTGACCTTGGGCTAGTCACACTTCTCTCTGAAGTCTCTCAGCCTCACTCACCTCACAGAGTGTTTGTTGTGGGGGAGGAAGGGAAAGGAGAATGTTAGCCGCTTTGAGACTCCTTCGGGTAGTGATAAAGCTGGATTTCAAATCCAAACGCTTCTTCTTCTTACAATTTATATGTAGATTGTATGTGTGGGAAGACAAGAGAAGGAAAAGGATGTGAAGAAAGTGGAACAAAGGAAGAATGTAAATCAATGCTTAGCCTTTTATTTCAGTAACAGGACCTCACAAGTTAAGCCACGTAAGGTCTGGGGCTGACATTTGGTTCAGTGCTGCCAAAATGTCTTGACACCATAGGAATGGTTTGGTCCAGCTTTAGGTTATCATCCTGGCCTGGCCTGTGATCTTTCTCTGCTGCAGTGGTTATTGAACTGGAAACACTTATTTCCTGGCAGAGCACTTCATAGGCCCAGACCATGAAAGATGGTTGACAGCATTCAGGCAAAATAGATAGAAAGCTACTGGATGTTGTGCAGATGCATTCTTTACCAGCCACAGTGGTGGTGTGAGGGGAAAGGAGTAGGGAAGAAAGGAGGTGGCCCATTTATCAGCTTTCTCCAGGAGATGGTCTGTACCACTGCTTAGCTGCTAACTCACTCCCAGGAATTTTTGCTTTCCCTATGCAACCCACTTAAGAGGAATAAAAACCCCTAAACTTTATTGAGTTTACGGATGAGTAAGTCTATTTGGATCACACTGCTAAAGCCCATACTTTGTGAGACACATTTTTGTCTTCCTCTCAAAATAGCAGAACCCAAAGTCATCCCATCAGGCTGAAGGAGCATTTCCATCCCCAGCCCAGACACTGAAATCCAGCTCTGAGTGCCCTCTGTCGGTTCCCTCATTGCAAGAGATAAAGTTACAGGAAACCAGGCAAAGGGCCTTTTTGGTTGTGGCGCCCTCCCTGTGGAACGCCCTCCCAGCAGATTTCAAACAGATAAACAGCTATGTGGTTTTAAAAAGACATCTGAAGGCAGCCCTGTTCGGGGAAGTCTTTAGTGTTGTACTGTGTTTTTACTATTTTTGGGGGGAGTCACCCAAAGTGGTTGGGCAGCCCAGTCAGATGGGCAGTATATAAACAAACAAACAAACAAATGTTGTTGTTGTTGTTATTATTATTAATGAGTGGGGGATTCTGGACAGACAAAAAGAAGTACTGCTTCACACAACACATAGATGAAGTATAGCATTCGCTGCCGGTGGATAAAGTGATGGCTGCCAACTCAGATGGCCGTAAGAGAGAATTAGACAAATCTATGGAGGTTAATGCTACTTTTTATTTTTATTTATTAACTTTCTACATCTTCTATATCTGAACATCACATTAAATATAATATAAAAACACAATAAAAATACTTGTCATGGTGACTCTATATTAACTTCAGTTTCAGAAGCTGCTGAGGAATATACCGTATTTTTCGCTCTATAAGGCGCACCAGACCATTAGACACACCTAGTTTTTGGAGGAGGAAAACAAGAAAAAAATATTCTGGGATAGCTGCGCAGCCTGCATTCCCTCCTTACTTTTTAGGAGGGAAAAGGTGCGTCTTATAGAGCGAAAAATACGGAAAGCAGAAGGATGCTTCTGCAATCATGTCCTGCTTGTGGGCTTCCCATAGGCATCTGGTTGGCCACTGTGGGAACAGAATGCTAGAGGACTAGGCAAGTCTGTGATCTTATCCAGCAGGGTTTTTCTTATGTTCTCATTTCCATCCTTCAGACAGTGGCTACAGCTCATTGGAAGAGCACATGCTTTCCACATAGACAGTTCCTTCTTCAATCTCTGATCTCCCACCTTAAATGGTCTCAGGTAGAAGGCTTGGCAAATGCCTCTTCCTGGAATTGTGGGGAATTTCTGACAAAACAGAGAGTGCTATATTAGGTGATCCCTGGTCTGATTCCGTACAAGGCAGCTTTATACAGAGATTGGAATTTTGTGAAAAAAATAATGCCTTTCTTGGCCATGTTCTGACACAGAATTGACCCCTTCTACACAAGTGAATGCAGTGAAGTAAAATTTGACCTCCGGAGCAACAGTACTGGAGGAGGCTGACTGTTCTGGAAGGTATCAAATTGGTGATGTTGGATTTAATTGCCTTTGTTTATTGCTCCTTGATACCTACTATTATTGTCTGATTTATTAATAGCTGTTTCATCTGGGTGTGTGTGAAATCCTAGTTCCTTTGTCTGCATATCCTTTGGCTCCAAGTGGCTCTTGAGAGGACATTTATTAGATTTAAACCAATACCTGGATGGCATTACTGCTAGAGCAGCAGTGCAGATTTTAACTGAATGGACATGGAAAATCCTGTTTTATGCCTCTCAACTGTTTCTTCCATAGCAGAAAGAGATAAAGAATTGATTAAGAAAAAACCCAGAAGAATAAATAAAAGTGAAAAATCTGCTGATGCAACACTACATGAAGAATTGCATTGCTTATTTTTAGATTTATGCGCGGAAGACAAAGAAATCCATATGAACCCCTGCCTGTATTTCTCCTTCCAGCCCTTAAAGAAAGAAAGAAAGAAAGAAAGCGTGGAGGGGGAGAGTAAGTGTAATCACTTTGACATTATTCTATAGCAACACTTTTTCATTCCCTGCTATTGATTTAAAGCTTCTCACTTTCCTCACCCCTGTCAAAACTTCATGCACAAGTCCTAAGCTTGGGAGCAGAAATCAGTATTGTCTTGTTTTGAGTGCCATTGCTTTGCGATCTTAAATGGTCCCTAAACCCTTTTGTCAATACGTATTGATGGGATCCACAGGCACTCTGAGTGATCCCACTCTTGAGGGGCATAAACCAATAGCCATAGGGAAAGGGGAAGGGGGAGTATGCTCTAGACTCCAGTTGGTAAGGCAACAACACATAGCCGAATGGTCCATTGACAAAGTGTCAGACATTTCAAATCTTTGATTAGCTCTCTGGCTAATGCCATGCTAAGCAGAAACATTACTCTACCCCCTGAAGCAGAAGCAGGAACACTTGTGCACATGCGCGCGCACACACACGCGCACACACACACACAACGGTCTTTGGGGAAATTAAGCAATGCCGATGAAACAGTGTATGGAGAAAGTTCTTGGATAAATTAACAATGCAATTACATTACATGACACGCGGGAAGATGGATGAGGAAAACTTGGTCTGTATCATGTTCTGTTTTTAAATTGCAATTTATTTGAGGTTTTTAATGGATGCCTTATTAAAACATCTTGGCGTTGGTCGGGCTTCAGCGTATGTCACCGTGGCCCATGATTGATGATACCCTCTGCTGCTTCCCTTGCACTTTTGCAGGGAATTTAAGCAAAGAGGGAATGAGCAGAGCCCCATATTTGTATTGATCGTGTGAAGGTGCACTGCCTGAGAGCACAGTCTAATAACATTCTCTCTTAGTCGAACTGCTCCACATGAAGGCATTTATTGCGAGGATGAAAACATATCGCACAGAATAAAAAGAGCGTCAGACAAACGAAATGGTAAACAAAGGAAGAGGGTGAAAGAGAAGCCGAGGGGGGGAGAGGCAGGAACAGGGACGACACGTACCTTTAAGCAATGCTCAGACCAAAACAATGTTTCATGACAAATAATATAAGTCGTATAACACATAACATTAAAATACAAATTTAAATGCATTATAATTTCAGGATACAGTAGATTGAGGAGGGCTAAGCAGAAAAGCTAAAGACAATCATTATTCTGTATAATTTAAATGAGAGAACCAGCAAACCTAATAAGGAAACCTAGACATTAATGACTTGGCTATTTCTCTTTCTACATGCTATTGTATTTCTTCTACATGCTACTGTTAATCAATTTGTCACATGTGTTAAGCAAAATACAAGGAAAGGGAGGGGAAAGGTGGAAAAGGACTTAAAGCCAAGCACTATAAATCTCTTAATTACAATCCACTCGGATGTTTTCTCATGCAAGACCTATTGGGGAAAAATAGAAGCTGCAGAAAAAGAATCTTGAGTTCTTGCCAAATCCCATTCATTCCTGTGGGATTTGTGCAGGAAGTGTTCCTGGTGGTTTTATGCCAATGGTTCTCTCTCTTTCCCTGACTGAGGTTAGATTATCATAATATGGTCTATGAATTTGGCGGTCTTGATTATAGTGGATGGACCCATCTATCAACAAAGTCTTGCCTAACTTGGCATCTCAAAAGGGATTCGTATTTCTTAATGGGTGGAAATTGGTCTCCAGCTGTTGCCATGTCACAGACAGAGCTGGGGGTTTTAAGTGAAGGTAGCTGAAATTGGGATGCAGTTTAAACCTCATAATGTGCAATACAAATAACTTTATTGGAAAAATAACAACAATAAGAAGTAAAATGTATAATGTGATCAATGTATCAATAGTAGTTGCAAATGATATATAGATAGACAATAAGAATTGTATATACAGAAGGATTTACGGTATTCGTTGACAGACATTCTATGGACAAATCCGGAAGCAGAACAACAATATATAAAATGGAGAAAGACAATGCAAAAAATTTAGAGTCGATATAAAAAAGTCAGAAGAAGGAAGGAGGGAAGTCAGCTCCTAGGAGCAAGTATAAATGTAAAATGTAATACAATATGTATGTATAGTATGAAATTTGTAAAACTAATAAAGATTATCTTGAAGAAAAAAAGAAATTGGGATGCAGTCTTGGGGAGAGGGGCTAACAACTGTCATTTTGGGGCAATTCAGTACAGAATTAGTGGTTGTTCTATAAATTAACATATATAACCAGGAAATAATAAGTCACCACTGTTTTATTTTACAAGTAAACCAACCACATAAAGAGCCCCTACCACTTGGGGATGTGGGATACATGCCTCTTTGGTAGCTTCCAATGCGGTATGGGAATTTGCAGATGACTTGCTTATTATATTTCAGGAAACACCCATGATCTCAGATGACAAATGCTGCTGACTGCTTTCCAAAATATATTTTGTGAAGGACAATTACTTCACATCAGCAGTATTTCTGGCTAATGGATATGCACATATTGTATTGTAAACAGAGTTAAGCTCGATGTAAAATAAGATAATGGACCACAGATGAGCTGAAGTAGAACCTCTCTCTGTCTTGCGTCACTATTAAGAATAAAATGTAATAAGAAAAACTGGGATTGAGTGTTATAGTTTGGTTTCGTCAGGTGCCAGTGAATGGGGCTGATATCCTTAGCTACCATCACCATAAGTAATGTTTATGATTGGAAAATAATGACAAAAACATTTGTAGCATTCATCACTGCAGCAAGTGACAGCAGAAGCCATATGTGATGTCACCCTGGAAACTTGTGTACCATTAGAGCATAAGGACAGCATCGTTTATATCATTCTGATATTGTGAAAGTGGTAGAGGTGCCTCTCCTTTCATTGCTAGCTTTTTCCTTTTTTGAAGAAGAAGAAGAAGGCAGGCACATATGTCCACCGCATATGAAAGAACGTTCCCTCCACCTCTTTGCATCTCCAGCACGTATCTGATTCAGTCTTATACATCTTAGCAAGCCTACTCAGAGTTAAATACCATCTGTGAATCTTTTTCAGGTAGTTCTTCTTCAAAGAAGAACATGCTATAAACTTCAAGTCACTTTTCCAGAGTTTTCCTCAGAAGTTAAAATCTATATTGAGTTCTATATCCATTGCCCAGTGTGTCATTGAGCCTTTAACAAGCTCGTCTTTGGTTTCCCAGTCTAATATCAGATTATACATTTTAGACCAAAGTTTCTCTTTGTTTTGTACAAGTTCTTTTTTGAATTGTGAGCTTTGGTCCAAAAAACCAATTTTTTTCTATCTAATTTAAACATTTCATGGAACTGATGGTATTGTAACCAATCTGACACATGGCTCCTTACATTTTCCATTGATTTCAGTTTAGGTTTCCCCCCTGTAAAGTGCAGCAATTCCCTGTAAGTCGCCCACTGTCTATCCATATTAACTCTCTTAATTGTAATAGCCTCGATAGGAGATAGCCATAAAGGTGTCTTCTTTTCCAGCAGATTTTTATATTTCTCCCAAATTCTATACAGATTCTTCCTAAGAATATGGTTTATAAAACTTTTATAAATTTTCACCTTCCCATACGAAAGACATACATGCCAGTCGAATTTTAACCAAACTGCGGGGGCAGTGGAAGACAGGAGTGCCTGGCGTTCTCTGGTCCATAGGGTCACGAAGAGTTGGACACGACTAAACAACAACAACAGCAAGTCCAGGATGTCTGCATTATCCAATGTAATCCATTCTTTTAATCAACACAAACAGGCTGCCTCATAATACATTTGCAGGTCTGGCATTTTTTAGATTTGCCTTGAGAGAGTCTTTAAACCTCTTTTGTTGACCACCAGCATTACTCTTTCCATTTTAAGTTCGGAATAGAGTAATTGCTTTGGAAGACAATAATCAGGCATCCGAACAACATGACCAGTCCAATAAAGTTGATGTTGAAGAATCAATGCTTCAACACTGGTGAGCTTTACTTCTTCGAGTACACTGGCATTAGTTTGCCTGTCTTCACACGTAATATGTAAAAAATTTCAGAGACACCGTTGATAGAATCTTTCGAGGTGTTGGAGATGGCACATATAAGTGGTCCATGTTTCACAAGCATACAGTAAGGTTGGTAGTACAATAGCTTTGTAAGCAAGTTTCCCTTTGACAAAGTGTAGGATCATGGCAATGAAAATAATAAATAGAGTTGGTGCGATAACACAGCCCTGTTTAACACCCGATCCCACTTTGAAATTCATTGTTATCTGCAATTGTTGTTGACATATTATCATGGAGGAGCCGAAGGTTGTTCACAAATTTATCTGGGCAGCCGATTTTCAGAAGGACAGTCCACAGGGCATTACAATTTACAGTGTTGAAGGCCTTAGTCAGGTCAATAAACACCATATACCCATAATTATAGTACTACATATGTACTAAATTGTAAGTATCATAACTGTTCTGATAGTTTGTGCATGAGATCCATGCATCGGATAGTTTGGAAGGTTATATAAAATATAAGTGTTTGTTTTTGGTGTGTGTACACACATGTGTGTGTTGCAATCTCCTTAATGGTTAGGAATTGACTCCTTCATTTAGGATTTTAACTAATTGAATGAAACACATTTTTAGGTGTGTTACGGGCTAGCTCTTGACAAAAATTAGACGAAGCTGCAGATTGTAACAAAAGACAATCTAGTCACAGTTTGTCGTATGATAGAATGCAGGTTACTCAGTACTATGATCAAAGAAAGTGTGCTGCAGTACAGCTGCATGTAAGGTCATCATCTGGACAGGGAACATGCATGTTGTAATAATGACAGAAGATGAGACTTTCTGTCTTAGAAAACAATCACTCCCATAAAGTACTCCGGGGTCACCATAGTGGACTCCCTTGTGCCTGAGTGTGCTGTGTTAAGTGCCTGTAGCATCTGGCTAAGAATATGTCAGCTCCCTAACCACAGGTGGTTCTTTTTGGCTGATTGGTTCCTCCTGAGAGAAGCATATATAAAACTGAGCCAAATGCAAACAAAGAGGGATAGAATGAGGACTGCTCCCCCCCTTATTTTACATATGTGGATGTTCCAGCTTGGATCTAATTTTCCACGAAGGCAATCACAGCCCTCATCAGGCATTCTTCCCCACATGCAATTACCACATGTTTCCAATTGATTTATGTATGAGTGGTTGATAGAGGTAACGCTTGAGGTAGTGAATGGTTTGAATGGCTGTGTGATGTGGATGGTGAGTGAGATGGGCTGTGGTTGTGTGTATGTTGTGTTGTTTGAAATTTTATATGATTGTCTTTTGTAACGTGTAGGCATACGGATGCTGTTTAATGTAGATATTGGCGTTATTATGTACTTATGTATTTACCTGCTGTAAACTGCTTCAAGATCTTTTTAGATAGTAAGTGGCATATAAATGGAAATAATGAATAAATGCAATGTTAGGGGCTGAAAGCCTGCAGCAGCGAGCCTGTTGTGCGTGTGAGGCTCCTCACACAATTTAAAACCCTGGAGGGTTGCCTGTATGAGTTAGGCCTACATGTGGAGCACAGGAAAACTGGTGATACAAGGGAGGGACCAGGGAGTACACACTCTCCCTCACTCTCCTTTCTCACATTATGGTAACCATATGAGAGGGAACACCTGAAGAGGACCTATCTGCTGTAAAGCAAATTTCTGCATTTCCTTCCTAGAGACTTGTGTAGGAACTTAGGCATGTATGAAACAGTCCTCAAACGTTTGGTGGGGAGCATTCCTATGGTAGAAGGTGAAGACTGAGGAAAATTGGGAGAGATTTCCCTCAGGAGAAAAACCCAAATGGGAGATGAATTGAAAACTTGGCCTCTCTGCGAGGCTGGTGAAAGGACTGGCAAAGAAGCAGGGTAAGAGGAGCAGTGACTGAGTCAGAGCCTCGGAGCAATTAAAAGCACAGGTGTTTTCTCCATGTGAGAATCATCTGACACTGCCAGCTTAAACAAGTATTTTACTACATGCTTTTAAATCTCCCCTGCTTTTAATTGCCCCCAAATAGTTCATGCTCACAATTAAGAAGCTTCTTTTTAATTTGCTTTGCAGTTTCATCTACTATTTAAAACGGCAGGCCTGATGCCAGCATTCTTGCTAGCAAGAAGCACTAAAATGGCTGCCATCAACTTGTAGCCATGTTTTACAACACAAAAGAAATGGCTTCTGAAGCAAGGGCTCTCATGCACTTAAACGAAAAGGCTACTTTCTTCCCTGTGATAAATCTTTTCTCTTCGGAATCGGAACCAATGACAAATGCGCCTCTCTCTCTCTCTCTCTCTCTCTCTCTCTCTCTCTATATATATATATATATACTTGCTGAAGTCCAATAATTTGCCCTTTTGTCAGAAATGCTTGTCTTGACTAAAAATAAGCTGCTAAATCCATGACATCTAAGATAAATAAAAAGATAGTTTTCTAGCACAAATGCAGCCTCCCTCTCCTCGGCATCCAAAGGTCAAAAGCTGCAAAACCTAGTCCATTAACCTCTCTAAATGGTTGTGATATTAAAAACTGACTCTCAATATCCAAGGGTCATGATCGAGAGCAATAACCATCCGCAATAAAGAATTATGACTCTAGTACATTATCCATCTATAAAATGGTCATTTACGACACCAGCGTACTGGCCATCTGTGCCAGCTATAGACCACCCATCTCTAAGAATCATTACACACATTCAATTATGGGGTTATGATAGAAGTTGTAAAGTCTTATTAAGTTTCAAAGGAGAGTACAAAGATACCTACTGTGCCTTTAGCAAAGGGGCAGGGAAACTCAACAGCAAATCCTCCACCTGAAGATTTAACTAAGGATGAACGCCTAGCAGGAAATGGCCACTCAAAGGATGCTTTTGAGCACAAGGTGGTAGCTGTGTTTTATGCCACTACATAGATATTTCAAATTTAATTAGAAATTACCTTGTCACTGCATCTTCCTCTCTGTTTCTCCAATCAGCCTGAACCAACGGAGAGACAGAGAGGTTTTCTTAATATATGGGTATAGTTACTTTGCACCTGAAGCAACCTCTCCTAGCTATTTCATGGTGCTATAGCTCTTCCAAGTAAGGAAATATAGACTGCATGACAAAGAATTGCTGAATTAGGTACAGAAAGGTGGGATCAGATAGATGCAGCCTTTGAAGAACTAATTTAGGAATAAATCTAGCCCATGCATGCATTAAGTTGATCCTTGGTTTCAAACTGAAATCTTTGATTCACAACCACTGAAGTGTAGGTATTAAACACACACACACATTCACAGTGCAATTCTGTTCATGCTTATTCAGAAGTAAACCAACAGAGTTTAATGAGGCTTGCTCCCAGGTAAGTGTGTATAAGACTGCAGCCTAACAGTGCAATCCTAGCCATGTCTACTCAAAGTAAGTCCCAATGAATTCAGAGGGGTTTACTGCCAGGTAAGTAGGGTTAGGCTTACAGCCTAAAACTCTTGTTGCTCTCCCACAATCCTACAAAAGGAAATGTGACTTTATCTTCATAAATCTGTCTTTGAACTTTAAAATAAATTGTTATTTGTATATATGAACTATATGTCAACATTTACAGCAGAGAGTTCCTGACCTGCCTCAGTTGCCATTATTCCAGTGGCAGAAAAACTTTAGGACTCACTTGTCTGTGGTAATTTTTTTTTGGTCAAGTTCTACAACTAACCAAAAATAAATTTAACTTTAACAACAACAACAACAACAACAACAACAACAAGACAAGACAAGACAAGACAGAGAAGCTAGTAGGAGAACACTTCAATCTCCCAGGACATTCAATACAGGATCTCAAAGCAGCTGTCTTATTACAAAAGAATTTCAGAAACAGACTTGAAAGAGAAGTTGCTGAATTACAACTTATCACTAAACTGAAAACTATGGAGAGACCTGGTCTTAATAGAGATATTGGATTCCTGTCTCATTACATATGTTAATCATCTGCATACTATCCCTTGCTTTTTCCTGTAGGACTCATTGCAGTCGTTAACAGTTGTCAACAGGTTTACCATACCCATTGAGTCAATCACCCATCTCCTACTACCCTCCTGAGAAAACCCCCACCCCACCCTCCCACTACATATAAGGGTCTGGTGACTTCTGTTTCAGTGTATCTGAAGAAGTGTGCATGCACACGAAAGTTTATACCAAGAACAAAATTAGTTGGTCTCTAAGGTGCTACTGGACAATTTTTTTATTTTTATATATATTTCAACTGTGTCAGACCAACACGGCTACCTATCTGAATCTAACAACATAGAAGTGCTTGTTTTGTGCTTGGTATCATTATGATTATTGTGGAAGCCTCTGTGGATTTTTTTTACCCAGCAAGTAAGGTAGTAATGCCTTTGTGATAACTTCAGGTATTAACCAGCCCTGGTTAAAAAACCATTATTTTTGGTTTTTACTTCTGAAGTCTTCAAGAATTGTACCACAGAGCATATGAGGTTGGCTACAGTCTCCAGTTTAGAGATGGGTGAACAACTGCAAGAAGTATCTTCAACTATCTAAAGAGCTGTCACATAGAAGATGGAGCTAGCTTGTTTTCCCCTGCTCTGGAGGGTGGGATTCAAACCAATGGCTCCAAGTTAAAAGAAACTCTACAATTCTATAATTCTATGAAAACGTTGAAGTGTTCTGAAATGGCTTGTTAATTCTTGCACATGTGCAATTGGTTTGTGTAGCAAATATTTTAATGGATTGTATCAGAAGGCAAGGCTGTTGTTGTGCCCCCCCCCATGTTAACTAATGACTTGCCTTTTTAAAGGTCACATCTATATGATGTATGGAATCCCCTGCCCTTGGAGGCTGCTTGTTTCCTGGAAATTACCAGCAAAATTGATGGTTGGAGGCATAAGCCAATGTATTGTTCTGCAAATTATATAGCCACTGTAAATAGTTCAAGTCAATTGTGATAATCCACAAAATCATGCAACGACATAGCACCATTTTTCTGAGCACTTAGTCTGAGAAGCGCATATCAGGAACACAATATAAGCTCATAATATTGTGCAAGAGTGCAAGACCACTCTCATGATTAATGGAGCTCACCTCAGAATCCAGTTGCTCACTCCAAAGCTGGTAAACCTGTATTTGCAGTCAGTTATATTTGAACTTCAGCATTGTCCGTAGTCTTTTCTGACCATGCAGCATGACTGGCTACTGTAGAGACACATACAGTGATACCTCGGGTTACAGACACTTCAGGTTACAGACGCTTCATGTTACAGAGTCCGCTAACCCAGAAATAGTACCTCAGGTTAATAACTTTGCTTCAGGATGAGAACAGAAATCGTGCTCCAGCAGTGCAGTGGCGCGGTGGCAGCAGGAGGCCCCATTAGCTAAAGTTAAGAACAGTTAAGAACAGGTTAAGAACAGTTTCAGGTTAAGAACGGACTTCCAGAACAAATTACGTTCTTAACCCAAGGTACCACTGCACAAAACATCACAGGAGAAGCTATACCTTCCTCCTTTTTCTCCAGTGGTAGTAGCCCATGAGCAGATTCTGATAATGGGAACTCTGGATCCAAGCCATTATTTGGGCAGTAATGTTATGAGTTATGGTATAGTCTTTATAATGCTTGACCTCAAAAGTCACAGATTTTTACCACTTTTTTATACTCCTGAAACAAACTTTAACTCAATATCTTTGATACAGCAGTGTGAATTTAGCTTTAAGACTAAATTGATAGTAGCCCCTTCCGCATGGAGGGCGAACACCCTGTTACCTTCCTGTTTGTGTTTATATTTATTTGTAGACTGTTCACAGAGAAAAAAGGGATATACTGAGGTCAGGGGTGGGGACAGTGTATGATTCGAGTCCCCCACCCACCCTTATGCTCACATGTTCAGCATATGTTTCCAGACCATGTCTAGAAGAGCTACTCATTATAAAAATGTAAGAGCCCCGATGAATCAAAGGCCTATCAAGCCTAGCATTCTCTTCCCAGTGGCCAACCAGATTCCAATGGGAAGCCCAGAAGCATGATTTGAGTGTAATCGTACTCTCCCACCAAAGTTCCCCAAAACTGGTACTCAGAAGCATACTGCCTCAGATGCTGGGCATAGCATATAGCCATTATGAGTAGCCACTGATATCTTCATCCTCCAGAAATGTCTCTAGTCACCTCTTAAAGTTCCAAGTTGTATTACAATTAACATCTCCCTTCTTTAGACAAGTTTCCCCTTGATCTCCTGACCTGAAGCCACTGATCTAATTGTTTTAATGGCTGTGTGGCGTTTGCCCTCCTATGTGTGTGACATCATACTGGGTTCATAGGGAAAGGGTTAACTAATTGTAAAATGACTAACCAATGGGAATCCAGGGGGCAGAGTTAACTGTGTATAAGGTTTAAGCACAGAGGTTTTTTTAGGGAGTTAGAGTTGTTGAGAAGACACTCTGGAAGAGACAGAGAAGATAAGTCTGTGGGTTGGGCTAGTCTGGTATGAGAGAGTGAGAGAATTTGTTAAGAGGAGTCAGTCAAACAGTTGAGATAATCAGGCAGAAGGTATTAGGAAGGTATAGGCCGGTAAAGAAACTAAAGTTAAGATACTGACAGGAATATTATCTGAGAAACCATAAACTTGTTAATGTTTGCAAAATAAACTTGTTTTTTTGTTTGTTCACTTTTAACAACTGACTGGACTCGGTGTTTTACCAGAGAGTAAGTGCTTGGTGGCAGCGGGGAAGTGAGCACAGTGGTGGCACAGGGATCAATAGACCGTTAAACATCCGTGGACCCTGTGTGATCGCCACAGGCTGTTTTAACTGTTTTCATTCTTATGCTGCTTATTTTGTTATATGCTTTAATTATGAATGTTTTGATGTTTTGATGACATTATTTTATTGTTTATTGTAATTATGCATGGTTTATTGTTATAAACCTAGACAGCATCTTAAAAAGCAGAGACATCACCTTGCCAACAAAGGTCCGTATAGTAAAAGCTATGGTTTTCCCAGTAGTGATGTATGGAAGTGAGAGCTGGACCATAAAGAAGGCTGATTGCCGAAGAATTGATGCTTTTCAATTATGGTGCTGGAGGAGACTCTTGAGAGTCCCATGGACTGCATGAAGATCAAACCTATCGATTCTGAAGGAAATCAGCCCTGAGTGCTCACTGGAAGGACAGATCCTGAAGCTGAGGCTCCAATACTTTGGCCACCTCATGAGAAGAGAAGACTCCCTGGAAAAGACCCTGATGTTGGGAAAGATGGAGGACACAAGGAGAAGGGGACGACAAAGGACGAGATGGTTAGATAGTATTCTCGAAGCTACCAGCATGAGTTTGACCAAACTGAGGGGGGCAGTGGAAGACAAAAATGCCTTGTGTGCTCTGGTCCATTGGGTCACGAAGAGTCGGACACAACTAAACATTGTTATAACTGGTTTTACACTTAGAAACCCTTCCGGCAAATAAGCAGTGTATGTGCATATAAACTTATATATTGTGGCTGGCATCGATCTATCTCGAGAGACAATGGAGTGTGCCTCCGGGGGTGAAGTCAAACCACTGCACTAGCAGCACTAAAGTGACCTCCCAGGGGCACATGGCTGGGCAGGGTGTATGGAGTTCCTGGGTTGCCAAGACGACAAGAGACCTCTCCCAGCCTCACTGATGTGATCCAAAGGAAAGCAGAGCAACACATTTGGCACCAGCTTGGCTGCAGAATTTGCTGGAAGGAACCATACAAAGAACCATCCAACTGTCTTAGGGACTCCACTCTGGATTTGTGTAGCGTTTTCTCCTTAGCCTTTTCTTCGCCCAAAGATATCCCGCAAGGCAGCAGAGGTTTAGGATCAGATTTTTCCTTCTTCCAGAAGGGCTACTTTCCAAGGTTGACGGGCCCCATCTGCCCCTCACTTCCCTCTACAAGCAAGTGCAGAAACCACCTTCTTGACCATTGAACTCACTACTAGTCTCATCCACTCAATCTGCTGGAGCCTGCAGGGGAAGTCCCTAACTCATTAGTTGAGACTCATCGGTTACCATCACGTAGCCAGCTAGTCGAAGCCATTCCCAGAAAGTGGCTGCTGTCACACACTGACAGCTTCTAGGAGCCATAGGTAAAAGATGAGTGCAGGGTGAGGACCAAAGGTGGACAAACTACCCCAGAAGAAACATGGCATGTCTCCCCCCAGGGGTACTGCTAACACCCCATACACCCCAAATATCTAAATGATACAGTCAACTATTTTAAGCCAAGTTATTTAACTTCTTGGCACCTAATTTGGGTAATTTGAAAACTGGTATCACTGAAGGAAAAAAATGTCTCTTAAATCACTGATTGCTATCCACTTTGATATCCTGGAAAACATCGCTGTAGAAGTACTTCAACACACACACAAACCTTGTAACAGTTGGACTACAATTCAATTTTATGCATGTCAACTCCACCATAAATTAAATGGCACTTACTCCCAGGTAAGTGTGTATAGGATTACAGCTATAGTCATGATAAATAGAAATCCATCTTGACATACAAAGTAGCCACATGTCACAAATGACTTAGAGTGCAGTTCTGCACACAGTTATGCCACTTAAATCCTATTGAATTGATAAAATGGAATTTAAATACCCTGTGTGCAGGACTGCAGACTTGTTGTGCACTCCATCTAATTATAGTAATTATAGTACCCAGATGCGTTTCACATAAAAGGTTTGTCTAGAAACTTTGAAATTAACCTCTTTTCCAGGACTCAAAAACCTGGTACATATGTGCAGCATAAACAATGAAGCTAATCATATCAAAGGTTAAAAACAGGTCAGCAAACTGGAGAAATCTTTAAGACTTTTAACAAAAGGGATAATGTTTCAAACTATGTTCCCTATGATTGAAACATTTTTTTTAAAAAAAATGAGCAGCACATATCAGATAAAATTAGTTTAAATTACTTTGGTTTCCTTTTTAAAGAATGCTGTATAAATTAAAATTAAAGGGAAACTTAAAAAAAAAATCCATGCAACTATATTTTACTTATTTGTGGAATAACTCCCCACATTGATTCAAGGTGCCTTAACGTATATATAAAAACCATAAAAGAAGTACACCGCACCAAAAGGCAAAAAAAGAGAACAGCAGACTAAATCTGAGTCTGTTTCTCTCTCTCTCTCTCTCTCTCTCTCTCTCTCTCTCTCTCTCTCTCACACACACACACACACACCATTTTAACCACTCACTCAGAATGCATGCAAAAATATAAGCACTTCCAACATTTGTGACTGGGCAAATCCCCAATGCCAATAACGTTGTGGGGGTGTCCACAATACCTTTTGGAGGAGTTAAGGGCCCAGAAAAGTTGGAGATCCCCCCAATTTAGCCTAAGAAACCCATATTTTAATTCTAGTCATTAGAGTGATGCATTGGTGTAATCCAAGAGCACATATTCCCTGGAAATCTTTCCTTATTGGAAATATGTTGAAGTACATAAGGGATGTACTTTTATGTTTGCAATGCATACCTACATGTTTTCTGCATCGGTCTCTGTTGGAAGGCACTTTTACAGTTTATTAGCATCCAAAAGTGGAGGAAATTGATAGCTTATAGGAATTTGACCTTATAGGAATTTGATGGCTATCTAACACGGTCATATACTAAATTATAAGCTTGTTCATAGGTCCTTGCACTGAAACTGTTTCAGTATTTTTTCTTGCATCCCTGCAAAACCCAGATGTAAAACAAATCTAGGAAGAAGTGCTAGAGTTTTGCTCAGGGGAAAATGACTAAAATATAGAACAGGAGATGCACTCTGGAGCCTGGTATTTTCTTTAGAAGACTATATGCTCATCATCTCTCATCCACCACTTTATAAAATGAACTTTATACTTTCTATTTTATTTTTATTTTATTTGGATGTGCTGAGTGTATCTAGTGCTTTTATGTGTCCCTTTATTTTATTGATTCTTTCTCTACTCTAAAAAAATAATGGGCTTTTAGAATCCCACCGCTACTAAAAATTTATCTTTCTCACTTTCTTGTTCATTTCTTTTTAAAACCCATACATTTAGCTAGTAACCCATACATTTAGCTAGTAACCTTTACACATGATCAGATGTGATTGGCCAATTACAAACCTGAAAAAAACCCCACAACGTCTAGTAGAGTTTATGGTTCTGAGGGAAAACACACATGTATAGTTATGTACATTTTTGCTGTTTCATTGACCCACCTTTCGGCTATTCCTCCCCCCCCCTTTGAAATCTTTGTTGATATAATGTTGTATGAGATCCAAGCGTACGTTCTTTGTGCTGGTGAAATTAAAATTCATTTCCCAGTGAATAAGACTAATTGCTTCTTCAACCAAAGCTGGATTATTGGTCTTATTACAGGAGCAGAAGTGATGTGGGGGGGGGAGGAAGGGGGCAGAAAGAAGGGGCAGGGTGCCAGCAAGACTGCAGTATTCAGTTACACTTGAAATGATTTGTAATTCTGAGTAATCACTTAGGACAAGCCCTTGCACCATTTTATCTATACATGACTCTAGGCCAAAGTCAATACTCATAGTAAAATAATGAGATGAAGCTAACTGAGCCCTTTTATTAATGCTCCAAGGAGCAAATCCAATGCTTGAGCTTCTCCCATGGAAAGTATCCACTTCTTCCTAAAAATGAACAAGTGGGTCACGATGCCCAGTGGCAACTGGGGTACCTGCTTCTGCAGCAATGATAAGAAAAGTATCAGAAGCCTTCCCCCCGCCTTTCCGTAGTTGTTGTTTGTCCACTCTGCCCTGTGAAGCTGCAGGTGAAACCGCATGAATTTTGCATTACCTCGAGGCTCATTAGAGAAATCTGTCTCTCTCCTAATAGTTTCTTCTGACTGGGGGTGGGAGGGGGAGGGAAGAGGGGGGAATCACATAAAGAAAACACAATGAACCTAAACAGATAACACACGGTGTGAAGTATCTGCGGTTTCTCTTAGCGCTGCCAATATTGCGCTGGCTAGCTGAACCAACTGCGCAAGGTTTCGCTGGAGCTGATGTATGTAGCAATCAATATTATTGTTCCTAGTTCAATGGCAGCATTTCTGAGCCTGACTGGACTCTGTTGTCAAAAGGCTTCCCATTATTAGTATGGAATAATAATTAGTTATGGGTAAGTGTTTGGGCTAACTGATAAGAAAGAAACTGACTTCATTGTCCTTTTGATGTAGCTTTCATTGATTTCCCCACACACACTGAAGTTATTTTCTTCATGCACAATCATTATTTCTTTCATTACATGGCATCTGTATCCCAAGACTTTTTGATGCTTTCTGTTAAAGAAATATTCTGTTTATAAAACAACAATGGTTTGCGGTGTGCAAGAATGCTTCTAGTAGAGAAGCCAGCTGAGCTTAAGAATGTTAAGTTTGCTCAACAATAAAGTCAAGCCACATTCTGGAATTTAGCAATTGAAATCCACTCACATTCCAGATTAAAATCACCCACATTATCCCATCTAGATCCTGCCTATTACAAAAATAAGGTTGAAAAAGTGTCCGGGTGACCCCACAACACCTGTCAGCAACTTTGACAAGCCACCTTCCTTGGATATTGGTGCATCTCCCAGCCATCTGTAAATAAATTAGTGTGTATAAAGTAGACCCCTGGAGATCCAAGGCCTTCAGGGACATTGGGACTTGACTTTGGCATCAAAGATGTTAGGCAAAGACAGGGGGACTTTGGCCCTCCAGATGTTGCTGATTTACAACTCCCATCAGCTCCAGCAATTGTGGCCAATGGCCAGGGATGATGGGAGTTGCAGTTCGGCAACATCTGGAGAGTCAAAGCTTCTCAACTCCTGATGTAGGGTTCATATCATTGGTCATCTGTTGCTGGAAGCTTTTCTTCTTGGAAGTCCACCACACATATTAATGCAAAATGAAAGAATCGCTCTCTCCAGGTTGCGGAGTTCTTTTCCTGTCCATGTGGTTCATCAGCAAAGTCCTCCCACCATTCTCTGAGAAAGTCTCATTTCATTTCAGAACAGATAGTCTGGCCCCTGAAATACCCATTGCGTTAGCCCCATGGCTCATAGGATCAGACTAGCCAATCAAAGTCCATCAACTTCAATGGTTTATTGACTGAGATGTGATGGCTTTAAGAAACTTAATTTCTGAGGTTTTACATTATCTCAACTGCATGATCCATGTTCAGTATTTGTCTTTTTGCATTTCTTCCAGCTGCTCTTCATGATGTGCTTAGTTCTAGAGGTACCGGAAAGAAGGGATTAAGATGATTGAATCTGTTCAAATGAAACTCCAAATGATAACTGAAATCAACAAAACAACTCACAATTGACTTTCCAGGCACAAAGCCTTGGTATTGTCTTTAATGAATGGCAGTGTTTTTCCAGGGTTTGAGACAGAGGTCTCTCCTATCCTTACCTGGAACTACCAGGAGCTCAACCTGGGTCATTTTGGAGGCAAAACATGTGCTCTGTTATTCTATTATTATTTTAAAAAATAGGTTTTAACATACTGTGCTTTCATATCAATAAACACCTCTTAAAAAAGAAGAAGCATACATTGTCTCCAATGGCAGCATTAGTTTGAAAGCTATAGGGATGACCTTTTGCAAATCTAGGGCAGAAAAGGTGACATGCCCAGTTGAAAAAGCAAATAGCATTACAATACAGAGCTCTACATAATTCTTCCAGTCAACCAAAAAAGTGTGTGTGTGTGTGTGTGTGTGTGTGTGTGTGTGTGTGTGTGTAGGGGAATGCATAGCTTCATTAGGTAGCTTTCAGAACAGTTTCCCCAAGAAGAAATAAGAACATTGTTTGAGCAGTCAGACATTCATTTGTGTGAGTGGAGATTGCATTTAGGTCATGCAGGAAAAACAGTGTGTTGCCCTAGCTATCAGTAGCGCAATACTCTTTACAGCGAGTCCTACTGTGAACTAAATTCAGGCCCAGTAGGTGTACCTCTATTGTCTTCAGTGAAGCTGCACTTGCTGCCACCAAATTGGAATTGGACCCTATTCCCTATTTGCTAGTTGAAAACAGAATATACTATCACCAGACGAACATGTGGGCCAATGGATTTCAGAGCCCAATACTCCATTACCAGCTACTGTGTATTTTGTATATGCAGAACTATACAGAATTGTAGAGTTGAGAGGGGTCATCTAGGTCAAGTCCTTGCAATGTGGGAATCTTTTGGCCAACATTGCACTCAGACCCACGACCCTGAGATCAAGAGTCTCATGCTCTATCAACTGAGCTAGATAGCTAAGACATCACAGTCCTATAGTCCACCTATACAGCTAAATAACTATTACAGTGGTACCTCGGGTTAAGTACTTAATTCGTTCCGGAGGTCCGTTCTTAACCTGAAACTGTTCTTAACCTGAAGCACCACTTTAGCTAATGGGGCCTCCCGCTGCTGCCACGCCGCCGGAGCACAATTTCTGTTCTCATCCTGTAGCAAATTTCTTAACCCGAGATACTATTTCTGGGTTAGTGGAGTCTGTAACCTGAAGCGTATGTAACCTGAAGCATATGTAACCCGAGGTACCACTGTACCGTCATTTGTCTGGTGTTCCTAATGATTACTTAAAATCTTCATTTTATTTTAGTTCTTCTAACAACCTCTGGAGTAAGACTCTATTACTCCCTTTTTACAGGTGGGGGAAAAGAGTGGTGCCAACCAAAGCTAGCCAGCAGATTTCTAATTGACATGAGATCTAAAATATATAATGATACCCAATTCTATTTCTCCATTACATCTCATTCAGGAGAGGTTGTGGAAGCCATAGAATGATGCTAGACTAAGTGGCAGAATGCACAAAGGTCAATAAACTGAGCTTGAATCCAGGCAAGACAGAGGCCTTGTGGGCAGTTCCTCATGTTCTCCTTAATCGATCTCTGTCACTCTGGCCAAGTGACCTCTGTGGCCAGGAGTGGTTCTTACCAGCTGTAGCCAGCATGTAATCTGTTACTGTTCCTAGACCACAACAGCTCAACCACAGTGGGCCATATATTGAGATTCCCAAAGCTTGATTACTGTGACATGATTTATATGGGGTTGCCCTTGTATATGTGCCTGGAAATTTCAACTAATACACAATGCAATGGCCAGACTGCTCACTAGAACAAATTACTGACAACATGCTATTCTGCTGCTGAGAGAACTACATTGGTTGTCAATTTACTACCAGGCCAGGTTCGAAGTACCTGTGTTAATTTACAAAGCCATAAACAACTTGTGCCCTAAGTACATTTAGGATCCTCTGATTCTTTATGTTCTAAGATCCTTTTGTGGTTCTCCATGTTCCTGAGGTTCAGTTGGTACTCACTAGGGACTACAGCTTTAGTGTGGTGGACCCTTTCTTGTGGAACTCCCTATTAAAAGAGACTCAGCAGGGACCATCTCTCCCTGCTTTCAGACGTGTTTTGAAAACTATATTGTTTAGCCAGGCTTTTGCAATATGAATTTTCTCTTTTTAACTGATCAGTGTTTCTTTAAATTTTATGGATGTTTTTATGGATGCTCTTCTCTAATTTTATTTTTACTTATTGTGTATTTGCTATATTTTCATGAAAGGGTGGGTTATAAACTCGTAAATAAATAGATAAAAACTCAGGCTGCATTTCAAACCCATGGAAGTTTGGATTTTGAAGGGACAGAGGAAGCTTTTCTTCTGGAATAAAAAAAGCTTGAAAATTATCTATACACTTAATCTGTTTATTTCTCTGTGAAATCCAGGCATTACATTGTGCAAAATGATATGCTAAGGACTTCTTTACATAGAACAAACTTTCTACACAGACAGCACTTCTTTGTAGGAAATTGCAGGTTTCCCAAATGTAAATGGTCATATCTCATATCTTGATGGAAAGCCAGGTGTATGTATTGCACAGTAATTGTGTGCAACTGTTGAACGTATTTGTCGATGTGCAGGTTACTCATTATTCATAAAACAGATGTTAATCTTTTGTGAAGCAGACCTAGCAGCAAAATCCTGAAACTGTAATATTTTTAAAGATGTTCTATGACTACTCCACTTCCTCCTCAATATGCTTAGTTTAGGATTGCCATTCAGTTCAAATGAGTAGGCTGTCCAAGTCAGCATGGTTTGACTGAAGCTGCTGGTCACGGAATAACATCACACGGAGTCTTACATCATTCCATAGGCTGTAATAGGAAAAACTATGCTGAACTCCCACGAAACTCTGCAGCTGTATATAAAAGCATGCCAATGTGCCAGTATTCAGACTCATTACCAGTCTCATTTTAAGTTTATCAGATAACTAGATCAAAGTAGAGCGTGCAATTTTAGCAACAATTTTTGAATGTGGCTTTTATTTTCAGAACCTTGACTTCCCTCACTTCAGAAATAAAATATGGCTAATGATGATCTGGAAACTATTAACTTTAGAAAAGAACAGTTTAAAGTATTTGATTCCCCTTTGATGAAGTGTGAACACTAGACCTTTCTCCCAGAGGTGTAATTGAGATTTGCACTTTTTAAAAAATAAGTTAGTAAGGGGAGAAGCAGGGTGAAGAGGATGAGGGAAATGATATTTTAGGTTCGTTACTTCATTGAAGAGAAACCATGAATCCAATGAGCAATCTGTTAGCAAGCCTTGAATTTTCATTTCACACCAAAGTTATCAATGCTGCATAACCTTCTTTGTTGAAAATGCCATTGATTTTGCAAACTTCAAGCATCAGTTGTCTGTGTCCAGTTGGGTATTAATCATTGGTCTTTTGCTCTTTTGCAGATTTTTCAAAAACAAACCTAGTTTGGGCTTTAGTCCCTACCCCCATCAACAATCTTTGTTTAATTGTTGATGTTTTGGATTCTCTTTACTGGTCAGGATTTTAAAAACACAACTATTTCTGAATGCACAAGGGGCTTTTGTGATTATCAAAAGCAGCCCCCTATCCTTTCTATCAGATGGAAACTTGCATTTGAAACTCTCAAAAGCAATTTGTGATATCCAGTGAATCCAAAAACTGCTACTCTAAATCCATTTTGATTGGGCTTTAGGCCGAGTTTCAGCACTGAGACTGCCTTGGTTGCTCTGTCTGATACCTGTGTTAGGGAAAAGGGGGAGTGTTCCCTCTCAGTGCTCCTTGACATGGACGAATGCTGTTGGGATTGGAATAGCAGGACCAGATGGTGGGGAAAGAATGGGATGGCCTGAACTGCAGAACCTAGATTGGAGGAAGGTTGATCTCCAAATTCTCCCCACTTTGCCACTTTGAAAGAGAAAGGAGGGTTGCTGGCTCTCCCTGCTGACTCTCCTATGGAGAGAGGAGCCTCAGTGGAGGTTGATTAGGCCTTTGATCAGTCAATGTGGGAGGCTGAACAGGAGGCATAAGAAACTGAACATGAGTCTGAACAGGAGGGTACAGTCTTGTCACCTAAAACAAGGCACCTGTTGGACATCGTTGTCACTTCATTCCATTGGAGTAAATGGCAATTCCGGTTTTCTGCAGATTGCTGTTTGTTCTGATTTAGACCTAAAGAGTAGGTTTTCCCTGGGAAAGGAGTCGGGCAAGGGGGAAATTGCTCGGACCCATACCTTCTAGGCACAGCACAAGCAGAAGTGCGAACGAGCCCTCTGTTGTGTCTTGGCTTCCCTTCTCCATAGCCCATCAGTCACTAAAGCTCTAACTGGTCCATCTACCCTACAACTATATAATGGTTAATAGAATGGTTTTACTTTCTTCAGTTCCATTTATGAGCCCCGTGAACTGGAATTTTGTGAGGTCATTCTGCAATCTTCAGGAATAAGTCATAACAGTTCAATGAATCATTATACTCTTTTCTCATGCTATTTCAGTGACCCATCTTTTCTACTTCCTCAGTTATTTCCCTTATCATTAAGCACATTCTGTCCTTAGCGTTTCTTCCCAAAGTACTTCTGGTCAAAATGATTTGTGCTTTTGTTATCGTGGTCAATGTGATCAAACTTCCAGCAGATTAAGGAGCTGTGGTGCTTCTCCATTCCTGCCAACCCTCAGACCACAATTTGGCAACTTTCCATTTTTGCAGCATTTCTTACAAAGGCATCCCTTCAAGGTATTACAGTCTTGGCAAAATATGTAATATAATAAAGTCTTTGGAATGTTTGGCTGCAGCCATGGCTTTACATCTGAATCCTCCATTTGTGCTGGATTTTATTTTCAAATCAATCCCACCAGATGGTTTTATATCTTCACGGTCTTATATCATGGTTGTGAACTATCAACTGCAAGAGGTGGTAATGGTTACCACCTTGGATGCCTTTAAATGATGATTAAACAAATAAATGGGAGATATCAACCTATGCCTGCCACAATGACTATGTTCTACCTCCAATGTCAGAGGCAGCACGCCTCTGAATACCAGTTGATGGGAATGGTAGGTGGGCAGGTGTTGCACTCATATCCTGCTTGTGGGCTTCCCAGAGGCATCAGGTTGACCACTGTGAGACAAGGATGCTGGACTAGATGGGCCACTGGACTGATCTAGTAGGGTATCGAGTTCTTATGTCCACTGTAAGAGGCAATACACGTCTGAATACCAGTTGCTGAGAATCCCAAGTGGGAAGAATGCTGGTCCTCTCAGGTCCTGCTTGCAGACTTTCTGGATGGCCACCATAAGAACAAAATGCCAGAGTAGATGGGACTTATTCAAAAGGGCTCTTCTTATCTTCTTATGATAATCATTTAGGGAACATAGGAATGTGTCATATTCTGATCCACCACCACCTTTCTAAGAAAGTAACTATACAACTTGTATGCTCAGATGCAAGGTGAATTTAACCTATAGACAGCTGTGTTTCATACCTATGGACAGCTGTGTTCTGCAGTGCACTAGGGTGCTTTTATATTGGCCCAAAACTCTTATATATCTATTGAATGTGCATGCATAATATATTATTCCTGAGTTGCATATTTTCAGTATAATCACACTGCTGCATACTAGATTGGCATGAAGAGTCATAAGAAACGATATTTCCCCCCTGCACAAATACTGAGCCAGGCTACTTTAATTTTAAGCATGTGGATTCGGAAGAGAAATGTGCTTCTAGGTTTACCCTTGACTGTCCCTGGTGACAAATAATATAAGCTCCCAAATGTGTTTTGACCTTCCTAGGCTAAAGGCCAAATCTTCAAAGCAGTGCTGCTAAAAATGTTCCAAAGGAGATGGTTTACTAGAGTGCCACAACTCATAGCTCAGTCCTGCATGAACACCTTTGACAGCAGACGATGGCTAAACAAAAACAGAATAAGAACATGATCTCTGTAAAAGATCCCTTAAGCCCCCTTCTTTTGGGTGGGGTGGGGCAGGGGGAGGGAGAGAAAGGAAGTGTTCTGAAATAACTTCCCTTTACAGCAAGATCAGTTTAATCATATTCAGTTTACAAATTCTAGCTTTGATTCAGAAAATCAGTGGTGATGTTATCTTACAGGATACACAATGTTTCTATATATGCCAAACTAACACATTTATCTCTTTGGTACATATACCAGGCATCTCTGAACTCTCTTCTGAAAACTATGTAGTAGAGAAAACAAAACTATGGAAGAATTCCAGCTTAATTTAAATATATATTTGAGAAATAAAAACAAGGAATTTAAAAGCAGACTTGCAATATGTTTTCTACAATTATCTCTCCCCCCCCCCCCCGTCCCCAGGAAATGTCTTCGGTGCGAACCAATAAATATATATCAGCCTGACATCACAGCCATCCTATGATGGCAATCCTAGCCGAATGCTTGTGAAATAGGGGATAGAGGAAGAAAAAGAAATTAATAAGGATACAAGGAAGGCTGTATTTTCATATTTTGTTTGAACAGTCACAGAAACAAACCTAAAAAACCTATGCAGAGGCAAATATGTGGAAAGATGGTGGATCAACAAATATTTTGTGCAATTTAATGATTTATAAGTCAGAGGACCCTTAGGTATTATAATCCAGGGCAATCTCTGAGACATTAGTGGTTTTATTCAAAATCTCGAGTGACAAGTGACGATTCAGGCAACTGTAGAAGGGTCACGTTAATGGATCAATGCATAATGGAAGGAGGATAAAATATCAAAGTTCTGATGTTTATCTAGGATACTTATTCCTGCAACACAAGGACATAGTGAAACACCTCAAAGAAACATGTTGACTTGTTCCATTGCTTTAGTTCTAATGAGATAATTCTGGAGATGTATGCAGCAGTGTATATTAAAAATCCTGAACTGTAACTTGAGTACCCTGATATGTATTTATGAATTTTAGATTCAACCCTACATTTTTGCTCCATAAAAGAACGCTGATGCAGTTTCCAGAATAAAACCACAAAAATACAGTAAAAACAACAATATAAAAACCAAATACCCCAAATCTTGGGAATTCTAAGAAACCAATATATCTGCTTTGAAAACAGTGGTTAGAAACAGCATAGTTTTGAAAAGTTCAGTCCGCCATCTTGATTCAAAATGGCATCCAACTGTATTGAAACATAGATAGTAACCTGCTCCTTAATCTCAGGAACCATCATACAAAATTTGGTTACAATATCTGAAGAAGTGCCAAATACATACAAACAACTTTCCAAAATATATAGTAGATTAAAAAATCAACTTGGTCAATTTAAAAACACATTGCCATAGGCGAGGGCTGAAAGAGATTCAAGGCATGGTGAAATATAATAGTCCTTTGCCTCCATCCTGAAATATTAGCTATTGCTGTCTTATGAGCATACTGATATATATTTAACAGTATATTTCCCCCACATTATCAGTCTCAGAAACTGAAATGGAAACTGTATGTACTCCCTCAGATTTTCTATTCATTTGCCATGTAGGTGAGCAAGGTCCTGGCTTCCTGCTGGTATACTGTAGTCATTCAGAAACATGGAGTTTGGAACCAGATACAATTAGCAGGCGCTAATGTTTTACCCCCAAACCTAGACTGGACATACTATGTCTTCAGATGCTATTTTCACATTACAGGAGAGGCTATTAGCTGATCACTGGTATTAGTTTTCTAGTGAAAGATGCACAGGCATGCTATATTATGGCATGAAGAAGGGAAAGGTATTCCCTTAGGCAAGAAAGGTTGATACAAGATTATAATTAATAAAGGAAAGATAGCTGTCTAAAATTCAGGAACAATTAGAATCATAGAACTGCAGAGTTGAAAGGGACCCCGAGGGTCAGCCACCCCAGCCTCTTGCAATGAAGGAAACTCAACTGATTCATACATGCCAGATGCCCATAAAGGTAAAGGTAAAGGGACCCCTGACCGTTAGGTCCAGTCGTACCCGACTCCGGGGTTGTGGCGCTCAGCTCACTTTATTGGCCGAGGGAGCCGCCGTACAGCTTCCGGGTCATGCGGCCAGTATGACTAAGCCGCTTCTGGTGAACCAGAGCAGCACACAGAAACACCGTTTACCTTCCCGCCAGAGCGGTACCTATTTGTCTACTTGCACTTTGACGTGCTTTCGAACTGCTAGGTTGGCAGGAGCAGGGACCGAACAATGGGAGCTCACCCCGTCGCGGGGATTCGAACCGCCAACCTTCTGATCGGCAAGTCCTAGGCTCTGTGGTTTATCCAACAGCGCCACCTGCGTTCCTCCAGATGGCCATACAACCTGCTGAAAAACCAGCAGTGTAGGTGAGTGCACCACCATTCCACTGTTGAATAACTCTTACTGTCAGAAAGTTCTTCCTGATGTTTAGTCGGAATCTCCTTTTTTTGTGACTTGAAGCCAGTGGCTTGGGCCCTACCCTCTGGAGCAGTAGAAAACTAGCTTGCTCTATCTACCATGTGACAGTTCTTTAGATATTGGATACTATTAATCATGTCACTGACTGCTGAGATTGCATATTTAGCTGAGAATAGGCAGCGCTGGATCCAGGAAAATAGGTACCTTATGAAATTCATTAACCTCTCTGTTGTTACTCAGATGGTGACTTACCATCAGTAGTGACCCGTGTGGCAGTGTAAGGAAGGCACTGATGCTCTCACAGCTTCTGAATACAGCAGGGTGCTTACAAGGTGGGCAGGGGTGAGGTACAGGGAGCTTGTGGCTGTCCGGTATGTGTGACACACTTGTTGTTACATGCCTGCAGAGCTCAGAGATCCTCACACCTCCTTTTCTGGTTAACACCAGTGACACCCTACCTTAGGAAGCCAAGAAAGTAGTGGTATCCCACCTATGCCATCACATGAGGGACATGGGTGGCGCTGTGGTCTGAACCACTGAGCCTCTTGGGCTTGCCGATTGGAAGGTTGGCAGTTCAAATCCCCGCGACGGGTCCCGTTGCTCCATCCCAGCTCCTGCCAACCTAGCAATTTGAAAGCACGCCAGTCCAAGTAGATAAATAGGAACTGCTGCGGCGGGAAGGTAAACAGTGTTTCCATGTGCTCTGGTTTCCATCACAGTGTTCTGTTGTGGCAGAAGCGTGTCATGTCATGCCTGTGGACAAACGCTGACTCCCTCAGCCTGAAAGCGAGATGAGCACCGCAAGCCCATAGTCGTCTTCGACTGAACTTAATGTCCAGGGGTCCTTTACCTTTACCTTTACCTTTATGCCATCACATGGGGCACTACAGAAGACATCTTAAGGCAGCCCTGTTCAGGGAAGTTTTTAATATTTAATGCCGTACTGTTTTTAACACTTGATTGGGAGCCGCCCAGAGTGGCTGGGGAAACTCAGCCAGATGGGCGGGGTATAAATAAATTATTATTATTATTATTATTATTATTATTACTACTACTACTACTACTACTACTACTACTACTATTATTACTACTGCTTACTGAAAGCCTGCGGCGTCTCACCTTGGGATGGTTTGCTCATCTGTGAGATTCTGCCAAGAGATTCCACATATTAGGTGCAGGGGGTAAAACGTCAATGAAGAAAACAGTATTCACTCAGTATTTGTGAAAATGGAATTATATGTGACATGGCTTTGTTTTGGTTATGTATGCTCAATATTTTATTTTATTTTTTAATATGATAAAAACAACAACAACACTAAGACTTTGCCTCCTCAAGAATGGTTGTGCAAGAGGTATGTTACCTCTGTTGTTACTTCTATGACTTAAAAAAAATACAGTAATATAAAATATAATTTTGAAGTGCCTCTCATGGTCTTCAGGTGAAGTTCAGAAAGAAGATGAAAAGAATACTTCCTCTAAAATAAAACCAAGATATTTGAATACCTCTTGTTTGCAGTCTTTAGAATAAAGGAAGGAAGGAAAGAAGGAAGAAGGAAAGAAAGAAATCCTTACGCCTGGATTCAGAATCTCTCAGAACAGCTCGGTAAAGCATTGACCCTCATCTGAGCATTACCTTAAACATTACAAGCTCCACTGGCTCCTTCCTGGTAGAGCATTTTTGAATTTCCAAATGGAGCAGAGGGGCAATATTATTGCAAGGCTTGAAACTGACCATAGCAGACACTTTTAGATTTAGCAATGCATTGTAATGAAGCGCCAGCCTGACAGGCTGACAATGAACTTTCACAGTGTAAGGGGCTTATTCCCTCCAGTAGATTGCCCGTTCTTTGAAGTGTGCATGAATGAGTGTCTGTCAGTATATCTATTCCACGAGCAAACATTCAGATAATACTTAAGGAAACTACAGTCTTAGAGCAGGAAGTACTGAAATATTAATTTTTTTGCTTCTCTTCACAGTTATGTCTGACTTTAGATTTGATTTGATTGTGTTTGCACACCTAGCTGT